>NC_134358.1:27486518-27836518 GCF_048569485.1 Anomaloglossus baeobatrachus | reverse complement strand
AATGTGGAGTGTTTGTAAAGAAATGTGTACAATTCCTACAATTTCTATCAGATATTTTTGTTCAAACCTTCAAATTAAACGTTACAATCTGCACTTGAATTCTGTTGTAGAGGTTTCATTTCAAATCCAATGTGGTGGCATGCAGAGCCCAACTCGCGAAAATTGTGTCACTGTCCAAATATATCTGGACCTAACTGTAGCATCTAAAAATACATTCTACATGTATGAAGAAAATTCAGCAGCACAACCCCCACTATACTTAAAAGAGGCTGGCTGTATTACACAGCCAGTCACTGCCTGTAACAGCAGCAACTGGAGCTAGCTCTGATCACTTCTATTTTATGCTTTACAATGTTGTTGTCTATCATTCACACTGGCATTTACTTGTCTGGGTTGCTGTTGTGTACCTGTAAAGGAGGGAGTTGCTGGGTCACTCGGGTGCCGCATTCCTTCACCAAGGAGTCTCAGTGTGCGGATGTGACCTTGGGTGGAGTGCATGACACTTACTGGTTTCTTCAGGCCAGTGTTTATCACCCTGCGGTCAGTCAGCATCATAGATGGCAAGTAACACATTCAACACCAGAGTTTGCCTAGTCAACCAGAATCATTCACTTTTATTCTTCACACCATTAATGAAAGATATGGCCTTCCTTTCCTCCCTTCCTCTCAGTATGAGGTACTGCTCCTTGACCTGTTTTCCCCACTATCTTAGTTGTCATCCTCAAGCTCTGGCATCTGTCTCTTTCCCTCTAATTATGTTCACCTTTGTCCGATTCTGGGCTCTGCAGGCTCTCTAGCGAGACTCTCTAAGCCCGTAAAGGTGAGCCTTAAGGCTGCTTTACACGCAGCGACATCGCTAGCAATGTCGCTCTTGAAAGCACCCGCCCCCGTCGTTTGTGCGTCACGGGCAAATCGCTGCCCGTGGCGGATAAAATTGCTAGTACCCATGACACATACTTACCTACCTAACGACGTCGCTGTGGCAGGCGAACAGCCTCTTTTCTAAGGGGGCGGTTCGTGCGGCGTCATAGCGACATCACACGGCAAGCGTCCAATAGAAGCGGAGGGTTATAGAGCAGTCGCATGAAAGTCACGCCTTCCTTATTACCGGATGACGCAGGTATGGTGTTGTTCGCCATTCCTGGGGTGTCACATGTTCGTTGCCGGAGGACACACGTACGGTGTTGTTCGTCATTCCTGGGATGTCACATGTAGTGATGTGTGCTGCCTCAGGAACGATATTTGGGAAATGAACGACCTGTCAACGATCAACGATAAGGTGAGTGATTTTGATCGTTAGTGGTCGCTCATAGGTGTCACACGCAAATGACGTCGCTAACAAGGCCGGATTTGCCTCACGAATTCCGTGACCACAATGACATCTCATTAGCGATATCGTTTCGTGTAAAGCCCCCTATAGCTCCAGACTTTTAGAGGATGCCTCATAGTTTCCTGACTGGACCTAACACCGAGACCATGTCTTCTCCCACTTGAGCCCTATTCTTCATTGGCCCTCTCTCGAGCCTTCCCTCTTGTTCTCTTTCCCGCCATCTGCCACTCCTCTTCCTTAACCCTATGTTATCTAGCATCTAATCTAAAGTTGACTTGCCAAAAGATGGCGGGCGTTAATACAAACACAAACATCTTATAGTATTCAACATTCTATAAAAATTGGCATATGTACATAATGGGGCGCAGCCCCCACCTTCTGTCATTAGCCTTCCTACATCACGATTGTAGGGTTCACATGGGATGTCATGATGCTTGGTGCCTGCAAAAGACCCCCTGTTCGTGACCTATTGCTGACATCACATGAAATCTAGTAATTGCAGTGGCACTTATGGAGGAGTTTGAGTGCCACAGAGTGCATTTTCACCACCTTCGTCCGGCTGACGCACAGTACCGATATGTATGCTGGACTAGGATAGCGCAATATCTTTTCACTCATCATTAATAACAATGGAAGCAAAATGAGAATTAGCGGGGAATAGTCATTCAAAGACAACACAAATTAGCTTCCACGATGTCTGTAGTTGTGTAATTCTCATGTTGATGAGGTCTCTGTCTTACAGTATTTCCCGAAATGAAATGTTTCTATTTATTTGTATTAAAATCAGATCTTCTTCTCCAATTAGCTGTCACATCACATCACCCTTCCGCACCCTGGCGTCATCACATTTCCCTTATCTTTTAATATAGTCTGTCCCGCTCTCCAATACCTTGTTACACCTGCCCTTTGATTTCCATTATTGACCTACAATATCTTCTTCTTTCCATATGAATCAAAAGTTCCTTCTGAAATTGAGAATTACGGCTTATCTGAGCAAGAAATCCGGGCCGCAGTCATCTCTTGTAAATACGGGAAGGCTATCTGATTACACAAAGCAATACTTTTACATATTATATTTGCTACAATAAACATTTCAATGTAGGAAGGAAAAAAGCAAGAAATAAAAAAAATGGAGTAAAGGCAATGTGCCGTGCGAAAATTACCGATTGTTTATATATTTGACTTTTTAAGCATTGTTACAGATTTACTACTTTTAATGATTTAATAACTATCGATATTTGAAAATAATCCTGTTTTTATTCATAATAGGTGATGTCACAGCTCACCTCCCCCTCCTGTAGAATGACTGATAGCTCTATATACAGTAGATAACACAGGATCCACCATTCACAATAAGTAATGTTACAGCTCCCTTCCCCCTCCTGTACAATGACTGATAACATGTCAATATAAAGTAGTATAACAGGATTCACTGTTATGATCTGGTAACCATGGACAATCACAAAAAATCCCATTAATCAGGAAAAACAACAAAACCACAAGAGTAGTTGGAAACTAAGCTGACCGCAATCCCCTATCTATCAGACAACACTAGAAGTAGCAGTGGGATATTCCTAACACACCTAGACACCTCTTCACTGCCGGAGAAACTTGCTACACCTTAAAGATAGAAATGAGGAATCCAAACTGCCTCGGAGCAATCCCCAAAGAAATAGCAAGCCCCCAACATGCAACAACGGTGATGTAAGAAATCACAATACACAGGTAGAAAATATAGATTAGCAAAGGTGAGGCCAAACTTTCTAGATACAATAGGACAGGACAACTGATTGCAGCCAGCAAAAAAACCTAAAAAAATACCAAACTCCTGATAGGAAAAAAATTACTAAGACCACACGGTCTCACCCCCACTATATCAGGTACTCTTGTGCCAGACACTTTAAACAGAACTGCAGATATAATGGGAAGAAAAAAAATCATAGAACAAATAATATTCTAAAGTGCAAATAATCCAAACATGAACAGGGAGCAAGCTCCCTTTCTTGCTGGAGGAACTGCCCTTCTCACAAAAGCAGAAATCCAGATCCTCACAAACAAGAAACCAAACACAGAACCAAATGGAATAAGCAGAAACAACCTTAAGTGCAATTTCAGCAATTAAGCACAGAAACTATCAAACTTATCTGGAGTAGATTCAGGCACAGAAGAAATGGGAGAAACTGAAGGGAAAACTCCCAGACATCTTCAGAAGCAGGCAGGAAAACATTATCACCGGCGGCCGAAATGCAGAAAATGTTCTCCTAAATACACCAGGCTGATTTGCAATAGGATTTCCTGGATTCCCAATTTCTCTAACACCTGTCTGGGTCACAGATTCAGACTCAGCTTCATTACTATTCCTGGCCACTGGAGGGAGCTCCACACCAGCATCCACTCAACTAACATTCAAAACAATTCACCATTACGTGGTGATAAAGCTCACCTCCTGTACAATTATTGATAATACCTCTTTATACAGTAGATAACAAAGGATACACTATTCAAAAAAGGTGATGTCACAGCTCACCTCCTCCTCCTTCTGTACAATGACTAACACCTCAATATACAGTAGATAACACAGGATGTACCATTCATAATAGATGATGCCACAGCTTACCTCCTCCTCCTCCTTTACAATGACTGATAAAACCTTTAAATAGAATAGATAACAAAGGATAAATCATTCACAATAGTTTATGTCACAACTACCCTCCTCCCCCTCCTGTAAAATGACTGATAACACCTGTATGTACAGTACATAACACATGATCCAGCATTCACAATATATGAAATCACAGCTCACCTCCTCCTCCTATACAATTACTGATAACACCTCTATATATAAAAGGTAACATAGGATCCACCATTCACACTAGATGTCATAGCTCACCTCCTTTCCCTCCTGTACAATGACTGATAGCACCCCTAACACGTAAGAATGAACATGTAGGAAGGAAGGAGGGATGAAAGGAAGGACGGAAGGAAGGCAAGGAAGGGAAGGAAGGGATAGAAGGGAAGGAAGGGAAGGAAGGGAAGGAAGGGATAGAAGGGAAGGAAGGGAAGGAAGGGAAGAAAGGAAGGACGGAAGGAAGGGAAGAAAGAAAGAAAAAAAGGGAAGGAAGTGAAGGAAGGAAGGAAGGACAGAAGGAAGGGAAGGAAGGACAGAAGGAAAGGAAGGAAGAGAAGAAACGAAGGATGGAAGGGAAGGAAGGAAGGAAATTTGAGCAAAAGCAGAAAAAAGTGATAGAAGGAAGGAATGAATTATGTGGTATATGAAGAAAGAAAAGAAATATAAAAAATGGAGTCAGAGATAATGTTTTCTGATGTTAAGATGTAAAATAGGGATAGAAAAAGTATGCAATAAATGTCAAAACAATACATATATCTAAAAAAGAGCAGCTATTTCCTGAGATAGAAAGCTGTGCTTCCGATCACCTTGAGTAATACTATGTTGTCCTCTAGAAATGACTCGACACACGGATGTAGCAGTGAGTATATTTGCGATGGCTTTCACTGATACAAAGTAGTGTGGAATTAATTTGATTTTGTTTGCTCGGATTTCGCCCTCTGTCTAGAAAAACATATACATGTCTATAATCTGTTTGACAATATCGAGGAATGGAATGTTTGCAATGTGTTTCCTTGACTTTGCCCTTCAGCCTTGTCACGGATTTCTTCCCAGTTCTTCTATCATTGTTCTCTTTACCGGTCAACACTGCAAATAAATTTTTCACGAAATAACAGATTTTCTTTCAGCCGACCGAAATGCAATTATGGGGATTGCAAATAGTGTAGGAGGAAAAGCATAGCTGAGGTGACACAACGCCGTAATGACAATTGGACTCCGGTTCATGGGATTTCAGGGGATTTTCTTTTCTTTATTGACTCTGTACACGTTTAATGTTTTTTTTATATATATATACATATTAAAGTAATCTTAAGGATAATTAATGATCAATTTTGAGTAAATGGGTTATGTTTTCTACACGTAAAAAGTTTGTTCTACGTTATTCCTTATACATGGCATAAGTTCCCAATCCCAATTGCACTGATCCTGAGAACTGGGCTCTGAAGAGCCTCATCTGAATGGAGCGGTCGTCAATCATAGGCAACTCAGCTCCATTCATTATCTATAGGACTGCCAGGTGAAAGCAAAGTGTTGTGAAATGAACTTTATGCCTTTCGGCAGCCTCCTGCTTTCAGTCATGGAGGCAAAGCTGGAGCAGCTTCAGTCACCGCTCAGTACAGAGTGAACGGCAGCTGATGCCATGCTCCAGCACTGACTGACAGCCAGCTCAGAATTATTTCAGTAGAGAGTTGACTGTCAGTCAATGTTAGGTGCATGCTTATGTGATGCCCTAGCGCTGCCAGGTGGTCACACATAGAATAGGCCCCCGCATACCACCATCCCTCACCAGGTTACATCATGCCAACAAAAACCCTAGTCACCCCCCCAGGGAAGGAAAGGCACACCAGTGGGCGGGACCAGGCGGATGGAGAATGCCCACCTAGGGGTCTGGAGAACCCGGGGCGGGAAAAGAGTCAGTTGAAGTTCAGTTTGAGTTTGAAGCTGAAGTGGAGTGGAGAGAAGTAGGAGCTCAAAGTGAGAGCTCAGAGAGTGCAAGGTCAGACAGAAAGCAAAGGCGTCGGGGTTGGAGCCCCGGCGTACTGGCTAGGTGGCAGATGGTGGTCCATGTCTAGCAGGAGGTGGGAAAATGGCTGCCGGAGATCCGAGGTGGACCAGGGCAGGGTAGGAGCCCGCCGGTACCAACACTGGAGAACCGACCCGGAAACCGTGCACAAAGGGGTACTTGGACCCTGAAGCCAGGACCGGAACCAACAGGCTAGCGAATTTACCAATTGAGGGCAGGATTATAGGTCCTGTCCCAACCAAAGTCCCAAAAGCAGACAACAGCCCATCGCGGGGGATAGGGCATCCGCCAGGGCTCGGTAGATCTCAAGGGCCAGCGTCAGCGGGCAAGGCTCCCAACAAAAGTACCGGGAGCGGACTCCCGTGTTCCATACCGGGAAGTCCATAAACACCAAAAACAGTGCAGAGGAAAGTGACACAGACCATCACCCCGGGTGAGGAAACAGAATACACCCGGCTGCGGCGGCCGGCCACTGACACCTTGGCTTACCGATTGGACTTGTGTGATTCATTGACTGTGAGTACACCAATATCCCCCGGTCTAACCGGGCGCGCCAGCCCCTGCAATCACCATCCTCAGCACAGAGACACTGGGCCCCGGGGCATCCATCCCTACCCACGGAGGGGTTAATATCCAGCTGCCATCCTATCGCCCTCGGGTACCCCATAACAGCAGCGGTGGTGCCACATCTCACCACACACCATGGGTGGCGTGACAGAGTGATTATGGTAAATCCTGTACAAATATGTCCCCTTTTATTCGAAGTGTCCGCGTGACCCCCGGGTCCGGAAGATCCCTCGAGCCACCCTGCGGATCCGAGCAGCCTGGCTGCTGGCACGGGGGTGGCACACAAGTCACGCCAAGGGATATGGGGTACTCGTTCCCAGGCAGTATATATATTGGGAATGTCACTTTGGTGGTCGTTGCCCGGTTCTGTAACCTGGGCCCTTTTTGTAAAGGGGATATATTTACAGGGGTTTAGGTTAATGTTCATCCATGACGCCACTTGCGGTGTTGTGGCTATAGATGGAGCCGCCACTGCACAAAGTTCACTACTGGGTCTGGTGTTAGTGGCAGCCTGGATGTTAGACCCTCCGCAAGCAGGGCCGGGCCCCAGAGGATAGGTGTAATGACATGTGTCGGAAGAAGGTAGTCCACACAAGGGGTTCAGTGCAACTGATTTTTTACTCACTTTTGCTGGTGGTAACTGGTCACCCGAGGCCGGCTGGTTTCACCTTCAGGTCCCCTTTGTCCCAGTGCCAGTGTAGTAATCTGGTGCCTTCATCCCCTGCACCTGTCTCTGGTTGGTGGGTTCCCATGGCGTAGAGCTACTGGGGGTCCCTGTCCGGTGGTGTTTTTTTCCACTTCTGGCTGTATGATGGTAGCATAGGGTTGAAGTCTCTGGTCCTGTCCCCGGCTCTCTTTTTGCTACTGAGTCTCGGATTTTTAGGGTCAGCAAGGTCCTTGATGGTCCCTTCGCTGTGCAGGTGTTAACAGGCCTGCCTGGAGCTTTATGCTTGTCCTAGGGTCCTGTACCCCGTTGGAGCATAGTTCTGGGAGTAGTCCACTGTACTCCACCGATAACTACCCTTCTGGGCACCAGGTTACTGTCAACTCCGTGTCAGTGTGTCTCCTCACGTCCACCTTCACTCTCCTCTTACTACTGTCTGACCACAGTCTGCCCCTCCCACCTGGTCAACTAGTGGACTGGACTGGCTCCACTTCAAGGCAGCCATCCATTGGTCCGACCCTTGCTCTTTACCACTGTATGGGGAATTGGTGGGGAAAACTGGGATTACCTGGAGTGTTTGTGTGTTACCGGCCCTGCATCCTTGTGGGGATGCAGAATCTTGTAGCTCCCTGATGGCTTCAGGGGCGCTACACTTACAGCCATAGTTCCCCACAGTTTTGATAGGCAGCTGTGACGCCCTGGCCTAGCCAGGTGGTCACAGGCACCACATCATACACCCCCTTCCCTGGACAGGTCACACCAGTCACACATTAGGCACCAGATCCGAGCGCGATCTCCCTGAGCAGCCCCTGCGACGGGGAAGCTGGCCCCCGCCCCCGACAACTTGGCGTCATGAACAGGATAGAACCAGTCTACTTACCGGTAGATTTCCCGCTCGAGTCGTCTTCCCGAGCAGTGAGGGTGCAAAAAGTGAAGCCCCGCTTCCAAAAAGTTGAGATGCTGCGAAAAGACCAAAGGGCACGGGAGGAAGATGTCCGCACCTACTGCAGCCGGCGGCTGCTGATGCCCGCGGGAGACGAGAAAGAGAAAAATGTCGGCGTTCTTGGACGGGAGCGATGAGGCACCTGCCGCCGGAGTGGCGGGGCCCAGAGGAGGCAGAGGAGGAGTAGCCTTTGGGGACTGCAGCCCGGGTGAGTTCCCGGTCAGAACCGCTGCCTGGTTGGAGCGGCAGCTGGGCCGGTTATGCATGAAAGCAAGGGCACAGAGTCTGCAGCAGTTACTCGATTGGAGGGCAGAGGTCTGCAGACTGGTTGCCGTGGTGTGGGCCCATGAGCAGGGGGCCGCCACAGTTGTGCAGTACCGGGATCAGGCCACGCAGGCTACTGAACCGGCCCTTATCGAGTGGGAGCCGGGACCCGGCCGCGCCGCAGCGGGTGGGCCTGAGATGGTGCAGCTGATGGAGGAAGAGGTCCCAAGTGCGCTGCCCCCGCCGCCTTTCCCGTTGGCGGCATACAGCCCCGGCACCTACTGTACCTGGGAGGGGAACCCAGTGGATCGTCAGACTGTTGGCCAGGTCGGTCCCCTGCGGTGGTAACCGCTCCCCGACATGATCCTCGAATTTAAAAGTTAATGTTTTAAAGTTGAAAGTTTTAAAGGTCCCGTTCCTGTATCCCCGTCATCCTTTGTTGAACGCCCCGTTCCGTGGGGCACCATCCAGTGCGTCGGGTGGAAGGAGCCGGACCCTGCCGGACTTGTTGAACGCCGCTGGGGCCGGAACCCCAGTGGGCGCCATCAGGGGTCGAAGCCTCTGGTGGAGGGCGGCAGGGAGTTAGAGGAGCGACGACAGTTCAGTAAAGTGGAGTCCGGCCACCGTACCCACACCACAGGCAGTGGAAGACGGGGTCTTTGTGGACAGTGCCACCTTGAGTGAGCGTGGCATTGGAGGCCTGTGCTGCCCTGTGGTGGACAGGAGAAAGGAGCTGGAGGGGGGCTGCGCTGGCAGCGGAGTTTTTACAGTTGTTTATGGCAGCTAAAGGCTGTTGAAGCGCCCATCCCCGTTGGTACTGATGTTGTTCCTGTTGTCCGTTGTCCCCACTCCCAAAGAACAAGGCTGAGAACTTGCAGGCCATCCAAAAACTATTGGGTTTGTAAATATTCCGCCCCAATTGCCCTTCCCGCCACTGCCAGTCTCCGGAGAGGCTGATTGGAGGAAGGACCCGCAGCAGAGCAGGCTGGGGTCCGGTCACCACCAGATCAGGTGACCATCCTCCGGGTCAGGGGTCCCCTTGGACGTGGGGCCCCTGAGTGACTGCCGGGTGCGAGTCACCATACCTGTTCCCGCTTGGGTAGCCTGGGCCAGGTTCCTGTTTCCGGACTGGGGAAAAGGGGTGCTGCCCATTTCTTAGGGGCAGCATCAAGGTCTAGGTTGCTTGGGTGGGAAAGCGAAAGGACATGGACCCGTTCCCTGTTAGTAATAAAAATGTTTCCGTTTGTAACGGTTTAAGAATGTTCCTCCCGTAAGGGAAGAAATTAAAAAATGCTTAATGTTTTCATGTTTTGTTTCCCGTTGTTTCTATATCTTTACAGAAAAATAAAACTGGTGGTGGATGGGCAGCCCGCGGACGGTCTGCATTAAACCAAGGGTGAATGTGACGCCCTGGCCTAGCCAGGTGGTCACAGAAACAACATCATACACCCCCTTCCCTGGACAGGTCACACCAGTCACACAGTAAATCCTTGTTGCCACCCTCCAGGGTTGATGTCCACACCAGGTGGGCAGGAGCCAGGCGGTTGACCCCACCCACCGAGGAGTTCACAGGCCTGGAGGCGGGAAAATACAGTAGTCAGTCCAGTCGTGGGCAGTAAAGTGTGAGGAGTGAAACTGTTGGTGTCTGGGTTGGAGCCCAGACACTTCCAGCAAGGTAGGCAGACGGTGGTAGCCATCTGCAGGAGTTCGTGAAGGTCAGCGGAAAAGTAGGACTGGGGTCGGGCGGTGGCCCGCCGGTACCGAACCGGGGAGCCAATTGGAGCCAAGCACCAGGCAGGGTACTCAGACCCCGACTAGGCTTGAAGCCAACCTTTAGTCAAATTTACTGATTGCGGTCTGGCCCTCAGGGGTTCATTCCCACCCAAGTCCTGATTGAAGGCAACAGCCCAACCGTTCCGGATAAGCGCCACCGCCAAGGGCCAGAGATCCACAGGGCCAGGGTCTGCAGGCAAACGGGCTCCTCCGGCACGTATACGCCGGGGAGCGGACTACCGGTGCCCAGGCATTGGAGTCAAGATACAAAACACAGGTGCAGGGAAACGACAGCCACCATCAACCCATCCAGGGAGAACACCGCAGCCGGCTGCGGGCACCATCCATCCAGCCGTTTGATTTACCAGAGACTCTGTCCATCTGTGTCTGAGTGAGTACACCTGTGCCATCCGGCACCGTGCTGCGCTGCACCGCAAACCTGCACTCTGCCAAAACCCATCCTACGGAACCCTCCCTCCTATCGGGGCCCCGAGACCAACAGCCCCTACCCACGGAGTGGTCAACACCTAGCTGCTCCCTGCCATCGCTCCCGGGAACCCCGTCACCAGCAGCGGTGGTGCCCACCATCACCACACCCCATGGGTGGCGTCACGAACTCTATTCATCCCAAAACGTCCAATTCCTCTGCTTTTCACTCGTGGGCGAGGAGCGCTGCTCGAGCCCCGGGTCCGGACCACTCGAGCCACCGAGGAGAAGGCACCGGATCCGAGCGCGATCTCCCCGAGAAGCCCCCGCGACGGGGAAGCTGGCCCCCGCCCCCGACACAGCCACCGGCCAGCAGACAGGTGTGGCTGGTATTATCAGGCTGGGAGGAGTCATGGTTATTCGCCCCAACCGCCTAAAAATACCAACCCGTATCTGCCCAGAATTTTCACATACATTACCTTTAAACACAGTCATAGACTGGACCCATATGTAAAGCCCCATTACCTTCAGGTCGCCTCAGAGTCTCCAGGGACTTCACGTGTTGGGAATCTTCTGGCCACAGGTAGGTCAGGTTAACTTCAATGGGAATCGTGACGCCACTCTCAGTAATTGGCGTGACGCCACTCTCAGTGGGAAGGAGTCTTGCGAGGATAATTTGCATATTCCCAGTGCCTTCTGGGATAAGTGAAGAGTCACCGCGAGCTCAAGGAGAACCGGGTTTTGGCCGTTACAGCCGGAAGGAAGACTTCTGAATTTTAGCCTGTCTTCTTCATTGTGAGCGTGAGTGAGCAAAGTGTGAGCAAAAGTAAGTGTGAGTAGAATTGTTTGTATTTAGTTGTTTAATTACTTAACATTTGTTTAGTGCTATCCCCATTAGAAAATGTGCTCCACTATTGCTAATGCGATCCAGTGTACATCTTGTCTCATGTACAGTTAGGTCCAGAAATATTTGGACAGTGACACAATTTTCGTGAGTTGGGCTCTGCATGCCACCACATTGGATTTGAAATGAAATCTCTACAACAGAATTCAAGTGCAGATTGTAACGTTTAATTTGAAGGTTTGAACAAAAATATCTGATAGAAATTGTAGGAATTGTACACATTTCTTTACAAACACTCCACATTTTAGGAGGTCAAAAGTAATTGGACAAATAAACCAAACCCAAACAAAATATTTTTATTTTCAATATTTTGTTGCGAATCCTTTGGAGGCAATCACTGCCTTAAGTCTGGAACCCATGGACATCACCAAACGCTGGGTTTCCTCCTTCTTAATGCTTTGCCAGGCCTTTACAGCCGCAGCCTTCAGGTCTTGCTTGTTTGTGGGTCTTTCCGTCTTAAGTCTGGATTTGAGCAAGTGAAATGCATGCTCAATTGGGTTAAGATCTGGTGACTGACTTGGCCATTGCAGAATGTTCCACTTTTTTGCACTCATGAACTCCTAGGTAGCTTTGGCTGTATGCTTGGGGTCATTGTCCATCTGTACTATGAAGCGCCGTCCGATCAACTTTGCGGCATTTGGCTGAATCTGGGCTGAAAGTATATCCCGGTACACTTCAGAATTCATCCGGCTACTCTTGTCTGCTGTTATGTCATCAGTAAGCACAAGTGACCCAGTGCCATTGAAAGCCATGCATGCCCATGCCATCACGTTGCCTCCACCATGTTTTACAGAGGATGTGGTGTGCCTTGGATCATGTGCCGTTCCCTTTCTTCTCCAAACTTTTTTCTTCCCATCATTCTGGTACAGGTTGATCTTGGTCTCATCTGTCCATAGAATACTTTTCCAGAACTGAGCTGGCTTCATGAGGTGTTTATCAGCAAATTAACTCTGGCCTGTCTATTTTTGGAATTGATGAATGGTTTGCATCTAGATGTGAACCCTTTGTATTTACTTTCATGGAGTCTTCTCTTTACTGTTGACTTAGAGACAGATACACCTACTTCACTGAGAGTGTTCTGGACTTCAGTTGATGTTGTGAACGGGTTCTTCTTGACCAAAGAAAGTATGCGGCGATCATCCACCACTGTTGTCATCCGTGGACGCCCAGGCCTTTTTGAGTTCCCAGGCTCACCAGTCAATTCCTTTTTTCTCAGAATGTACCCAACTGTTGATTTTGCTACTCCAAGCATGTCTGCTATCTCTCTGATGGATTTTTTCTTTTTTTTCAGCCTCAGGATGTTCTGCTTCACTTCAATTGAGAGTTCCTTAGACCGCATGTTGTCTGGTCACAGCAACAACTTCCAAATGCAAAACCACACACCTGCAATCAACCCCAGACCTTTTAACTACTTCATTGATTACAGGTTAACGAGGGAGATGCCTTCAGAGTTAATTGCAGCCCTTAGAGTCCCTTGTCCGATTACTTTTGGTCCCTTGAAAAAGAGGAGGCTATGCATTACAGAGCTATGATTCCTAAACCCTTTCTCCGATTTGGATGTGAAAACTCTCATATTGCAGCTGGGAGTGTGCACTTTCAGCCCATATTATATATATAATTGTATTTCTGAACATGTTTTTGTAAACAGCTAAAATAACAAAACTTGTGTCACTGTCCAAATATTTCTGGACCTAACTGTATGCAGTCCTTGAAAAGCCGTTCGAGGGTGCATACTGTTGTTCGAGATGTGCGCAAGTTGCACATTTGGAAGCCCAGATACTGGATCTAAATGAGCAGCTGGCAACTCTGAGATGCATTAGCAATATGGAAAGGAGTGTGCTGCTCACTGAGCAGCAGCTTGCTGGGTCAGATGTGGGGGAGGATCGTAGTAGGGAGTGGCAGGACGGTGAGGTAGGTAGCTGGGTGACAGTTAGAAAGGAGGGTAAAGGGAAAAGTGCTAGGAAGGCTAGTCCTGAACTGACACACCCCAATAGGTTTGCAAACTTGGCAGATGAGGGGGATGTCATTACAGGGGTAGCATTGCTGCAGCAAGGCATGACCTCTGAACGCCAGAGGAGTGTCTGCTCCAGTAAGGGGGGGAATAGGAGTGCAGGGCAGGCAAGACAGGTACTGGTAGCGGGGGACTGAATTATTAGGGGGACAGATAGGGCAATCTGTCACAAAGACAGGGATCGTCGAACAGTGTGTTGTCTTCCTGGCGCTCAAGTTCGGCACATCGCTGATCGGGTTGACAGATTACTGGGAGGGGCTGGGGAGGACCCAGCGGTCATTGTACACATTGGCACAAATGACAAAGTTAGAGGTAGGTGGAAGGTCCTTAAAGATGATTTCAGGGAATAAGGTTGTAAGCTTAAAGCATGGACCTCAAAGGTGGTATTTTCGGAAATACTACCTGTGCTACGAGCCACACCAGAGAGGCAAAGGGAGATCAGGGAGGTTAACAGGTGGCTCAGGAATTGGTGTAGGAAAGAGGGTTTTGGGTTACTGGAGAATTGGACCGACTTTTCAGTTGGCTACAGATTCTATGCTAGGGATGGGCTGCATCTTAATGGGGAAGGTGCAGCTCTGCTGGGGCAGAAAATGGCTAGAAGGTTGGAGGAGTGTTTAAACTAGGAATGGGGGGCGAGGGTATTCACTTTATAGAAGGGGAATGTAGTGCAGATAGTGACCAGGGCACAAGTAATGAAATTGGGGGTGGTACGGGGGGAAGGGTTAGGACAGTTAATACAGTAAGCAGGAATACAGGTACAGAGTCATACGTAACGTGCATGTACACTAATGCCCGAAGCCTCACAAATAAGGTGGAGGAATTAGAATTAATATTGTTGGAAGAAAATTATGATATAGTGGGGATATCAGAGACATGGCTGGATGAGAGCTATGACTGGGCTGTTAATTTACAGGGTTATAGCCTATTCAGGAATGACCGTACAAATAAGCGAGGGGGAGGTGTGTGTCTATATGTAAAATCATCCTTAAAACCCATCCTGCGTGACAACATATGTGAGGGTACTGAGAATGTAGAGTCCCTATGGGTGGAGATAAGGGGGGGGAGAATGAATAATAAAATACTGATAGGGGTGTGTTATAAGACGCCGAATATTATGGAAGAGGCAGAGAATCTCCTCATAAAGCAAATTGATAAAGCAGCGAGTCTCGGAGAGGTAATTATTATGGGGGACTTTAACTATCCTGATATAAATTGGGGAACAGAAACTTGCAGTTCCAGCAAAGGAAATAGATTTTTGATAACAATGAAAGATAATTACCTTTCACAAATGGTACAAGACCCCACAAGAGGGGGAGCACTACTAGACCTTGTACTAACCAATAGGCCAGACCGCATATCAAATATACAAGTTGGGGGTTACTTGGGGAATAGTGATCACAAAATAATAAGTTTTCATGTATTCTTTAGTAAGATGTATAGTAGAGGGGCTACAAGGACACTAAACTTCAGGAAAGCAAATTTTAAACGGTTGAGAGATGATCTTAGTGCAATAAACTCGGATGATGTACTAAGTAATAAAAGTACACAAAGCAAATGGGAGACTTTTATGAGCATCCTGAATAGGGCTTGTGCAGAAAATATACCCTATGGGAACAAACATGCTAGAAATAGGAGGAAACCCCTATGGCTAAATAGAGCTGTAAGGGAAGCAATAAAAGAAAAACAGAAAGCCTTAAAAGAATTAAAGAGGGTAGGTAGTGATGAGGCATTATATAATTATAGAAAATTAAATAAAATATGTAAAAAGCAAATTAAGTTAGCTAAGTTTGAGACAGAGAGACTCATTGTGAGAGAAAGTAAAAATAATCCTAAAATATTCTTTAACTACATAAACAGTAAAAAACTGAAAAGCGATAGTGTTGGCCCCCTTAAAAATAGTCTTGGTGAAATGGTGGAAGGGGATGAGGGTAAAGCCAACCTGCTGAATGACTTTTTTTCTACGGTTTTTATACAAGAAAATGCCACGGCAGATGACATGACCAGTGGTACCATAAATTCACCCTTGAATATTACCTGCTTAACCCAGCAGGAAGTACGCCGCCGCCTCGAAATCACTAAGGTTGACAAATCTCCGGGCCCGGATGGCATACACCCCAGAGTACTACAGGAATTGAGTTCTGTGATAGATAGACCATTATTTTTAATCTTCTCAGATTCCTTAATAACAGGGTCGGTACCGCAGGACTGGCGCATAGCAAATGTGGTGCCAATATTCAAAAAGGGGACAAAAACTGAGCCGGGAAATTATAGGCCGGTAAGTTTAACCTCTACGGTTGGTAAAATCCTTGAGGGTTTCTTGAGAGATGCTATACTGGAGTATCTCAAGAAAAATAACCTTATGACAGAGTATCAACATGGGTTTATGAGGGATCGATCCTGTCAAACTAATTTGATCAGCTTCTATGAAGAGGTAAGTTCAAGCCTGGACCAGGGAAATGCAGTGGATGTTGTGTATATGGACTTTTCAAAAGCTTTTGATACGGTGCCACACAAAAGGTTGGTACATAAAATGAGAATAATGGGGATAGGGGAAAATATGTGAAACTGGGTTAAAAACTGGCTCAGTGATAGGAAACAAAGGGTGGTTATTAATGGTACGTACTCGGACTGGGTCTCAGTTCATAGTGGGGTACCACAGGGGTCAGTATTGGGCCCGCTTCTTTTCAACATATTTATAAATGACCTTGTTGGGGGCATGCGGAGTAGAATTTCAATATTTGCAGATGATACTAAACTCTGCAGGGTAATCAATACAGAGGAGGATAATTTTATATTACAGGGAGATTTATGTAAATTGGAGGATTGGGCTGAGAAGTGGCAATTGAAGTTTAATGTAGATAAATGTAAGGTCATGCACTTGGGTAGAGGAAATAACATTTATAATTATGTACTTAATTGTAGAACACTGGGTAAAACAGACACAGAAAAAGACTTGGGTGTATGGGTGGATGGTAAACTTCACTTTAGTGGACAGTGTCAGGCAGCTGCTGCCAGGGCTAATAAAATAATGGGATGTATTAAAAGAGGTAGAAGTGTTCATGAAAAAAATATAGTTCTACCTCTGTACAAGTCACTAGTGCGACCGCACTTAGAATACTGTGTACAATTCTGGTCACCGATATATAAGAAGGACATAGCTGAACTGGAGAGGGTGCAGAGAAGAGCGACCTAGATTATTAGAGGAATGGGTGGGCTGCAATACCAAGACAGGTTATTAAACTTGGGGTTATTTAGTCTGGAAAAACGAAGGCTTAGGGGGATCTAATCACAATGTATAAATATATGAGGGGACAGTACAGAGACCTTTCCAAAGATCTTTTTACACCTAGGCCTGCGACTGGAACACGGGGGCATCCGCTACGTCTTGAGGAAAGAAGGTTTAATCATAATCACAGACGAGGATTCTTTACTGTACGAGCAGTGAGACTATGGAACTCTCTGCCGCATGATGTTGTAATGAGGGATTCACTACTAACATTTAAGCAGAGCCTGGATGCCTTTCTTGAAAAATTTAATATTACCAGTTATGTATATTAGATTTTATGACAGGGTATTGATCCAGGGAACTAGTCTGATTGCCGGATGTGGAGTCAGGAAGGAAATTTTTTCCCCATTGGAACTTGTTTGCCACATTGGGGTTTTTTGCCTTCCTCTGGATCAACATGTTAGGCTACAGGTTGAACTAGATGGACTTAGAGTCTCCCTTCAACCTTAAAAACTATGATACTATGATACTATGATACTATGAATTGCGGTCAAGGGGTGACCGCCACTGCAATTTAGGGAACGCCTGGGGCTGATGGTAGATGCAGTCAGTTGTTGTGGCCTCCCGAGAGTGAGGCTGGCCCCAGGGCTCAGTGTAAGTGTGTAGTACCACAGGTCGCAGAAGAACTCACACACAGGCAGCAATGTCTTTTAGGGTTTTTACTCACTTTTCTGATGATAACGTAAGACAACCCAGGCGATGCTGTGATGAACCAGGTGGAACCTGGTATCCCTTCAGTTGATAATAGGGGTGACTGCTGACTCGCCTTCCTAGCCCTTCTTGTTTTGAGGTGACCCCGACTTGGAGTCCTGTGGGAATCACCCAGGGAAGTTGCAACTGCCGTTCTCCCTTTTCTGACCCATTTGCTGACAGCGTGGACCAAGGATAAGATGGCTGCAGGCTCGATCCTCCTTATGGGCCCCCTCGCTGCTGTTGATGCTGCGGGTTCTGCGTGGTTCAGTGAGGTACATCCAGCACCCTCACCAGCAGGTTTAGCAGGCCGAGTAGATGGGTTCCTGCTCTGGGGACCTGTTTCCCCGTGCGGGCCTGGTCTACCGGTAGTCTCCTTACTCAGCCACCTCTTCACTACTTCTCTAGGTAGTTTTCAGGCAGCACCACTGGGTAGCCGCTCTCCCCCGCCAGCAGCCACTACAGGTGCAGGGTCTGGCTAGTGTCCTGCTCTTCTGCTCTACACTCCAGACTCGGCTGCTCCACTCCTACTCCTCTGACTGCCACTGCACAACTCCCTGTCTCCAGTTCCACCACCCACCACTAGCTGGGATGCGAGGGCTACGCCCCCTTCCTGGGTCTGGCCAGGGGTCCCCTCTAAGCTGTGTATGTGTCCTGGTTACCAGTTTCTGTGTGTCCACACCCCAGTCAGCCTTTGGAATTACCTGTGTGTACTGACTCAGCCTGAGTGCAGTACTCAGTGGTGCCTGACCAGGTCAGGGGCGCCACACATACTCCCAATACACACTATGTGACTACATGAAAAAAGCGTATGAAAATGACTAATACGATGATTAAAAACCAAACATATAAATAATATGGACATATACCCTAACTGTAAGTAAATAAAAGCATAGTGCATATAAATAAACATAGAGTAGTTAGTAAACACTGTTTTTTGATCAAAAAAAGCATAAAGCAATCCCACCGTGACAAGGTTTTGTTTTTGTTTTTTTGTTTTTTTTTTATTATTTTTACGATGATTGTAACATATAAATGAGATCAAGATGACAACAATGTCTTAAGGCCAGCATAAACATTACACTTCTATAGCTTGAATCCACTGATTTTAATAGATTTGGTCTAATGTGTATGTGCCAACCAATTGTGGGGGAAAATGTTGTAATAGCAGGTTTGATTTCAGACTGCCTATTGCATTGTTCTCCCAAAGATGAGACTTTGACTGACTTGTCAGCTGGAAAATTTCTCATAGAGAAAACAGAAGAGCTTGGCCGAGCGAACGCTTCTGTGTAAGAGAGAGTTGGATGAGATTGTTGTCGGCGAACCAATCAAATGAAGCATTGATCTGTCAACAGCCACCTAATGTGTATGTATTGCTTTACTTGCATCCAGATGACCAAACTCCAGAGTTTGTGATTAATGATGAGTGTACATTACCATGCTCGGGTGCTCGGTACTCATAACTAGTGATGAGCGAGCACTACCATGCTCGAGTGCTCAGTACTCGTAACTAGTGATGAGCGGGCACTACCATGCTCGGGTGCTCGGTACTCGTAACTAGTGATAAGCGCGCACTACCATGCTCGGGTGCTCTGTACTCGTACCCAGTAATGAGCGAGCACTACCATGCTCAGGTGCTCAGTACTGGTAACTAGTGATGAGCGGGCACTACCATGCTCGGGTGCTCGGTACTCGTACCCAGTAATGAGCGAGCACTACCATGCTCAGGTGCTCAGTACTGGTAACTAGTGATGAGCAGGCACTACCATGCTCGGGTGCTCAGTACTCATAACTAGTGATGAGCGGGCACTACCATGCTTGGGTGCTCAGTACTTGTAACTAGTGATGAGCGAGCACTACCATGCTTGGGTGCTCAGTACTCATAACTAGTGATGAGCGAGCACTACCATGCTTGGGTGCTCAGTACTCATAACTAGTGATGAGCGGGCACTACCATGCTCGGGTGCTCAGTACTTGTAACTAGTGATGAGCGGGCACTACCATGCTTGGGTGCTCGGTACTCATAACTAGTGATGAGCGGGCACTACCATGCTCGGCTGCTCAGTACTGGTAACTAGTGATGAGCGGGCACTACCATGCTCGGGTGCTCGGTACTCGTAACTAGTGATCAGCGGGCACTACCATGCTCGGGTGCTCGGTACTCATAACTAGTGATGAGCGGGCACTACCATGCTTGGGTGCTCGGTACTCGTACCCAGTGATGAGCGAGCACTACCATGCTCTGGTGCTCGGTACTCGTAACTAGTGATGAGCGAGCACTACCATGCTCGGGTGCTCGGTACTCGTACCCAGTGATGAGCGAGCACTACCATGCTCTGGTGCTCGGTACTCGTAACTAGTGATGAGCGAGCACTACCATGCTCGGGTGCTCGGTACTCGTACCCAGTGATGAGCGAGCACTACCATGCTCAGGTGCTCGGTACTCGTAACTAGTGATGAGTGAGCACTACCATGCTCTGGCGCTTAGTACTCGTAACTAGTGATGAGCGGGCACTACCATGCTTGGGTGCTTTGCACTTGTAACTAGTGATGAGCGGGCACTACTATGCTTGGGTGCTTTGCACTTGTAACTAGTGATCAGTGAGCATTACTATGCTCGGTGCTCGGTATGCATAATGATGAGTGACCAGTACAATGCTTGAGTGGTCGTTACTTGAGTCAGTCGAACAGGTGAGAAGCTCAGATGGGCTAAACTCAAGTAACAATTCTAATGGAAGTCAATGATTAGTCAGTTCAGCTCTCTGTCTACTTTTCGCCAGCCACAAACCAGGCATTTCCCTCAGAGGGAGTGTGGGGTTTTCGGGCGATTTGACACTACATCCAAAAAACAAAAAAATGTTTTTTACCTCCAGTGAGAGCCATTAAGAGACTGCAAGTGGCTCTCACAAGGGGTATCGGCTCGCATAATTCAGTTAAGTGAGCCTATGCTTTATGTTTCACAAATGACACATCCGAGCACCCTCGACACTTGGTCGAGCACCTAGCGTACCCGAGCACCTTGATGCTCGATCAAATATCGAGCAGTGACAAGCATGCTTGCTATCTATAGTCTATCTGTCGAAATACCCTGTGGTAGTCAGTTGATCTTCAGAAATGTGTACTTGGGCAAAAACTTCTATCTCTTTGAGAATCGAATGGATACAGCAGGATGTTACGATGGATGGACTATGGACTCTACAATGCACTCAACTGGATACAAGTAAGACTATTATGTTCTCATATTGATCTTATTTATATGTGTCAGGATCTGCGGGTTCTCCTCTCCAGCTGAGCCCATCTGCACTGGTGTGGGTAGGGACCTGTGTTCAGGTGTCTCATTCCGGGTGAATGCTCGGCTTCTTTAGAACGCAACTTCCCCCGGACAGCTGCCTGTCATAGTTTCTGCTCTGCAGTGAGTTCTCTGGCTCCCATGAGTTTTGAGTTCTGATCTTGTCTCCCTACCCAGGACCTTTGTTACCCTTCTCTGCCCATGCGCCTGACTCTGATGTTATACCTCTGGCTTCTGACCTCTGGCTTGTACCCTGACCTTGGCTTCGCTTGCTCCCCGTGTACCTTATTTCACTTCCTGGCTTCTGACCTCTGGCTTGTACCCTCATCTCGATTTGTTCACTCTCTGGGTATCTTATCTGACTTCCTGGCTTCTGACCTCTGGCTTGTACCCTCACCTCAGCTCTGCTCACTCTCTGGGTACCTTATCTGACTTCCTGGCTTCTGACCACTGGCATGTTTGACTACCCTGTCTCTAGTAGCTTCTAGTGACACCTAGTGGCGTATCGTCACAATATGCTGTAGTCACCTTATCAGATATTTTATTACCCCCACCCAACACTTTTCCCATAGTAAATGCAGTCTCCTGCCCCTACCCTTAACCCAAATAACCTGGCCAAGGTGGAGCACTTTGCATTTTATCCCTTGGCACCTCCCAACCAGGGTACATGACTCACACATTGCTCTCCTGCACAGAAGTATGTCTCAGAATTTTTTGCCTCAAAACTATATAAAGAAGTTCTTTCAATGTAGTTTTTAGAATGTTTGGAGACTTTTTTGTATTCTCACTATTTGAAGAAAGGAAACGCACAAAAAGGTTTTGCACAAAATGTAATATATTGTTTCAAGCTGACACAAACAAAACCATTCCATAGTCAGGGGAAATCATGACGATGAAGCAATGGCTGACATCTTCTAACTTATGTCAACTTTTTCAAGTTATTGTTGGCTAAAATATTGCAGAACCTCTTGCTTGGATCATTACTGCAGCCGTCCCTGCGGAGCAGATGGAGTAGTCGTTCTGATGTGTT
The DNA here is from genome assembly GCF_048569485.1 of Anomaloglossus baeobatrachus. NCBI lineage: Eukaryota > Metazoa > Chordata > Amphibia > Anura > Aromobatidae > Anomaloglossus > Anomaloglossus baeobatrachus. The sequence goes on along the minus strand of NC_134358.1, from coordinate 27,814,689 downwards.
TATTGCTGTTTGCTATTATTACTATTATATTTTATTCACAAGATATTATCAGCCGTAGAGCTGTACAAGAGGTGATAGAATTTACAAATTCTATACGAACATATTTATCAAGCAAAATGCAGTGCATTATGGGCTGTAATACTGGAAAGGATCAAACACTTGTTTTTTATGCTTTTAAAGAACTACTGAAAATACCTTTTTTCTTCAGTATAGTAAAACTAGTATAGGAGAACGTGAAAAATAAAATATAAGATTGAGTTGTGTATCACATAATAAGGCTATCAGTTATTTACAGCTTTTTTTACATATAAATTATTTTTTAAATTGAACCTTTTTGGTTTGGTTTTTATAAAAGATGAATGAATCGATTCAATGTTAATCAAATTTATGTTGTCAAAATTATGTCGCACCCTGCTAAGACCTCGGGGTGGGAGTGATCGGTCATCAGAAGGGTACAGTGTTTTAATTGATTGCAGATCCGCTTTAAAGCCCACTCATTGTTTATCCTGAGTTGGAGCGTATTTATTGCCATTCAGTTCTGAAGGGTTATTTCTCTTCCGTTCTGTTAAGATTGACTTGTAGCAATTAATCTCAGCTGCAGCTATGCCCTTCTGCTATATAAACCCAATCATTATTTTCTCCTTTGCCGGCTATAGTTCATTCTATGCTTTGAAGGAGCCTGTCTCTGGAGAAGCTGAGATATTTGCTTTAGTTGAACCTGTGAAGTTTCCTGCTGGAGAAGCTGAAGAGTGCTATTTGCTGTGTTGTGCCACTTCAGAGCTGAAAAAAACCCTGCTGAAGTGATGTTTTAAGGATGAGAAAAGAAAATTTCTGTCCAATAGGTTTAACCAGCCTAGGGCTCCGCACCCTGAAGTGTGGGCCAGTCCTGAGGGAGCTATCAGCTCTCCCCTCAGCGACCGTGTTCTCCTGCGTCTCACTTGTTTCCCGATGGTTTCTCAACTCTCTGAGTGTGTGTGTCGCCTAGCTCCCTTGATCAGTTGCTCCACCCCCCGGATTGCTGAACTAGTGGGTGGGAGGCCCTAGACAATGTGGTGACCATCTTAAATGACCCTACACTAACCCAGTCCTGGTGAGAGGGCAACTATCTTATGCGTGTTTGGGGATTGTGGTTTACTGGCACTGACCTCTTCCTTACCCGAGATGAATACTGCACCTCTGGTGAGGCGCAGTACCCTGTGGTGACTGAAGCATCAGGGGCGCCACAGAAAGGTTTAAGCTAAATTTTTTCCTCATGTAAACCGAAAGCAGAAATTCCCAACCTGCACCATGGGAGCCATATGTGGCTCGTGGGTTTGTGCTCTTTGGCTCACAGCTGTCTGTCAGCATGGTGCAATAGCACCAGGTCTAGCAAACAGCTACGAAGAACAGGTCCCCAGATGAAGGTTCTTGTGAGCAGCTGAGTGTAGAAGAGCAAATCTGGATGTACATGCATTGATCTTGGTATATGGTGATACTGCCAGTCAGAGGAGGTGACTAAAGCTGGATGTGATAATGTTGTGAGACTACTTTATGCGAGAAAATCATATGGGGATATAGTGGGAACCTTTCAAAGTAAATATACCACCCCGGTGCGATTTCTGTCTGGAAAAATTGGCTGCTATCACACTAATAATGGGGGCTTTGGGTGGGAGATTGGGATCTGAATGTCACTACTTGGGTTGGGTGGCTCTGAATGTGGCTCGCCACTCTCTCTTGGACCTGCATGCGGCTCTGAAGGTTAGAAAGGTTGGGAACTACTGACTAGTAGGGGAAAAACTATTTTCTGATCCCAAAAAGTGAGCAAATTAGATTTAGAGAAACTCTACTGTGACCAATCTTCTACTTGGCTACTCCACTGCTCTCACAGTAAAGATAGTCCAAATTAATAAGGAGTAAAAAGTACAGCAATCCCCCAGAAAAATAAAAGGAAAAATCTTTATTTCAAAATCTTGGGTAAAATGTCATAGATCAGATATTAAAAACAGAGCAGATGACGCGTTTCAGCTTGCACAGGATCCTTAGCCTGGGGCCACACGGGAATTACTGCGATCCCCTAGCATGACACTCGGCTCACACTGGCAGAACAACAGAGTCATGCGAGTGTCCCTGCGACTGAGGTTTGATCGTGCGAGCAGACCTCAGCTGCGGGGGGTGGGCCGGCACTGAGGAGGGGCGGGCTGGCGCAGAGGAGGAGAGAGAGGGATTTATCTCCCTCTCTCCTCCGTAGCCGGCTATTGCCATTCTCGCACTGTACTCGCAGTATACCGGTGTACTGCGAGTGCAGTGCGATTTTTCTCTCGCGTCATAGACTTGAATGGGTGCGAGAGAAAATAGAATCGCATTAGTCCCAGCATGCTATGATTGTTTTCTCGGTCTGATTAGGGCTGAGAAAATAATCGCTCATGTGCACTGACACACAGGCTAATGTTGGTCCGAGTGGAATGCGATTTTTTATTGCACTCCACTCACACCAACTTTCATGCCGTGTGGCTTAAGCCTTAGGCTGGGGCCACACGGGGACTACTGCGATCCCCTTGCATGACACTCAGCTCACGCTGGCAGTACAGCAGAGCTGAGCGTCATGCGTGTGTCCCTGCAACTGAGGTCCATTCGTGTGAGCGGACCACAGCTGCGGGGGGTGGGCCGGCTCTGAGGAGCAGTGGACCGGCATGGAGGAGGGGAGGGAGGGATTTATCTTCCTCTCTCCTCCGTAGCCGGCTATTGCAATTCTCGCACTGCACTGGCAGTACACCGGTGTACCGCGAGTGCAGTGCGATTTTTCTCTCGCCCCATTGACTTGAATGGGTGCAAGAGAAAGGAGTCTCGCATTACAATCGCAGCATGCTGCGATTGTTATCTCGGTCCGATTACTGCTGAGAAAATAATCGCTCATGTGCGCTGACACCCAGGCTAATATTGGTCTGACTGGAATGCGATTTTTTATTACACTCCACTCGCACCGTTTTTTCTCACCGTGTGGCTTAGGCCTTACTTATATCCTATGCAATCTGAAACACGTCATCAGCTCTGTCTTTAATATCTGACTTATGATATTTTACCCAAGATTTTGAAATAAAGATTTTTCCTTTCATTTTTTTGTGGGATTGCTGGACTTTTTCTTCTTATCAATTTGGACTATGCCTCACCGGTGACCAGCTGGTTTCTTCCTCTGTGCAGCCCTAGTCTCCGGTCAGGATCTGAATTTTTAGCTAAAGAGGTTGAGAAGTAAATTTTCTTCTTTTCACCATAAAGATGCCATGACATCTCCTGAGATTGATATTTTTTCTGTTTCCAGATGGAAAGCATGCCCATTTTACTTTTTGAATATATGTCCAATAACCTCACAATGAAAAATATACTCAATGCTCTTGACTAGATCGGAGTGAATCAAATTTCTGGTTCCCCTCTCTTGCTCCAAAACGGGAGATCTAATATTATCATCACACCTCAATTACAAAGATATAAAAATTTTTCAAAGAAAATTATGAACGACCTCCATTAAACTTGCCAACTTATGTCCATAAACAACAATATAAATATAGCAACAGCATGATTATCATCCAGTAATAATATCTGCACATCCAATCTTAATAAATAATCTCATTTAAAATTACATTTTAAGTAACAACTAATCTCCGGTAGCTTTTTCCGCTTGTTCTTCACATAGAACGAAATGTTGTCACTTCAAATTAGTTTCAGAAAAACTAATCATTAGGAGCATAGCCAGAATGCATTGACCTGCCTAATAATGTAGATTAGGGAGTTACTGAGGCTTTGAGTATTCTGTCACTCAATATTGTATCACAAAATCCTATCATTCGCCACCATCTAAAGCGTTATGATCATTCAGGTATATGATTGGAATTTGATAATAATTCTTTCTTGAAGCATGAATGTCATTGCTGAAAAAACACAAAGGATATTGGAAAATTAATAGCGGTGCAGGGGATACAGAGTTATCAGTAATTTTTGAAGAGCTGCTCAAAGATTTGCAGAAGACAAGTCATTCATTCAAACCACGACCAGGTTCTTTTTCAAAGTGATTTGGATCCAAACTGGTTAAATCACAGTAAACAATAGATGAGATTAAAATCTACCAGGCTTTATTACAAGATACATTGCATTTGTTGCATGGTAAACTGACTTTTTTAGGTTCCCAATCTCAATATGGCAAAGTAGATGCCCTCAATTTAGCCTGTGTGTGCAGTTTTATGCGAAAGAAAATGAGGAACACAGAAAAAAATGTTTCATTTTGGAACAATTCCACTGGATTTCGAAAAAAAGACCTAAATGGGCAAATTAAAAAAGTAGGTGACCAAATAGGGAATTTTAAGTAGATGCTCCAAAGATTGTTGATTATGAAACTTTAGTTACAAATATATTTGTATTAAAAAGAGGCCATAATTATAAGGGCATGAGAAGGAATTAACATTTGCTCATGGGCATAATAGGGTATAACAAAAAAAAACAAAAAAAATAAATTAGCTTGGGTCACAAAACTAACTCTAATAATTAAAATGCTTGACTAAAAAAGTGTGTAAAAGTGTAAGGGCGGCTTTGCACACTACGACATCGCAGGTGCGATGTCGGTGGGGTCAAATTGAAAGTGACGCACATCCGGCATCGCATGCGATATCGTAGTGTGTAAAGCCTAGATGATACAATTAACGAGCGCAAAATCGTCTTAATCGTATCATCGTTGCAGCGTCAGCGTAATCCATAATTACGCTGACGCGACGGTCCGATGTTGTTCCTCGTTCCTGCGGCAGCACACCGCTGTGTGTGAAGCCGCAGGAGCGAGGAACATCTCCTACCGGCGTCACCGCGGCTTCCGTAGGATATGCGGAAGGAAGGAGGTGGGCAGGATGTTTACATCCTTTTCATCTCCGCCCCTCCGCCGCTATTGGTCGCCTGCCGTGTGACGTCGCTATGACGCCGCACGACCCGCCCCCTTAGGAAGGAGGCGGGTCGCCGGCCAGAGCAATGGTCGCAGGGCGGGTGAGTGCGTGTGAAGCTGGCGTAGCGATAATTTTCGCTATGCCAGCTATCACACGATATCGTACCTGCTACGGGGGCGGGCACTATCGCGTGCGACATCGCAGCATCGGCCTGCGATGTCGCAACGTGCAAAGCCCGCCTATGTTCAGCCAAGCAGGAAGGGATAGAACATGTTAGAGACGGGAGATTCTACTCACTCAGGTAGCCCTGATAATAAAAGGATCGGCAACGTGTTCTTGGAAACACTCATCAGAAAGATGCAGACACTGGTCTTTGCAATAGAGGTTACACTACTATATTTGTAATAGAGTGGTTTATATAGGTTTATGTAGTATACAAGCATAGATTGCTGCATGCATGGCATATTACATAATATAATAAGTGCTTTATCATTTTTGACCAAAGTACAATTACAGGATTTTGTGATTTGGCTGAACATGGACATTCTTTGGTTCTGACCTTGGCAAATAACCATAATTAAATTAGAAAACAAGAGAATTATCAGTTTATAAAGGTCACAGGTGTCTGCGTATTTTTGTTGAGTGTTTCCAAGAACACGGTGACGATTCTTTTATTATCAGGGCTACCTGAGTGAGTAGAATCTCCCGTCTCTTTCAACTTGGAGGCCCCAGCGAGGTTTGAACTCACGACCTCTGGTTAACATCAATACTTCGTAGGGTGAGAAATTAGGGCAGCAATGATCAAGAGTAGTATTAGAGTAAGCTATAACTGACTATAATTCCTACATGAATTTAACTTCAGAGACGGTCAAAGGAAGAACAATGAACAGAACTTGTGTTTTCAACACTTATCCCAAGAAAACTTTAAAGCTTTGTCTCTCTAGATCAGGTTCGCTCTGAGGCTACTTTTTGCGGCCCGCAGGCCCGTGGCTCCCTTGCTGATCGTGGCCAATGCAGGGGCTCCTACAGTCAGCTCTTTATTTCAAATGACTGATTTGCAGGGACTGTGCAGAGACAAGCTCTATCTGCACAGCTATTCCAATAGCAGCTGACGACCAATCAGAGGCCACCAGCTGATGAGTATGACTTCAGTTGATGGCCTCTGATTGGTCGGTGTCTCCCAGTGGTATAGCTGTGCATATAGAGCTTGTCTCTGTGCAGCGCAGCGGCTCCTCCACCGGCTGCAATCCTCAAGGAGGCTGCGGGCCGCAAGAAGCAGTAAAGATAGGAAAGAGGAAACCAAGGAAACGGAGGACAGGTGAAAAGAATTGCATTCCTACAAGAAGTGCACCAGCATGGGCACATTAGTGAAAGGGTACAATGATGTGCACATTACTACAGGTTGGGGATAATGATGGGCACATAACTACAAGATGGGGATAGTAATGGGTACATTACTACAAGATGGGAACCAGGATGGACACATTACTACAGGAGGCGGACAAGGATGGGCACATAAGTACAGAATGGGGACAAGGATGGGAACATTACTGCAGAATAGGCCCAAAACTACAACATGAGAACCAGGATAGGCACATTACTATAGGATGGGGACAAGGATGAGAACATTACTACAGGATGGGACCAGGATGGGGACATTGCTACAGGATGGGGACAAGGTTAGGCACATTACTACAGGATGGGGATAATTATGGGTTCATTGCTACAAGAAGAGGACCAGGATGGCCACCTTACTACAGAATAGGGACCAGTATGGGCACACTACAACAGGATGGGCACAATAGTACAGGATGGGCACATTACTACAGGATGAAGAGAAGGATTGGCACATGAATCTATAGTATGGAGACAAGGATGGGCACATTACTACAGGATAGGGACAAGGATGGGCCCATTACTAAAATATGGGGACAAGGATGGGAACAAGAATGGGCACATTACTACAGACTAGGGACATTACTACAAGAAGTGGGACATTACTAAAAGAAAACAAAAATAGTACCACTAAAATTGCTACTTTGCCCTCCAAAGAATTCAAACCCTAAATTATTTTTTTTTCTATGTGCCCAGCTGAATTTGAGACCCCTGCTCTAGATTAACGATTGGGCTAGTGGCCAGTAAATTTGCTATTCAGATACTAGCTTATATCAGTCCAAATAACATTTTGGAGAGGCTATTCATTGATGAACTTCCAATTATAGTGATCTGATACCAATTTGGATTTAGAGAAACTTCAAAACACATTTTGCTTCCCTCTGAACATTTTGTCTTGGAGGTTCCACCTCAATAGATGAAAAAGAACACTTAGACATTCCCCAGCTGTATCTATTCAGGTGAATTAGAAAAATTGACTTTAAGATATGCAACTTCTTTTTTTGCCAGATAATAGCATAGCAGACTAAAAAGATGAACACAACCGGAAATGAGGTCAATCAGATTGCAAAGTTCCATATCTAAAATGATTTAGTTTTTGCTAGAAATTTTGCAGATAAGGTTTTCATTTTTAGTTTTCAATTCTGATCACCCAAAGAAAGGAAAACACATTTTTGAAGAATAATGAAAGAAAATAAAGTAGAGGTAAGTTAAAGTGGAAAATTACTAACCATACATGAGTATAAGTATTTGTGTACTTGACCTTCAATGCCATTAAAAGTGTTGTGTCACGGGGTCCTTCTCTGGTATCACACAATCAACAGAGAGAGAGATGGATGAACAATTCAAAGATCCTTTATTCCAAGCAAATGAGAAAGTCAATCAAATAATCCACCACACAGAGTGTAAAGTGGTCCAGTAATGGGATAAATGTCCCAGGGATCAGTCACAGTCCTCAAGCAGTCCTTTTCCAGGGAAATCGGAGTTTCTCAAAAGCTCTCTGGGGTGCTGCCTATAGCCACAGCTTCTCCCCCAGAGTATCAATCTTCCTGCTTGTCTCTTGTCTTTCCAGCCAGACTGAATAATCCCCCAGGTAAGCAAAGAGTTTGGGTGGATTCCAGACCCCATCCCCCAAACCAAGGTACAGAAACACTACAGGGGGTTATAAACCTGCAGACAAAACAAATAATACATAGAATGGACAGAGCACCATGCCTAAAATACAAACCTGTACAAAATGATACACAAACCACAATATCACACCATCACATCTTGGTTCTCTAAAAGGATACCCATGGTTCCTATTATCAGGAAAAGTGTGAGTGAGCATGTTCCCCAAGGACCACAAGTTGGTTAATGTTAAGGCAGTTTAAAATCATGGCTGGCTATCTCACAAAGTCCAATAGACGAATGGAGTAGTAGTACACATGTGCAGACATCGCTACAATCTGTATCCTGTTATTAATAGAGATACTGTCCAAGAGAGGGGACCATTAGTAATCAGGAAGTTTATCATCTACCATGTAAATATATACCATGCTAAGTTGGGTGAACCCTACAAAGGATCAGATTGATATGCAGAGGATAGAATCCAAGTTGAATTTCCTGAAGCTCGTGGTTATGCACAAATTCAGGGCCTCATACACATTCTGTTAACATTGTAAGGTAGTGGGACTCCTAGACTCATAAGACCTAGGCACTAACTGAAAGGGCTGCAGGAAATGAGAAGGAGGAACTGCAATACACCCTGGAAGACATGTTGAGGTGGGCCTCAGAAAACATTTTTTCCCATTTTTAAGGAATCGGACTCCCAGACTTGTAAAGCCTATGCAATAAATGCAAGGGCTGAAAAACATTTACCCATGGGGGTTAGACTTCTATATATGTAAGAGAATTGTAGAGGTAGGCCTCATGCACATACTGAAAAAGTTATGAAGTAGGGCATTATACACGCAATAGAAAAATTAAGAGCAAGGGTTGCATGATAACCCTCTAAAAATTATGAGTAAGGTTCAGCTGTTTATCCTCTTAAAATCTGGAGCAAGGGACACCTGATGACCTTCTGAAAATTTTGAATGAAAGCCGCCTGTTTAACCTCTCACACTATAAAGCGAGGGCCACCTGATAACCCCCTAAAAATTTTGATCAAAGGCTGCATGATGACCCTTTTTATATGGTGGAAGAGGACAAGAAAAAGATGAAACCATGAACCGTATACCCTTTTGGGAAGGAAGGGGTACATTGGAATACACCAAAAAATAGGAACATATGAAGGGCTGAGAGGTCTGGCCCAATCCAGGTCCTGTTCCTTTTGATAACAGTCAGCCTGTCAGCATTTTCAGTTGACAGGCGGATGCACCTATCAGTTATTATGACCTCAATGGCACTAAAAGCCCACTCTGACAAAACACTAGCAGGCACACAGGCCAGCAACTACAAGTATGCCACGTGTTCAAACCAAGTGTCTAGCTTGAATACCCAATAGTTGTATGGCACAGAGCAATCACAGAGTATACTGGTACGGTTGGCAAGGTACTCCATCATCTTCCAAAATGTATCGCTCCTTGTCAGATTACCTGCACATTAATGTCTGGGCTCTGGGAGGGTCTAATAAAACATTCCAAGACCTTCTATGGTGTTCCTCTGCATCTGTTGGACCCTGTGTGAGTCCAACTCATCTCTCCTTGGTTGCCCAAGGAATTATCGATTCTGCCACCAGCATCGTCAGATGGGAATTTTTGTACTAAATGTTTGACTTGGGCCTTCTGATATTGCACCATTTTACTAGCCCTCCCCACTGGAGGAGAGATGAAAACTTCTCCATTTAGTGTGGGTAGAGAAAGGTGAACAGCCAATAATCAGTGTTGGTCAAAATGAATATAAGACAGGGGTCACAGGAAAGACAGTGGGACATAAAGTCAGCCATGTGTGCCAAACTCCCAACAGGCATGATTTCCCTGTCTCCACCTCTTCTTCAGCCCATCCACACTGAACAGACGGGAATGAAGCTGGTGTGTGTTGTTCCCTCTGTAGCACAAGCAACCATCTCCTGTTTCTCCTCCTCAGTCTTCCCCTCCTCACTATTATCGGGAAAAATAGTGGCAGATGAGTACTGAGTACCAAGGGACAGCAGCAGCCATGAGCTACATATTTTTCTGCGCAATTTGGCTGATCTGATCAGCCTACATTTGTCTCTAGCTCCCTAGCTGTCGCAGGTGGATCAGAGATCCATCCATGCCTGTTAACTAGTTAAATTCTGCTGTCCATCTCTGACAGCTGGATTTAACATGTGTCGGCAGGGAGCGTGTAATTCCCCACTTCCATTGATGGCCTAGGGACGTAATCGAGAAGCGTTGATGGATTTTTATCACATAAGAGGACAGTATTGGTGGTGTATGGAGCAGTGCTGATGCACGGTACAAGTGTTTAGACAGTTGCAGCTTCAAGTCCCCTATGGGGCTAGTTAAAACAATAAAAAGTGTAAAATAAGGTTTAAAAAAATGTGAAAACATTTAAACAACCACAAAAGTTCAAATCACCCCCGTCTTGCCCTATTGAAAATAAAAACGTAAAAAAAAGAATAAATACACATATCGCTGGTTTCAGAAATGCCCAATGTATCAAAATCTAATATATAAAGCTGAGTGTATGTGTGTGTGTATGTCCGCTAAAGGAATCCGCACCGTCGCATTTACAATCACGAAATTTTGCACAGACGCCCCATGTGACCCAGGGAACGTCATAGACAATGTTTTGATGGGAAAATTTAACCCCACGGTTTAAAGTTACTCTCCAAAATCCTGCCTCCATTAAACTGAATGGAGGTGGGAGCTACAGGCTATTAATAGCAAATGTCAGTGGTTGCTATAGGAACAAAATAAACTGTTAGCATAAGAAGCTTATGTGTGAGGTAATATGATGTCGGTGGGGAGACGGATAGAGAGAAAAAGAGACACAGACAGAGAGAGCCGGCCGGGGAAAAGACAGAGAGATAGAGACAGACAGACGGTGAAAGAGACAGACAGAGACAGACCTGCAAAGAGACAGACCTGGAAAGAGACAGACCTGGAAAGAGACTGATGGGGAAAGAGACAGACAGGGACAGAGACAAGCAGACAGGGAAAGAGGAGACAGCCAGAGAGACAGACAAAGATAGAAGGGGAAAGAGACAGACCTTGATAGAGACAGACGGGGAAAGAGACAGAGAAATAGAGACAGACAAGGATAGAGACAGATAGAGACAGGCAGACAGGGAAAGAGGCAGACAGGAAAAGAGACAGACAAAGAGATAGACAATGACAGACAGAGAAAGAGACAGGAAAAGAGACGGGGAGACAGACGGGGAAAGAGACAGACCTGGGAAAGAGACAGACCTGGGAAAGAGACAGACGGGCAAAGTGACAGACCTGGGAAAGAGACAGACCTGGGAAAGAGACAGATGGGGAAAGAGAGAGACAGATAGACACAGAGATAGAGAGACAGACAGACACATAGACACAGAGATAGAGACAGGCTGATACAAAGACAGACAGAGAGATAGAAACAGACAAAGACATAGACACAGACAGACAAGGAAAGAGGCAGACAGACAGACAGCGACACAGAGACAGAGACTGGGAGAGAAAAAGTTACTATCCCGGGCAACGTCCGGGTACTACAGCTAGTATAAAATAAATTAATCTGAATGGTAATGGGCGTAATGAGGAAAAAATTAAAAACACCAAAATTACATTTTTTTTTGGTCATTGCAACACTGCAATAAGATGCAATAACAGACAATCAAAACATCACATCTACACCAAAATAAAAAATTAAACTGTCAACTCAGGCCGCAAAAAAAAATAAGCCCCTGATCTCGAAAAATAAGAACGTTATCTTATAAAACAAAAACTATGGTAGTTTGCAATAAAAAAAACTACTTTTTTTTATTTTTGCCTGCAGCATAAAATAACAAGGAAAGAATAAATCAGAAGTATCAAGAGACTAGAAAAAAAAATCATAATCTCCAGATTAAGGACTGAATCAAACAATTATGCCATCACTTGCCCATCTGACAATTTTTCAAACTTTCCCATCCAGCACGTATTCGAGCACTAACACCGCAGCGGCATGATTGCCTCCATTTCAAGCCGAACGTTCCCATCTGTTAATAAACTATTTGACTTAATCTTCTTTTGAACAGGGACAGATTCGACAATCTGGGCTGCTATGTGCGGAATGGCCGTCTACGTAGCATAAAAGCTATTACTGTCTAAATAAAGCTAATACGCGGAATTCTTTCATCACGAAAAACAATTCTGAAAATGGCCACAAAAAATGCAGTTAAAGTGCTGAAATCACACAAACCGGCTGGAAACAGCAGGGAACATTATTACTGCCTCGCAGCTATTCCTGTAGATTGCTAGATTTGCTCCCTGAGTTATATTTTATTACGTTCCATTTTTTATGTAAAAATCTAAATATTGAGTCAAAATACAAAACTTTGAAAATAAATATTTGTACATTTTTTTGTGAAATTACAGAACGATAAATAAAGCGTGAACAGCTTTGAATATTTTCCCACTATGCACTGAAGGCGGAAATTATCGGCACTGGAAATATATCAAAACTTTTCTTTCCTTTCTATTACTTTTTCCTTTTTTTTTCTTTTTTTTTTTTCTCTATCCATCTTGTCGAATTTCTATATTTTCTTTTAAACTGGAATCAAACCTTCAAGGCATTATTTTTTGAAAACTTTACCTGTACCCTTAAATGTGCTAAAAATTGCTTCTGAAAGTTACAGGTATTATGGCAGGAGGAATATATAGGCTTAGAGGGTTGGCGACATCATCGCATGGTTTTATCAACTTGGAAAAACGTTTTGGAAAATATGACCAGAACTCTGTGATGGGTATATAAGTGATGGCAAGTTAGTGTTTAATATACTTTTTAAGAAGGTAAATGATACAAAAATCAAATTAAATCCCTTTGCGACCTAGGACATACCAGTACATCCTAAATCATAAAGGGGTGATTACCGCTAGCTGCTGCGGTGAGCCGGCAGTGATCCCCGCAGCAGTCTGATGATTTGGACAGCAGATGTGTGCCTCGCAGGCACAGGTGGATCCATGATCCACCTGTGTCTGTTATCCCCTTAGATCACACTGTCAAAATGTGACAGCGCAATTTGAATGGCTGCGGCGGGGAAAGCACCTTTCCGCATCACCATTGACGGCCCCGTGATGCCATCATGGGGGGCCAATGGTTGCCATGGTAGCAACGGGTCATGTAATGACTCTTGTCGCTATCATGACATAGTTACTGTTACAGCCGGCAGAGCAGCAGCTGTAACAGGAAAGCGGAACTGATGCTGCTCAGAGTTGTGCAGATCTGATCAACAAAAATGAATCAGTGATCAGACTGCTGATCCTTATAGTCCCCTAGGGAGTACCAGTAAAATAATAAAAGAAAGTAAAAAAAAATTAAAAAGAATTTAAAAAATAAAAAAAATAAAAGTTCAAATCAACGCCCATTCGCCTCATTAAAAATTAAAGGGTTAAAAAAATAAAAAAGATACACATATTTGGTATCGCCGCATTCAGAAATGCCCGATCTATCAAAATATAAAATCAATTAACCTGATTCATAAACGGTGTAGCAGCAATAAATTTCCAAAAGCCAAAATTACATTTTTTGGTCGTCGCAAAGTTTGCGCAAAGAGCAATAACAAGCGATCAAGTAGCAGCTTTCCAAAAATAGTACAATAAAAACGTCAGCTCGAGATGCAAAAAATAAGTGATCACTGAGCCCCATATCCCAAAAAATGAGAACGCTATGGGTTGTGGAAAATGGTGCAAAAAGTGTGCCACTTGTTTTGGACAAACTTCAAATTTTTTTTAACCCCTTAGATAAAAGTAAACCTATACATGTTTGGTGTCTACAAACTGACCTGAGACATCACACCGACACATCAGTTTTACTATATAGTGAACACCGTGAATAAAATACCCTCAAAACAGTCATGCACTTGGACTTTTTTTTTTGCAATTTTTGGATTTTTTTTTGCCATTTTCCGGTACTCTATATGGTAAAACTCATAGCTTCATTTAAAAGCACACTTATCCCACAAAAAACAACCCTCATATGGCAAGTTGATGGAAAAATAACTAAGTTACGACTCTCGGAAGAGGGGAGCAAAACAATAAAAATGAAAAATAGAAAATCGCCTGGAGTGAAGGGGTTACATAACAATTTGTCAACAAGTTTTTGCTACCCCATCTGAGAAAAGCCCAATGTGGAAGTGTGGCACCCTGGACAAGCCAGGACGTCACAGGTACTACAGCAACACACCCCACACCCCGGCTAGGCACACCGAAGTCAAGCAAAAATCCTTGTTGCCTTCCTCCAGGGGCTGATGTCCACACCAGGGGGTGGAGCCAGGCGGTTGGCCCCACCCACCAAGGAGTTCACAGTCCTGGAGGCGGGAAAAGGAAGAGAGTTCAGTTTGGAGAGGAGTTGAAGTGAGGAGTGAAGTGGTAGTGGAGGAGACTGAAGGCGTCCCGGTGTGTGGCCCGAAAAGACACAGCAAGGTTGGCAGACGGTGGTGACCGTCTGCAGGAGAGGCTGATTGGAGTAAACCGTAAGGACCGGGGACGGGCGGTGGCCCGCTGGTACCACATCAGGGAGCGAAGAGAAGCCAGCACCATTCGGCAGGGCTTACGGACCCCGACCAGGCTAGGAGTCGCCGTAAAACCGGTCAAATCCATTAGCGAAGGGAACCTCCGGGGTTTCCCAGCAGTCAAGACCTGATTGAAGGCAACCGCTCAAACTGTGAAGGGAAACACAGTCACCGCCAAGGCTACAGTTCCCAGGGCCAGAGCCTGCGGGCAAAAGGGGCTCCCTCAGCATCCATCCAAGCTGGGGAGCGGGTTACCAGTGGGAAGCCATTGGAACCGTGAACATAGCACAGGTGCAGGGAAAGGCAGTCACCACCAACCTACCGGGAGGAGAAACAAGGCAGCCGTCTGTGGGACCAGTCCATCCAGTCGTTTGTTTTACCGGAGACTTTGCATTCATCATTGGCTGAGTGAGTACCAACGTGCCGTGCGGCACTGCGCTGCCCCCGCGACCCTGCACCTCACCAGGCCCCATAACCCGCTTGCCATCCATCCCTCACCGGGCCCCGGGACAACCAACCCCCCTACCCACGGAGGGGAGAAAACAACATCCAAGCTGCTCCCTGTCATCGCTCCCGGGATCCCCGTCCAGAGCACCAGTGGTGTCACAACCTCACCACAACCGTGGGTGGCGTCACAGACAATAAATCCCCAATACCATTTCCCCTTTTCACTCACGGGCGAGGAGCACTGCTCGAGTCCCTGGGATCCGGCCCACCGCTCGAGCCACCGACAGAGCAGCAGCAGCAGCCGGACCCGAGCAGTGGGTGAGCGCAGTGTCCCCTCCCCGCCCGCGACAGAAGCAGAGACTCTGATTCAACTAATTTACTTTACAGGGTGCTGAAGTTTTGATTAAAAACTGTTTTATCTGCAGCAGATCTTCTAGTTTTCTGAATGCTAAGGTCTGGATAACTCAGCAGCTTCATTGATTGGCTGCTTTCTGTGTACACTGTGCATGTGCAGAAAACAGCCAATAAATGGTGTGGGTGTGGGTTGGCTAGGTGGCCGAGAGTTTATATTCCTCTATTGATAATCTCCTGCTGATAAAACAATGATTTTAGAACAGCTACATTTAGAAGACCAGTCAGTGACACATCACTGGAATCAGGTTCTCTGCCCCTTACATTATGCTGCTCTCAGATTAGTCAGCAAAAACATGATGATGTATTCTCTATCAGTTAAAGCTATTTGTCAGGATCAGGATAGCAATTAACCCCTGGTTATTTTTTTCTTTTTTTTGCAGGACACATTGTATCACTTTGTGGGTATGCATGGGGAAGTTGTTACATTTTATAACTGAAATTTAGAATGATTATTATGTTATTTTTTTTAAAGCTAATTTTTTTAATGGTTTGACTGATATGGGATTCCAAATATGGGGGACTGCATGTTTTTTTTTTAAAAATCTAAGTATATCATGTTTTTTAAAAAAAAAAATACATATATAATTTTATCATTTTAGAGCTTTTTACTTTTTTTATGCCCCATAAAGTAACCTTAAATTGGTATTTTCAAGATATTAAATTAGTTTCATTAGTTAAGCAGCATGAAAATAGGCAAGCTTGCAACTGACTTGCTTTTTTCTATCTGCTGTCATTCTCCTGTATTGAGAGCTTTCTGTAATAGTGTACAGCTGTTTTCCACGGGGTTAACTCTTAACATCCTAGCCACCTTTCTCAAGCACATTGATTTCTACATTACCTGCTCACCTCCTTCTCCTACCAGCTCCTGACAAGCTACTGTTATAAATCTTTCAGGTCAGGTCTCCTAATCATGGCTCTCACTGTCCAAATTTGTGTGCTTGCTCAATTGCCCTATTATTTATATGTGTAAATATATTAATGACAGTATATGCTTTAAAAAAAAACACTGACAGATGAATATGATATGGAATTACTTGTGCTGAGCTTTAGGGGTCATGCGCACTGGCCAGTGCAGAAATAAATGCACCCTCTGGCAGACTTGACGCTGCGTGTTGAATGAACGAATCCAAAACGCATGTATTTTGGATGCATTTTACATGCGTTTTGGATGCATTTTTGTCAGTGCGGTCCCCCAGCTCTGCTACATGCCCGCTGACAGCAGACACAGACAGAGGCGGGCAATGAGAATGAACTCAAATGATCTGCAACTGACTTAATTGTCATCCCGCGGCTCTGTCTCTGTGTGCTGTGATGAACTCAGATGAACCTCCGAGGCCAGTGCCAGGACACAGGAGTCCGCAGCAGTGATGTCAGAGCTTCACTCAATCTCACTGACATCGAGCGGCTCTCTCTGTGTCACAGCCTGATTTGCGGTCACACGTGAAGGACTCACCTGTGATTGCAAATTCCCTGAGTGACTGTAGTGAGCCGCACGATCAACTGTGCTTTCACTCAGGTTACTCACAGCCACAGCTGCAGTCCTCCACCTGAGAGCGGTGGCCGTGAGTAACCTCAGTGACAGCACAGCTGATTGCGCGACTCACTTCAGTTGCTGCATGGAGCTCACAGAGAGCAGCGGTGTTCTACGGCCGCTCCTGTCAGCTTCCGATGTAGCAGAGCTGAAAGTGTCGTGGGACCTTACGTGGATTAGGACCTGGAGATGTATTTGGGGGTTAATAAAGTGGTGAAAGAGGGTGTTTTTTGGTCTTTCATTACAAATAAAGGATATTTTGGATGTGTGTGTTTATTTTCTTTAACTTACAGGTTAATCATGGAAGGTATAATTAACCTAGGACTCAGTGGCAGCTATGGGCTGCTGCCATTAACACCTTATTACTCTGTTTGCCACTGCACCAGGGCAATTCGGGATGAGCCGGGTAGAGTCCCGGGACTGTCGCATCTAATGGATGCAGCAATTCCGGGCGGCTGATATTGTTAGGCTTGGGGGCTCCCTATAACGTGGAGCTCCCCATCCTGAGAATACCAGCCTTCAGCCGTGTGGCTTTACCCTGGCTGGTATCCAAATTGGGGGGGACCGCACGTTGTTTTTTTTTTTTAAGTTATTTGTTTATTTTTTTTACTGCTTGATATAGACATGCCCATCGGCGGCTGTGATTGGTTGCAGTGAGACAGCTGTCACTCAGCGTGGGGGCATGTCTGACTGCAACCAATCACAGGCGCTGGTGGGCGGGGGAAGCAGGGAATACGAGATTGAATAATGAGCGGACGGCATTTTCAAAAGAGGAGAAGCCGCCACAGTGTGAACGCCGTGCAGCGCCACGCCGGTTGTCGTGGATCGGTGAGTATGAGAGAGGGGGTGGGAGGGAGAGACTGACAAGGACAGAGAGAGAGATAGAGACATAGAGATAGAGAGAGATAGAGAGAGAGACCAACAGAGAGACCGAAAGAGCTGCATTTATTATGTTAAAAAAAAATGCGGATCGCAACAAAAATGCAATGCAAACGCACTGCTTAACATTTTGGTAGCGTTTTTCTACAACTCATTGATTTCAATGGGTGTATAACGCTGCCAAAACACCTAAAAGAAGGGACATGCTGCTTTTCTAAATGCAGAGATCAAAACGCTGCATTTAAAAAAGCAACGTGCACACGGATTTTGCATGATTATCATAGACATTTTGACAATGTGACGCTGCTGCTTAAAACGCTGCAGAAAGGCAAAAAAAAATGCAAAGTGTGCATGAGCCCTTATAGTTCCACCAATACTATAACTATTTCAAGGAGGATAATCCCCACCCCCTGCCAAAAACCAGGAAGTAAGGAGACTGTAAGGAATCAGCATTGCTCTGAGCTTTGTGCTCAAGAGTTAACTGTAGAATACTCATTTAATGCAAAAAAAACCCCAAAAAACTAAGCCTGGAAAAAAATATCAAAAATGTCAAAAGTAAATATAATATTATCTTTTCTTTAATATTTGTTAGTTTTCTGGATTTCCCTGCATGTTCCTAAACCGAAGGCCTGCAGAGAGCAGCAGTTAATATCCTGCTGATCTTTTCATTTCTGCAGTTGAAGGAACAGGGGTTATTAAACTTTTTTTTGTATTCTTGCACATTGAAAAGGGAGGAGGCTCCTGCTGAAGCTTGTACCCTTACAGCTATACAAATAAAAGTGAGCTAGAGAAAAACAAGGGCAAAGTTGAAGATTTTTTTTTATGTATTCTGTTTCTCAGTTTTAGTTATAACATGATGCAGAATAAGATCAAAGAAAAGGAAAAGATTAAGAGATGAATGGCTGGGATATTTTTGTATTTTTATCGCTTTTAACAAAAAGGGTTTGTTTAAACTTGCACTCAAATGGGTAAAGGGTTTTCTGTATAAAGAATCTAGTTCTTGAACTCCTAGAGCTGCAAGAAGTTTGGGAAACAATATAGACGGACTTAATGCCATCTATATCGTTTCGGGCGACACGGTGGCTCAGTGGTTAGCACTGCAGTCTTGCAGCGCTGGGGTCCTGGGTTCGAATCCCACCAAGGACAACATCTACAAAGAGTTTGTATGTTCTCCCCGTGTTTGTGTGGGTTTCCTCCGGGTATTCTAGTTTTCTTCCACACTTCAAAGACATACAGATAGGGAATTTAGATTGTGAGCCCCAATGGGGACAGCGTTCCTAATGTATATGAAGCGCTGCGGAATATGTTAACGCTATATAAAAAAATAAAGATTTAAAGAAAAGATAAAAGATTAAGGCCCCGTTACACGCAACGAAGTATCTAACGATATATCGCCGGGTTCACGGATTCCGTGACGCACATCTGGCATTGTTAGCGACGTCGTTGCATGTGACACCAACGAGCAGCCATTAACGATCAAAAATACTCACCTTATCGTCCATCGTTGACACGTCGTTCACTTTCAAAATATCATTGATTGTTGAGGTCGCAGGTTGTTCGTCGTTTCCGAAGTAACACACATCGTTATGTGTGACACCCAGGTAAGGGCGAGCTGCAGCTTACCTGCGGCCGCCGGCAATGAGGAAGGAAGGAGGTGGGCGGGATGTTGCGGCAGCTCATCTCTGCCCCTCCGCTTCTATTGGGCAGCCGCTTAGTGACGCCGCTGTGATGCCGCACTAACAGTCCCCTTAGATAGGAGGCGGTTCGCTGGCAACAGCGACGTCGCTAGGCAGGTAAGTCCGTGTGACGGCTCCAAACGATTTTGTGCGCCACGGGCAGCGATTTGACTGTGACGCACAAACGACGGGGGCGGGTGCTTTCACCATCGATATCGCTAACAATCTCGCTGCATGTAACACCCCCTTTAGTTTCATGTTGTTTTGGTTTTTTTTTTATGTTTTCATCCTCTCCACTGTTAATTTTATTACCTATTATTATAGCGCCATTTTTTTCCATGGCGCTTTTGTCTTTTGGTCTTTTCTCTGTTGCAGAGTTTTGTGACAGGTTCTTGGTCAGAGTCTCATTTTATTTTGTGGGACTCTGCTGATTAAATGGATTCTCTTTCCTTTGGGAAAGAGAGGATTAGGCCTGTTTCACACATCCGGCATTTCGCCGGATTGCCAGATCCGGCACACTCCAGTACAGTGCAATGCTGTACAATGGCATCGCTGCAAGCTCCGGTCCCATACTCCGGTCACATGACAGCATATGACCAGAGCTTGCCGCGATGCCATTGTACAGCATTGCACTGTACTGGAGTGTGCCGAATCCGGCAATCCGGCGAAATGCTGGATGTGTGAAACAGGCCTTAATTTCAGTTTACCTTCCAGCAGTTCCCGACTTTTGGTCAGGTGTTTTCAGTTGGGACTACACACAAGTCCTATACATACCCTCTACTTCCACCAGAGGGTGCCGGTTATTTTCATTCCTTTGGTAGCTTGGCCAGGAGGAGAAAGGAGCTGGTGAAACCCTCTCTCTGAGACTTTTGTTGTGGCTGCAGCATTGGTGCTTGCTGCAGCAGTTCTAGTTGTGTTGGTTGTACGGTATGGATGTTACCCAGTAGTCTGTTTTCTTTACCCCCTTCTATGTTGTTTTCCCATGTGCACGTTTAGTGGCTCCTTTGTGTGTTGTTGCCGTGTGTATGAGTTGTAATAGTTGTTACCCGTGTTTTGTCTTTATTTGTCGGTGGGGTTGTAGACTTCTGCTCTTGCCCCTTCCCCCCGGGTAGTGGGTTGTGTAAGGGGATCTTATCATCAACGACAAGGACAGGAGATAGGGCCTAGGTTGGAGGCCCAGACCTCCCTACTTTCAAGGGTATCCCCATCTGTTAGGGTGAACACAGGGGCCCCAGTCGTAGGGCCAATACAGAGGTTTCCTTGTGTTCCCCTAGGCTTCCGTGACAGCTTTACATGTGAATAGGGGGTATACATAATAAAATAAGTACAATACTCATGAACAATACAAGGCACAGACTGGTACAGGAAGAGAGAGGACCCTTCCCATGAGGGCTCTCAGTCTACAGGGGATGGGTTAGGATACAGTAGGTGAGGGTAGAGCTGGTCATGTGGCGCTATAGTGGACTGAGAGTTATTGCAGGTTGTAGGCTTTTCAGAATAGGCCGATCTTCAGATTTCTTTTGAAGGTTTCCTCAGTAGACGAGAGTCTGATATGTTGGGGTAGAGCCTTCCAGAGTATGTGGGATGCACAGGAGAAATTGTGTATGCGATTATCGGAAAGGAGATAAAGGGGAGTAGAGAAGGAGATCTTGTGAGGATCGGAGGCTGTATGTAGATAAGTACTGGGAGACTAGGTCACAGATGTAAGGAGGAGACAGGTTGTGGATGGCTTTGTATGCCATGGTTAGAGTTTTGAACTGACTGGAGTCTTTGGGCAATGGGAAGCCAGTGAAGGGATTTGCAGAGAGGAGAGGCCATAACATAGCAGGGGAAAGAAAGACTAGTATGTATGTAGAGTTAAGGATAGATTGGAGGGGTGCAAGAGTGTTAGAAGAGAGGCCACAGAGCAGGAAGTTGCAGTAGTCAAGGCAGGAGATGATAAGGGCATGTGCTAGTGTTTTTGAAGAATCTTGGTTAAAGGGGTTATCCGGCTTATTTTGACTTTTTTTTATTATTACCCTATTGGGCTACATTGGGGAGGTAATAGATAGTGACCACTTACATGCCCTGCTGTCAGCCCCTCTCCCCCGGCACAGAGTGGTCATGTGACCGCTCCTGCCGCGATTTTGCTGCTTCCGGTCATTTCATGTCAACATGGGCAGGACCATGTTGACATGCAAATCTGGGAACAGCTTGTTGCCGCCCTGCTGGGCGGTTACAGTGCGTGGAGTCTCCGCCCCCTTCCCTGCACCCTCCCAAACATTCCCCTGCACCCCATACTCTCCCCGCCCACGGTGTCACTGCCAGCACTGGGCCCCCTGCTTACAGTGCTTAGAATAGCAGGAGTGCCCGTGCAGTCTGTGTCCCACTCCCTGCCAGCCCCATGGCTGCGTGCACTGCAGTGTATCAGCAACTTCTCACAGTGTGTGCAGCCGCGGGGATGACGAGCGCTGCTGTCAGGAGGTTAGATGAGATCATTACCTCCTATGACAATCTCCTCCTCTGCCGACGTCACCGCTGTCACTGCCTTCTATGCCCGCCGCGTTCTCATGTCACGTCTCGCGGGCGGCCCGAGACTGTCACTACTGGTGACATCACGGGCTCTCGCGATACTGCTGAGAACGCGGCGGGCATAGAAGTCAGTGACGGCGCTTACGTCAGTAGAGCAGGAGATCGTCACTGCAGGTAATGATCTCATCTAACCTCCTGACAGCACCGCTCGTCATCCTCTGCAGTGACCTGGGCTATTGATGTTAGCTCAGGTCACTGCACTGGTCTCCCAGACAATGGGGAACATTCTGTTGTTCTTCATTGACTGGGACAGTGACTATGGTATGGATTGTCATGGGACCCCCTTATTGGATTACGCCGGACCCTGATTTTACTGTTCTTTTCAATAAATTAGTGAAAGAGGGAATGTTTTGGGCAGTGTTTTTTCAAATAAAACCTTTTTTTTGTCTATTTTTTTTTTTTATTACTGACTGGGTTGGTGATGTCGGGTATCTGATAGACGCCTGACATCACCAACTGCTGGGCTTGATGCCAGGTGACATTACACATCTAGCATCAACCCCCGTATATTACCCCGTTTTCCACCGCACCAGGGCAACGGGATGAGTTGGGGCAAAGCGCCAGGATTGGCACATCTAATGGATGCGCCACTTCTGGAGCGGCTGTAGCCTGCTATTTTTAGGCTGGGGAGTGTCCAATAACAGTGGACCTCCCTAGTCTGAGAATACCAGACCACAGCTGTCTGCTTTACCTTGGCTGGTGATCCAATTTGGGGGGACCCCACGTTTTTTGTTTTAAATTATTTATATAATTTAAAATAACAGCGTGAGGTGCCCTCTGTTTTGGATTACCAGCCAAGGTGAAGCTGCCAGCTGTGGTTTGCAGGCTACAGCTGTCTGCTTTACCCTAGCTGGCTACAAAAGATAGGGGAAACCCCACGTCGTTTTTTTTTTATTATTTACTTTTTGGCTAAATACAAGGCTAAGCACCCTTTAGTACCACATGAAAGTCACTAAAGGGTGCCAGCTTAGAATATGTAGGGGGGTGGGACATTATATAGGTCTTTCTCATCTATCTATCTATCTATCCCATTCATTCATCCGTCTATCTCTCTGTCTCTATATCTATCTATCTATCCATCTCTATATCTACTCATCTATTTATCTTTCTTGCTGCTTCCATTTTTTGCGGTCCGCAAAAAAACGAAAGGCACACGGATGACATGGATGCATCTGTGAAAAAAACTGACCTTTTTTTGCAGACCACAAAAATGGAACGGTCATGTGAATGTAGCCTACATGTGTTCCCTATGGGGGTAGGGGTCCATACAGAACGATGGTGGGGGGGGGGTTGGTACAGAGCGCCGTTTGTGTGTGTGTGTGGGGGGGGGGTTGCAGAGCCCGATGTGTGTGTCGGGCGCAGAGCCGGTGGTGGGGCTGTTATTTCCAATGCTAGAGTGATAACAGGTCAGGTGCTGGGGCAGAATACTGACAGGGAATGTGTGTGCAGGGGACGGGCAGAAGGCGTGGCTGGACACTGAGGCCGGGCAGGGGCCGGGGCTGACTGGGAGGTGTGGCACAGGAAGAGGTCAGTTTGCTTGACCTGAATGTAAACTAGGAGCTGCAGAGAATAAAGGGATAATTCAAGAGGAACAAAAGTTAGAAAACAAAAAATAACAATGTAGGGGTGATTTATATGACAATACAGCACAGATAAACTCAGAAATGTTTGGTAAGCTAATGTCGGACAACTCCTTTAAGTAATGTATGAATCCGGGAAATATTTTTGAGTTGAAGTCAGCGGCAGGTGGAAAGGGCATGGATATGTGACATATGTTGGTCCACTGTCCATCGCTACTGTCTGCTCACGACATACTTACGGTTCCTCTATACGCTTGTGTGCTACTCTGCACATTCTTAGGCTTCACCTTCTTACTAATCATCTGTGAAGAAGTAAGAGAAAAATAGACACAGCAAATAAGCATGTCATGGACAGATCAAGTATGTTATTACATATTTTGTGTGTGATTAAAGGTGATTTCCAGTAAAAAGACGTCATCACCTGTTCACAACATACATGATTCCAAAGTGATGACACCCGCAAAAATCAGCAGGATGTGTACATTTTACCCCCAACTGGAAACTTTTATCTGCCATAGGGTACTTTCACACTTGCGTTGTTTTCCTTCCGTTACAATCCGCCCTTTTGGAAAACAGCGGAATCCGTTAACGGATTCAGCCACCACCACTGGGTTCTTATATACAGCATTCTAACATGCTGTATATAAGAGCCTAGAACACTCTGTAGAACATAAAAAAACACTTTATAATACTCACCTAAACGGTCGCTGCGGTGGATGTGGGTCAAATGGGAGTCTTCGTCCTCCGGTGCCGGCGCCTCATCTTTTGGCCATCTTTAGCGTCCTTCTTCTGAAGCCGTACTGCAGGACGCGTCTGACATCATCCACACTCGCCGGCATTCAGGTCCTGAGCAGGGCAGATCAAAGTATTGTAGTGCGCATGCGCAGGACCGGCAAGTGTGTATGATGTAGACGTGCCATGCACACAGGCTTCAGAAGAAGGAGGACGGAGATGGCCAAAAGAGGAGGCACCGGCCCTGGAGGACGAAGACGCCCATTTGAGCCATATTCACCACAGCGACCGGTTTAGGTGAATATTATATAGTGTTTTCTTATGTTCTACACAGTGGTCTGGGCTCTTATATACAGCATGTTAGATGCTGTTTATAAGAGCCCACTGGTGGTGGCCGCAGCTTATAGGCCAAAAACTGGTGACAGGTTCCCTTTAAGGACATAATACAGCAGTTCTGAGCAATGTAGCTAAGAACCCAGCACCAAGGGGAATTACATTTCTTGTCTCCATGTTGCACATACAGTTAGGTCCAGAAATATTTGGACAGTGACACAAGTTTTGTTATTTTAGCTGTTTACAAAAACATGTTCAGAAATACAATTATATATATAATATGGGCTGAAAGTGCACACTCCCAGCTGCAATATGAGAGTTTTCACATCCAAATCGGAGAAAGGGTTTAGGAATCATAGCTCTGTAATGCATAGCCTCCTCTTTTTCAAGGGACCAAAAGTAATTGGACAAGGGACTCTAAGGGCTGCAATTAACTCTGAAGGCGTCTCCCTCGTTAACCTGTAATCAATGAAGTAGTTAAAAGGTCGGGGGTTGAATACAGGTGTGTGGTTTTGCATTTGGAAGCTGTTGCTGTGACCAGACAACATGCGGTCTAAGGAACTCTCAATTGAGGTGAAGCAGAACATCCTGAGGCTGAAAAAAAAGAAAAAATCCATCAGAGAGATAGCAGACATGCTTGGAGTAGCAAAATCAACAGTCGGGTACATTCTGAGAAAAAAGGAATTGACTGGTGAGCTTGGGAACTCAAAAAGGCCTGGGCGTCCACGGATGACAACAGTGGTGGATGATCGCCGCATACTTTCTTTGGTGAAGAAGAACCCGTTCACAACATCAACTGAAGTCCAGAACACTCTCAGTGAAGTAGATGTATCTGTCTCTAAGTCAACAGTCAAGAGAAGACTCCATGAAAGTAAATACAAAGGGTTCACATCTAGATGCAAACCATTCATCAATTCCAAAAATAGACAGGCCAGAGTTAAATTTGCTGAAAAACACCTCATGAAGCCAGCTCAGTTCTGGAAAAGTATTCTATGGACAGATGAGACAAAGATCAACCTGTACCAGAAAGATGGGAAGAAAAAAGTTTGGAGAAGAAAGGGAACGGCACATGATCCAAGGCACACCACATCCTCTGTAAAACATGGTGGAGGCAACCTGATGGCATGGGCATGCATGGCTTTCAATGGCACTCGGTCACTTGTGTTTATTGATGACATAACAGCAGACAAGAGTAGCCGGATGAATTCTGAAGTGTACCGGGATATACTTTCAGCCCAGATTCAGCCAAATGCCGCAAAGTTGATCGGACGGCGCTTCATAGTACAGATGGACAATGACCCCAAGCATACAGCCAAAGCTACCCAGGAGTTCATGAGTGCAAAAAAGTGGAACATTCTGCAATGGCCAAGTCAATCACCAGATCTTAACCCAATTGAGCATGCATTTCACTTGCTCAAATCCAGACTTAAGACGGAAAGACCCACAAACAAGCAAGGCCTGAAGGCTGCGGCTGTAAAGGCCTGGCAAAGCATTAAGAAGGAGGAAATCCAGCGTTTGGTGATGTCCATGGGTTCCAGACTTAAGGCAGTGATTGCCTCCAAAGGATTCGCAACAAAATATTGAAAATAAAAATATTTTGTTTGGGTTTGGTTTATTTGTCCAATTACTTTTGACCTCCTAAAATGTGGAGTGTTTGTAAAGAAATGTGACAATTCCTACAATTTCTATCAGATATTTTTGTTCAAACCTTCAAATTAAACGTTACAATCTGCACTTGAATTCTGTTGTAGAGGTTTCAATTCAAATCCAATGTGGTGGCATGAAGAGCCCAACTCGCGAAAATTGTGTCACTGTCCAAATATTTCTGGACCTAACTGTATCCAGAAGAAGTAGAAATAAGGATATAGTACAGGCGTTCTGAGCAGTGTAGATGTGAATCCAGCACCGAGGGAAGTTAAATCACCTGTTTTTATTTTGCACATATCCGGAAACAGCAGAATTAAGGACATAGTACTGTAGTTCAGAGAAGTATAGATGTGAATACAGCACCAAGGGGAATTAAATCTCCTGTTTCCATGTTGCACATATCCAGAAGAAGTAGAATTAATGACATAATACATCCGTTCTGAGCAGTGTAGATGTGAATCCAGCACCGAGGGAAGTTAAATCACCTGTTTTTATTTTGCACATATCCGGAAACAGCAGAATTAAGGACATAGTACTGTAGTTCAGAGAAGTATAGATGTGAATACAGCACCAAGGGGAATTAAATCTCCTGTTTCCATGTTGCACATATCCAGAAGAAGTAGAATTAATGACATAATACATCCGTTCTGAGCAGTGTAGATGTGAATCCAGCACCGAGGGAAGTTAAATCACCTGTTTCCATATTGCACATATCCAGGAACAGTAAAATTAAGGACTTAATGCAGCAGTTCTGAGCAGTGTAAATGTGAATCCAGCACC
This sequence comes from Anomaloglossus baeobatrachus, assembly GCF_048569485.1. Taxonomy (NCBI): domain Eukaryota; kingdom Metazoa; phylum Chordata; class Amphibia; order Anura; family Aromobatidae; genus Anomaloglossus; species Anomaloglossus baeobatrachus. The sequence continues at coordinate 27,787,651 of NC_134358.1, read as the reverse complement.
GAGGGGAGTTAAAACACTGACTATTAGGGGTACTTTACATGCTGCGACATCGCTGCCGATATATCGTCGGGGTCACGCCGTTAGTGACGCACATCCGGCGCTGGTAGCGACATTGCAGCGTGTAATACAAATGAGCGACGATCAACGAGCACAAAAACGTGAAAAATCGTTGCTCGTTGACACGTCGTTCATTTCCATAATATCGGTGCTGCTGCCGGTACGATGTTCTTTGTCGTTCCTGCGGCAGCACACATCGCTATGTGTGACGCCGCTGGAACGACAAACATCTCCTTACCTGCGTCCACCGCAAAAGGAGGAAGGAAGGAGGTGGGCGGGATGTTCTGGCCGCTCATCTCCGCCCCTCCGCTTCTATTGGCCGGCGGTTCAGTGACGCTGCTGTGATGTCGCTGTGACACTGAACGAACCGCCCCTTTAGAAAGGAGGCTGATCACCAGTCACAGCGACGTCACAGAGCAGGTGTGCGTGTGAAGCTGCCGTAGCGATAATGTTTGCTACGGCAGCGATCACCACATACTGCATGTGCGACGGGGGCGGGTGCTATCGCGCTTGACATCACTAGCAATCGCTAGCGATGTCGCAACGTGTAAAGTACCCCTTAAACAACACAACTCTAGATGTGTCAGTCTCTGTAAGTCTCTTCCATTCTTCTCTATCTGTGGTTTAGACGGATATCACTTGTACCAATTATATTCTATGGGACTGTGCACTTCTGATTTTAATTTGGAGAAGGTATAGAAACTTTTATTTTCCTTTTTTCTATCAATTTCTCAGAAAAACGGATTCCTCTCTGATCAAACGCTGATAACATAATCAGATCTTTTTTTTGGATGGCGAGAAATTGGTCGTGTGACTCTACCCTTAAGGGGGCTTTACACGTAACGACATCGCTAACGAGATGTAGTCGGGGTCACGGAATTTGTGACGCACATCCGGCTTCGTTAGCGACGTTGTGTTGTTGTGTGTAACACATACGAGCGACCGCTAACGATGTAAAATACTCACCAAATCGTTGATCGTTGACACGTCATCCATTTCCCAAATATCGTTCTTTGTTCTGGACGCAGGTTGTTCGTCGTTCCTGAGGCAGCACACATCGCTACGTGTGACACCCCAGGAATGACGAACAACACCGTACCTGCGTCCTCCGGCAATGAGGTGGGCGTGACCTTCCTGCGGCTGCGCTCAGCCCCTCCTCTTCAATTGGACGCCTGCCGTGTGACGTCGCTGTGACGCCGCACGAACCGTCCCTTTAGAAAGGAGGCGGTTCGCCGGCCACAACGACGTCGTTAGGAAGGTAAGTATGTGTGACGGGTAGCAGTGAGTTTGTCCGCCATGGGCAACGATTTGCCCGTGACGCACAAACGACAGGGGCGGGTGCGAACGCTAGCGACATCGCTAGTGATGTCACAGTGTGTAAAGTCCCCTTTATACTGGGGCCCATGGAAGCTCATTATCCTGTTTCTATGATGCATCCATGCTTGACTGCCGGTAATGCCAGTAAATTATCCTGACTGCAGTAATGTAACAGTTCAGACATACCCTGCTTTGCTATCACTAGTGAGTTGCAAAAATGAACAAGGTCAACATCTACTTGTCCCCCTAAGGTAATATTTGATTCTCCAGGTCAGGACTTCATGGCAAACATTTGAATTGGCAGGAGAAGGTTTTTCTTAATAATTCCTTCAATTACTAAAAGGAAACATTATCCCCTGAAACAGCTGAGCTACAACGGAGTTGTGATGACACCGGTCTCGGGCTTGATGGCGTCTGCCATTCTTTATGCATCCAACTTATTTTCTAAGATTAAGTAAATTATGCATGAAACGTGCAGTATTAACATTTTATTAAACAATCATCATTATCCTCCTCCTAATCACATTCGTCATCGCCCTTCTTCTCATTATCATCATCATTGTCCTTGTCTTCTAAATCACCATGACGAATGAGAAGGAATATCTATCCACCTTCCCCAAGTCTCTTTGTTTTCATAGTTTATCGTGTTAGCCTGAGTTTTGAAGAATGACTTTCAGAGCCGTCTTCTGCACACTGAATAGAAGAAGACAAGAAGTACTTGACATATTTTTCAGGTTATAAGACGCACCGGATTATAAGACGCACCCCAAATTTAGAGGAAAAAAAGTGGGGTCCATCTTACAATCTGGTGGTCTCTTACCAGAAGGGATGGCAGCTGTGGTGGAGTGGGGTCACAGGAGACAGGGGTGATGGTGGAGCAAGGCGATGCTATGGGCAATGCGGGCGGCGAGTTTCCCAGATGCTGTGAGGCAGGCAACTTCCAGAAACTGTCAGCAGTGCAGGCTTCAAAGAAATGGTCCCTGGAATCGGCGCATGCACAGATCCACAGACAGGTGAGTAGAAAGTTCCTGTTCTCCGTGTGTTATCACGGATAACACACGGAGAACACACGTGAGCCATAAACACGGCTCACGGAGGGCACAACGCACCTTTGACACGTCCGTGAAAAACGTGCGTGGTTTTTCATGGACGTGTGAAAGAGGCCTAATGGAGAGCCGGTTGAGAAAGCTGTTGAACAAACTTTTGGCCAAAGCTTGTTGTTCAGCTACCAGCAATCTCCTTTAGGGAAGACATCCAATTTTCAATATAAAGATTGGCTAACTTGTGCAAAGTTCACAGCCAGAAAGAGCAACAGTGGTTTACCTTCCCCAGCCACAGAAACAAATGCACTCACAGGATGCAGCAAAACCCCTTAATAAAAATGGAGGCAACAAGTGCAAAATACTGATGGAGCCACCACTCACACACTGCACTCCATGGAGGGGGTGATTGCTTAGTATTATAATTACACACAAATGGCCGGTATAGGGTGCCATTCACACATGTAGGTGCACAGTGTCTGCTTGCAACCTATTGATGACGTCCATGCTGTTAGACTAGGTGGGCTGCCCAGCACTATTTAAGTGCACCACACAGGAATGCAGAGCCTAGTTTACAAGGCTTACATTAATGGGCCTGACTGCATCCTGTATAAAGATAGAAGTGCTAAAAAAGTGATATATATATATATATATATATATATATATATATATATATATATATATATATATATATATACAGTACAGACCAAACGTTTGGACACACCTTCTCATTCAATGAGTTTTCTTTATTTTCATGACTGAAAATTGTAGCCTCATATTGAAGGCATCAAAACTATGAATTACCACATGTGGAATGAAATACTTAACAAAAAAGTGTGAAACAACTGAAAATATGTCTTATATTCTAGGTTCTGCAAAGTAGCCACCTTTTGCTTTAATTACTGCTTTGCACACTCTTGGCATTCTCTTGAGGAGATTCAAGAGGTAGTCACCCAAATGCATCTCAAGGCTCTGGCCAACTGGTCCAGGAAGCCATTATCTATCCCCCACGAGCAGGGTTGCCTTTTTTTCCCCTTTAAATATTGTATCTTCTATAATTGTTACTTGTTTGTATATGTTTATGTATATGATATGTATATGTATATGTATATGAGCTTCCTGAATTGTAAAGCGCTGCGGAATATGTTGGCGTTATAGAAATAAAGATTATTATTATTATTAGTCACCGGAAATGGTTTTCACTTCACAGGTGTGCCCGGTCAGGTTTAATAAGTGGGATTTCTTGCCTTATAAATGGGGCTGGGACCATCAGTTGTGTTGTGCAGAGTCTGGTGGATACACAGCTGATAGTTCTACTGAATAGACTGTTAGAATTTGTATTATGGCAAGAAAAAAGCAGCTAAGTAAAGAAAAACGAGTGTCCGTCATTACTTTAAGAAATGAAGGTCAGTCAGTCCGAAAAATTGGGAAAACTTTGATAGTGTCCCCAAGTGCAGTGGTAAAAACCATCAAACGCTACAAAGAAACTGGCTCACATGAGGACCGACCCAGGAAAGGAAGCCCAAGAGTCACCTCTGCTGCGGAGGATAAGTTTATCCGAGTCACCAACCTCAGAAATCGCAGGTTAACAGCAGCTCAGATTAGAGACCAAGTCAATGCCACACAGAGTTCTAGCAGCAGACACATCTCTAGAACAACTGTTAAGAGGAGGCTTTGTGCAGCAGGCCTTCATGGTAAAATAGCTGCTAGGAAACCACTGCTAAGGACAGGCAACAAGCAGAAGAGACATGTTTGGACTAAAGAACACAAGGAATGGACATTAGACCAGTGGAAATCAGTGCTTTGGTCTGATGAGTCCAAATTTGAGATCTTTGGATCCAACCACCGTGTCTTTCTGCGACGCAGAAAAGATGAACGGATGGACTTTACATGCCTGGTTCCCACCGTGAAGCATGGAGGAGGAGGTGTGATGGTGTGGGGGTGCTTTACTGGTGACACTATTGGGGATTTATTAAAAATTGAAGGCATACTGAACCAGCATGGCTACCCCAGCATCTTGCAATGGCATGCTATTCCATCCGGTTTGCGTTTAGTTGGACCATTCTTTATTTTTTCAACAGGACAATGACCCCAAACACACCTCCAGGCTGTGTAAGGGATATTTCACTAAGAAGGAGAGTGATGGGGTGCTACGCCAGACGACCTGGCCTCCACAGTCACCAGACCTGAACCCAATCGAGATGGTCTGGGGTGAGCTGGACTGCAGAGTGAAGGCAAAAGGGCCAACAAGTATTAAGCATCTCTGGGAACTCCTTCAAGTCTGTTGGAAGATCATTTCTGGTGACTACCTCTTGAAGCTCATCAAGAGAATGCCAAGAGTGTGCAAAGCAGTAATCAAAGCAAAAGGTGGCTACTTTGAAGAACCTAGAATATAAGACATATTTTCAGTTGTTTCACACTTTTTTGTTAAGTATTTCATTCCACATGTGTTAATTCATAGTTTTGATGCCTTCAATGTGAATCTAAAATTTTCAGAGTCATGAAAATAAAGAAATCTCTTCGAATGAGTAGGTGTGTCCAAACTGTTGGTCTGTACTGTATATGAGGTATTCGTTGATATTTTGGCCAAAATACGGATGCTCGCAACCCACGTCAGGGGTCTTCATGCTTGCGAGTCCCTATGCTAAATTTAAAAGCTAAACCATAAGAAGAGTAACTACATTTTCGCCAAAAAAATTCAGAAAAATTCACAGCAAGAAAGGACAACAATATTTACCTTGCCCCGGCCATAGGAACAAATGCACTAACAGGATGCAGCAAAACCCCTTAATAAAGATGGAGTCAACAGGTGCAAACCACTGATGAAGCCACCACTCACACACTGCACTCCATGGAGGGGGTGATTGCTTATTATTAACATTGCACACAAATGGCTTGTATAGGCAGCCGTTCACTCATGTAGGTGCATCGTGCTTGGCTTACAGCCTATTGATGACACCCATACTACTAGACTAGACGGGTTGCCCATCAGCACTAGATAAGTGCACCACACAGGAATGGAGACTCTAGTTTTTTTGCACTTATCATATCTTTATATAGGATGCATCCAGGCCCATTAATTTGGGCCTTGTATATTAGTGTCTCCGTTCCTGTGAGGTGCACTTATATAGTGCTGGGCAGCACTTGTTGCCTCCATCTTTATTAAGGGGCTTTGCTGCATCCTGTTAGTGCGTTTGATTTTGTGGCGGGGGCAGGTAAAACATTTTTGCTCTTTCTTGCTGTGAATTTTTCAGAATTTTTTTGGGGAAAATTTAATTCCTTTTTGTGGTTTACCTTGTGCAAAGCCATAGATAATGGAGAGGTGGCACTCAGGGGTGGCCAATAGCCATCAATTCATTCAAATGGGTCAATTTAAAAAAACACAAAAAAAGGAAATAGTTTAGCTCACCATTCCAAAGCAAGTCTCTCCAACTTCTGGTCCGGTGCACGGAACGAGTGGTTTGGCTTCCACAGCTGTATCATCAGTCACATCGAAGGGAGGAGGGGGGAGAAGGAGATAATCCAGCACCGACGTAATAAAATAAGTCCTTTATTCAAAAATCATTAAAAATTAATTCCAACCATCGTGCAGAGTATATGATAATGTCACGCTCCCCGCTTCCCGACGGCGCTCCCCGCTCACCACTCCGGTCCCTGCTCCTCCTTTCCATGGCTACCCTGCTCCCTCTCCCTCGCCGGCGTCCTCCATGCGTCCTCGCTCCAGGCGCCTCTCTGCATCGCAGGACACTCTGCCCAGCACTCCTCCTTCTTCAGCGCCGCTGACTTCCCTGGTCTCTGGCACTCGGGCCTAGCGCATGCGCATTAGGGCGCGTGCGCGGTCATTGACCCTCTCTTAAAGGGCCAGCGTCCTAAAACAGGATATTGGCTTACAGGTACAGAGTATAAGAGGATTCTTCTTCCAAGTGGGCGGGGCCTGTTCTACATATTTAGCAAGCTAGGAGTTCAGGTCCCCTTTTGCCTTGTCCGATATTAACCCTCGTTTGTCTCGCAGAGCCTGTCCTGTGACGCCAACCGGTTCTATCCTCGTCTGCTGCGGAACTCCTGTCGGTGACTCCACCATCTTCTTCAGTCTGGACCCGGCTCCGATCCCCAGCTCCACGTGGTGGCCTCGGTCCTCTTGTCCAGCTGGATCCGGTTCCCGCCTGTCATCTTCATCCGACCCCTGGACGGGAGCCTTCTTATCGGGACTACCACCTGGAGCCCTGTGACCTCAGGGACGTCTTCCTTCCTCTTTCCCGGGACGGACTGTTCCTATACAGCGAGTGCTTCGGCTGCATTTAGGCCCTCTGGCGGGGTGACCGGACAGTCCCTGTATAGGGGTTAGCTCCGGGTTGCTTCGCTGGAGGAGTCCGGTGCACGGCCCAGAGGTTCCACCACCAGGATCTTACAGATAATACACTTTACGAGTTTCGGAGAAGATGGACTCCTTATTCATAAGCAACATGCTTATGAATAAGGAGTCCATCTTCTCCGAAACGCGTAAAGTGTAATATCATATACTCTACACAATAGTTGGAATTAATTTTTAATGATTTTTGAATAAAGGACTTATTTTATTACGTCGGTGCTGGATTATCTCCTTCTCCCCTCTCCTCCCTTCGATGAGTCAATTCAAAGACTCATCTTCAAGATCTAAAGGACTTGCCGAGTTGGGACATCTACTTTCATTTATTATAATAGCTTGTTCTCAAATAATATGCTATACTTTTGCATGAAATACTTTAACAAGGTGACACATTTTTCAATATCTGCTACTTACGTTTCTCTGGGGTCACTAATATTAATATTTGCAGTGGCTGCATCAGAACGTATAGAATAACCACGCATCAGGACATAATCGTATGTGACATTTACACAGCGATATCACACAAAAGCACAAAACTCGCTCAGTATACATCAATCCCAGAAACCTCTCTGGAGAGAAAGTGGAAAATTCTCATTGATGACCACCAGCTACTTTCAAGCGTGATGAAAAAAAAGGACAATGTGAAAGCTACTGGAGTGTAACCTCCATCATCATGAGGGACCGGGACAAGAAATGAGAAGTAATGAGGAGGGGTCGGGGCTCTTATGATGAGATTCTCAGAACTATATACTGCAAACGCCATACACAACAATGAATTCTATATCTCAAAATGCAGCACGATTGTCAGGACTGTGGGCATTATCAGTGCCATTACTATGCCCAGACAAGCCAACAATGCTGCAATAAATCCTAATCTTCCATAAAAAAATAAAGTAGATTTGACGGAATTTTTCAAATATTAAGTATTTTCATTTTACTTTGTTACGGATCCTTCAAGGTGATGGAAAAAATATACTAAATTGCTTCACTTGGTTTGATAGCATGAAAATAAGCAAGTTTGCAATAGACTTGCTTTTTCTATCTGTTGTGGTTCTCCTGATATGAGAGCTTTTACCCTTTATAACATATAGCTCTTCTCTATGGAGCCCACCCACTAGAGCTCATCTGAGAATGACCACTAGTTACATTCAAAGAGCGGAGCTCACTCAACATACCAGTTAGCTCTCGCTGACCCATTGATTTCTATCAGTTATCTGCTCATGTCCCTGTCAGCTGTTATCAGTCCTGCAAAATCTCAATCCATTGGTCCCCAGGTCTCTCACATTGGCAGTTTAGACAGTTATTTTTCTAATAACTGCTCTCACTTTTCTGAATAATGTTCTTGTTGAATGGCCTGTTAGCTCTATAATTAAATACAGTGATAGTTATGCAGTACTATGTACTACTATGTAGATTTCTTTACATCAGTTATCTGCTCAGCCTCCTCTCAGCTCTTATAAGTCTTGCAAAACCTCAATCCATTGGTCCCCAGGTCTCTTACATTGGCAGTTTATACAGTTATTTTTCTAATCACTGCTCTCACTTTTCTGAATAATGTTCTTGCTGAATGGCCTGTTATCTCTATAACTAAATACAGTGATAGTTATGCAGTACTATGTACTACTATGTAGATTTCTTTACATCAGTTATCTGCTCACCCTCCTCTCAGCTCTTATTAGTCCTGCAATATCTCTATCCATTGGTCCCAAGGTCTCTCACATTGGCAGTTTATACAGTTATTTTCTAATCACTGCTCTCACTTTTCTGAATAATGTTCTTTTTGAATGGCCTGTTAGCTTAATAACTAAATACAGTGATATTTATGTAGTACTATGTACTACTATGTAGATTTCTATACATCAGTTATTTGCTCAGCCTCCTCTCAGCTCTTAACAGTCCTGCAAAATCTCTATCCATCGGTCCCCAGGTCTCTCACATTGGCAGTTTGTACAGTTGTTTTTCTAATCACTGCTCTCACTTTTCTGAATAATGTTCTTGTTGAATGGCCTGTTATCTCTATAAGTAAATACACACCAAATTCAGAGAAATATGAACAAGCATAGCTGCTTTATAATACATAAGGAATGAAAAATACAATTGTGAAAAATTTAAAAAATTGAAATGTGATATTGCATAACTGCTGAGGATTATTTGAAAAAAGAGATATTTAGCTAATGTATTGATCGATTCATTACTGCCCCATAACCACTTCACGGTAATCTCTTATTTATGGGGTTCCTAACCAAATGTTACCTCTATATGCAGTTAAAACCTGCTTGTGTATGGGAAGCCAGGGACCTGGCTATATAGGAAGGTTTCAACCGCACATAGAGGTAAAATTTGGTTAGGTACCCATACACAAGCAGGTTTTAACTGCATATGGAGGTAACATTTGGTTAGGGACCCCATAAATAAGAGATTACCGTGAAGTTGGTTATGGGGCAATAATAACTTGATCAATACATTAGCTAAATATCTCTTTTTTCAAATAATCTATAGCCGTTATACAATGTCATATTTCAATGTTTTCAATTTTTCATATAGCTAATTGTATTTTTCATTCTTTATGTATTATAAAGCAGTTATGCTTGTTCATATTTCTCTGAATTTGGTGTGCAGCTTTCACTTCATATAGATTGTGTATATTTTGGCTGGCACCCTGTTCACATTTACAATGGTGTTCCAGAAGTCTTTTTGATTGTTATAAGTAAATACAGTGATAGCTATAGAGTACTATGTACTACTATGTAGATTTCTATATATCAGTTATCTGCTCACCCTCCTCTCAGCTCTTATCAGTCCTGCAAAATCTCTATCCATTGGTCCCCACTCCCCAGGTGTCTCACATTGGCAGTTTGTACAGTTGCTTTTCTAATCACTGCTCTTACTTTTCTGAACAGTGTGCTTGTTCAATACCCTGTTATCTCTATAAGTAAATATACTGATAGCTATGTAGATTAGTACTAGCAGTAGTAATAAAATTAAAACTGTTAGGGGTGCTTCACACACAGCGAGCTCGCTGCCGAGATCGCTGCTGAGTCACGCTTTTTGTGACGCAGCAGTGACCTCATTAGCGATCTCGCTGTGTGTGACAATGAGCAGCGATCTGGCCCCTGCTGCGAGATCGCTGCTCGTTACACACAGCCCTGGTTCGTTTTCTTCAAAGCCGCTCTCCTGCTGTGACACACAGATCGCTGTGTGTGACAGCAAGAGAGCGACAAATGAAGCGAGCAGGGAGCAGGAGCCGGCGTCTGACAGCTGAGGTAAGCTGTATCCAAGATAAACATCGGGTAACCAAGGTGGTTACCCGATATTTACCTTAGTTACCAGCCTCCGCAGCTCTCACGCTGCCTGTGCTGCCGGCTCCGGCTCTCTGCACATGTAGCTGCTGTACACATCGGGTTAATTAACCCGATGTGTACAGCAGCTAGGAGAGCAAGGAGCCAGCGCTCAGTGTGCGCGGCTCCCTGCTCTCTGCACATGTAGCTGCATTACACATCGGGTTAATTAACCCGATGTGTACTGTAGCTAGGAGAGCAAGGAGCCAGCGCTTAGTGTGCGCGGCTCCCTGCTCCCTGCTCACACTGGTAACTAATGTAAACATCGGGTAACCATACCCGATGTTTACCTTAGTTACCAGTCTCCGCAGCTTCCAGACGGCGGCTCCGTGCAAGTGCAACGTCGCTTGCACGTCGCTGCTGGCTGGGGGCTGGTGACTGGTCGCTGGTGAGATCTGCCTGTTTGACAGCTCACCAGCGACCATGTAGCGATGCAGCAGCGATCCTGACCAGGTCAGATCGCTGGTCGGATCGCTGCTGCATCGCTAAGTGTGAAGGTACCCTTATTCGGAATGGTCACTCATGTATCCTATTATTTATATTTACTATTAATATTTAGTTACTTACTGCAGGGTATTGCTCATTTTTCTTTTTAACCTAAGGTTTTAAAGATTTCCCCTTTTATTTTCAGGGGCGCGGAGATCAGTACTCTGCAGTGAATTAGTCATGGTTTAGTACACTGACATGAGGGTTTGACAATATGGAGAAGAATGAAACAAAATGATAATCAGACGCAGCATCACCGGTAAGTTACTACCAATACATATCCTTTATTTGTAGCATACAAGGGTCAAAATAACCAGTTGCACTAAACGACCATTGATCAGTAAATTAATATTGACCAGCCATTATTTAATATCCTCTTTTCAACAACAGACTACAGAAAATGCTGTGTATTGAGCACTCGGTAATAGATTGCTCAGGCCGCTATAGTTCTGGCAGTGCAACTCCTTTATATACAGGATGATGCATTGCCAAGAAAGATGATCTTTTGCGCTGTCGAAAAGCTAATTTCACCAGACGAACAAATATTTTGCTCCTTCATTAGTGGCCATTGTTATGGTGGTTTTGTGCCTGTGGGGTGGTATGTACTAATTAAAGAATGTACGTCTGGAACACCAATGGTGTGAACAAGGTGCAAGACTCAAAAACATAACTATACAATAGGATAAAGCGTTGCACACCAGTCAAAATGTATAGAGGAATGATGAAAAGCAGAACTGCTATGGGAATACTAGACTGAAAAATACAATGAACTATCTGAAAAAGGGAAAAACATGAAAATGGAATATGCATAACTGCTATGAATAATAGGAATATAAGAGATGTTTAGCCATTGTATTGATCAATGCAAAAAAGCCCCAAAACTAACACCAAGGTAATCTCTATTTTTGGGGGTCCCTAGCAGTTAAAAAACTTGTTGTGTATGGGAAGCAAAGGACCAATCTATATATGTGGAATAAGACACATGGCTATGGGTGGGGCAGGGTTCTAAGACAGAAACTGCATACTAATTAAAGAATGTACATCTGGAACACCATGGTGTGAGCAAGGTGCAAGACTCAAAAACATATAACTATACAATAGGATAAAGAGTTGCACACAATTCACAATGTATATGGGAATAATGCAGTTTAACTGCAGGTGAGGTTATAGGTAGGTTAGGGACCCCAAAAATAGAGATTACCTTGGCGTGGTTTTGGGGCTCTTTTGCATTGATCAATACAATGGCAAAACATCTCTTATATTCCTATTATTCATAGCAGTTATGTATATTTCATTTTCATGTTTTTCACTTTTTTCAGATAGTCCATTGTATTTTTCAGTCTAGTATTCCCATAGCAGTTCTGCTTTTCATCATTGCCCTATACATTGCGATTAGTGTGCAACTCTTTATCCTATTGTGGGGTGTTGTGGACTGGAGTATTGGGGCTCAGCCTTGCAGCATGGTGTTGTGAGGCAACAGGTCACCTGCCCGGCTGGTGCATTGTGATTGTGGCAGTGGTTGGCGCATGGCGCCGCACCTTTAAGGCTTAAAATAAGTTAGGGACCCACTCAGAAGTCCCTAACTTATTAACAGAGATTTTTGGATGCGTGGTCCATGTCTTTCTACAGCTATTGTATAAAAACACTTATACTCACCTCTGTTCCAGCAGTGTCGGCACTCGCGCTACCGGGCCTCATGTGATATTGTCACATCACGCTAGTTCTGGGCCCAATTACCTCTGACTTAACTCTCCCCGTCTTCAGAAGGCTCAAACATGAAAAGACAGTCAGAGCTGTGGTTTGCCACTCACTTCCTATTGATGTCTAACCTCAGATCCTCACAAGATCTTCTTCTCTACTCCTCTCTTAGCTCCTCTTCCACAATCGCGTACAAGATATCTCCCGTGCTTCCCCCATACTCTGGAACGCTCTACCCCAGCACATCAGACTCTCTCCCACCGTGGAAAGCTTCAAGAACCTGAAGACCCATCTCTTCCAACAAGCCTACAACCTACAATAACCCTCAGTCCAGTACACCACTGCGCAACCAGCTCTGTCCTCACCTATTGTATCCTCACCCATTCCCTGTAGACTGTGAGCCCTCGTGGGCAGGGTCCTCTCTCCTCCTGTATCCTCACCCATTCCCTGTAGACTGTGAGCCCTCGCGGGCAAGGTCCTCTCCCTTCCTGTAGACTGTGAGCCCTCGAGGGCAGGGTCCTCTCTCCTCCTGTAGACTGTGAGCCCTCGTGGGCAGGGTTCTCTCTCCTCCTGAACCAGTCTGTTTTGTACAGTAAATGATTGTTGTACGTATACCCTCTTTCACTTGTAAAGCGCCATGGAATAAATGGCGCTATAATAATAATAAATAATAATAATAATAATAATATGTCCGATGGTGAGGAGAGGGAAGCCGGCGATGATTGGGAGCAGAGCTGGCGTTATGTGACAACATCATGTGAGCCCCAGGTGTCGGGAGTGCAAGTGTTGTCACTGCTGGAACGGTTCCCGCAGCAGAAGGCAGTATAAGGGTTTGCTCCGACTGGCATATATATATACAGTATATGGCAACTAGAGTTGAGCGCAGTTCTAGGTTCGAGGTTCTCCAGTTCGCGGCTCGAGTGATTTTGGGGCCTGTTCTAGATCGAACTAGAACTCGAGCTTTTTGCAAAAGTTCGATAGTTCTAGAAACGTTCGATAACGGCTCTAGCAGCAAAAAAACAGCTAATTCCTAGCTGGCTTTCCGCTGTAATAGTGTAAGTCACTCTGTGGCTCACACTATTATGAAATTTCAGTGTATAGTGTGCGTGAACAGCGCCTTCAGATCACTGCTGTTTGTTTGTTTTTTTCCTTGTCTTCCTTCCCTAAGCGCGCGCGTGTAGTGGGGAGGGCCAGCATGTCAGCCAATCCCAGACACACACACAGCTAAATGGACTTTTAGCCAGAGAAGCAACGGCATGTGTGATAGGATGTCCATGTCACATGTCCCTGCATTATAAAACCGGACATTTTCCTCCAGCACGCCATTAACTGCCTTCTGCGTCCTTGGTGTCAGACATCACTGTCGCAGTTCCGTCCTGAGTCCTATCGCTGATACAGCTGTATGCGCTCCATACACAGCGCTGGACAGCTTAGGGAGAGCACTTTCTATAAGTCCTTTTAAGGGCTCAAACTGGCAGGGTCAGAGCCATAGGTGACAGGTCCTGAAAACAGAGACAGTGTCTGTGTAGCAAAGGTCAGGGATTTCGTCGCTGCATTTCCCCATTAGGAGGGAATAGAAAGGCAGGCTTCCATTCCTCTACCCAGAGCCCCACAATCCTGCCACTGTACCCTCCTGTCCTCTGCACACTCCAACTCATTATAACTAAGCCATTATACTAGCAAACACTCAGTGTACCTAGTGGCATCCTAAACGTGGCTATTGTACTTTTGTCTAGTCACACTAGTGCAAAGAAATTTGCAGCACCTCTGCCTGCATTGCACACTCCAACTCATTATAACTAAGCCTTTATACTAGCAAACACTCAGTGTACCTAGTGGCATCCTAAACGTGGCTATTGGACTTTTGTCTAGTCACACTAGTGCAAAGACATTTGCAGCACGTCTGCCTGCATTGCACACTACAACTCATTATAACTAAGCCATTATACTACCAAACACTCAGTGTACCTAGTGGCATCCTAAACGTGGCTATTAGACTTTTGTCTAGTCACACTAGTGCAAAGACATTTGCAGCACCTCTACCTGCATTGCACACTCCAACTCATTATAACTAAGCCATTATACTAGCAAACACTCAGTGTACCTAGTGGCATCCTAAACGTGGCTATTGGACTTTGCTATAGTCCCACTAGTGCATAGACATTTGCAGCACCTCTACCTGCATTGCACACTCCAACTCATTATAACTAAGCCATTATACTAGCAAACACTCAGTGTACCTAGTGGCATCCTAAATGTGGCTATTGGACTTTTGTCTAGTCCCACTAGTGCAAAGATATTTGCAGCACGTCTGCCTGCATTGCACACTCAAACTCATTGTTACTAAGCCACTATACTAGCAATTTATGCTGCCAGTTTAAGGGCCGTAGTTGCATTGTCAGGGATATTTATTCTTTATTATTCTGCTGTTAATAAAGCTAGACCACCGCTGCAATCTACACCACCTCTCAATTTTTACTACCACATTTTCAGTGCACAATCTTGTCGCAATCAACATGAGTGGCAAAATGACAGATGCTGGTGGAAAGGGGAAGAGGCGTGGTGGAAAAGGAAAAAAAGGTTTTGTCCGTGGGGAAGGTGGCAAAGCTCCATTATCATCTGCTGAAGATAGACCATCTACCAGCAAAAGTAAGATGTCTACTACTTACCATGGACAATCCGATGTGCTCCCTTTTTTACGGACACGAACAACAGGAACAAAGGTAGATGATGGCCAAAAAAGGAAAATGCTTGAATGGATCTCAAGTGGTCCAACAAGTGCCCTCTCAGCCACTTCAAGTACCGCATCCAAAAAACACCAGTCCTCTGAGTTGTCATCCCAATCAAACTTGCTTTCTCCCAGCTCTGAAGTCTCCATCAGCCCTGCACAGTATGGTGGAACTGAGATGGCTGAGTCTGCAGAGCTGTTCAGTCACACTATAGCCTGGGAATCAGAGGTCTGCTCCCAAGCTACAGTGAGTACAGACCAGGAAATGGTCTGCAGTGATGCCCAGAACCTTTGTGACTCTGATTCAGGCCGTGAGGACCAAGTTTCTGAGCATAATGTTGACCCTTTGTCACAAACTGTAACACCTGTGGTTATAGACAATGAGGAACATACTGATGAAGATGAGACGCAGATACCCGATTGGGATGACAACTTTAATATTCGGTCAGGGCAAGAAGAGGCTCGGTCTGAGGGGGAGGGGAGTGCAAACACAACAATTGATGATGAAGTTCTAGATCCCACCTACTGTCAACCCACAGTCAGGCACTCGAGGAGGTCAACAGAGGTGGTGGAGGAGGATGCAACTGATGACGAAGTTACCTTGCGCCTTCCTGGACAGAGTCGGAGTACTGGTAGCACGTCTACAACTGCATCCTCAGCCACCACTCTGCCTCTGAGCACTAGTCGGGGTGGATCAACAGGTCGCAT
Source organism: Anomaloglossus baeobatrachus (assembly GCF_048569485.1). Taxonomy (NCBI): domain Eukaryota; kingdom Metazoa; phylum Chordata; class Amphibia; order Anura; family Aromobatidae; genus Anomaloglossus; species Anomaloglossus baeobatrachus. The sequence goes on along the minus strand of NC_134358.1, from coordinate 27,771,913 downwards.
GCCCTCTAAGCCTTGCCTAGCCTGGTCCTTTTTTGACATAGCAAAAGATCGCCCAAATTATGTGATCTGTAAAATTTGTCATGTTTCTATTAGTAGAGGTCAAAACCTCAGCAGTTTGACAACTTCTTCCCTGAATCATCACATGAATAAATATCATATGTCCCGGTGGGAAGCTCACCTTGCTGCAATGCAGCCTAGCAGAGCGAACCATCCACCGCCTGCCCCTTCCAGTGCATCCGCGCGCTCTTCATCTTCTAGGACTGTGGGGACAGCTGTCACACCTGTTTTTCCACGCACAACTTCCACCACTGTAACCGCAACAGGCACTTTGCTTGGTAGGTCGTCAGTTGGTTTGGAAGGGGAAACAAGTGAGTGTGTACAGCTCTCTCAGACATCGATAGCACCAACGTTGGATGAAGGCAACATCATGTCTCCGCCTGCACTTTCCTCACAAACCTGCATTTTTCCAGGGACACCCTACTCAACACCGTCTACACACAGCAGCCAGATCTCTATCCCTCAGATGTGGTCAAATAAAAGGCCACTTCCTGCGACCCATGACAAAGCTAAGAGGTTGACTCTATCCCTCTGTAAGCTCTTGGCTACCGAAATGCTGCCTTTCCGCCTGGTGGTCACACAGGATTTTAGAGACCTTATGTCTGTCGCTGTGCCCCAGTACCAGATGCCTAGTCGCCACTACTTCTCTAAGAAAGGTGTGCCCGCGCTACACCAGCATGTCGCACACAACATGACCGCTTCTTTGAGAAACTCTCCGCTCAACCTGCAGCCTGGTAAGGCCGTGTGCGACAATGCTGCAAACCTGGGTGCGGCCCTTCGCCTGGGCAAGGTGACACACGTGCCTTGTATGGCTCACGTGTTGAACCTTGTTGTCCAGCAATTTTTAACACACTATCCCGGCCTAGATGGCCTTCTGAACAGGGCACGAAAACTGTCTGCTCACTTCCGCCGTTCAAGCGCCGCAGCTGAGCGACTTGCATCGCTCCAGAAGTCTTTCGGCCTGCCGGTTCATCGCCTGAAATGCGATGTGGCGACACGCTGGAATTCAACTCTCCACATGTTACAGCGACTGTGGCAACACCGCCGAGCCCTGGTGCAATACGTCATGACGTATAGCCTGGGCCAACGAGATGCAGAGGTGGGGCAGATCACTGTTACGGGGAGCTGTCTGATAACCTAAAGGAGTATCAGACAGTCAGGGTCCACCGTGCAAAGACTCTGCTGCAGACTATGGCAGAGTGCAATACCTCTGTTAACTCACAGAAGGATATAATAAGTAAGTAAAGCAATTCCTCCCTTACTTGGAGGGTGTGTGGAATGATCTCTGTTAATAATCACAGAGACAAAGGCAATGTGTGCGAAATGGCACCTACCTAGGTCCGCTCTTCTAGTGGTGCAAAAGAGACGAACAGCAGCGTAAGCCGCACAAAGCTCCTACCTGCGTTCGCTCCACTAGTGTGCGAGGACACGAACCACTAGATATGGCACCTGCCTAGGTCCGCTCTTCTAGTGGTGCAAAAGAGACGAACAGCAGCGTAAGCCGCACAAAGCTCCTACCTCTGTTCGCTCCCCTAGTGTGCGAGGATACGAACAACTGCCAGACGCAGTATAAGGAACGTTACCCTAGCGGCAACGTCCACCTACGAGTCGAACCACAAGGCCCAGCCAGACCATGTGCCTCAGGCACCTGCCTATGTCCGCTCCCCTAAGAGGTAAGGATACGGACAGCAGCCGAAGCTGTAAGGTATAAGAACGCTACCCTGCCGGTAGCGCTCACCTAGCATAGACAGAGGAATGCCTAGAGGAACGCGCACAGAGCGTCTACTCTTATGCATGAACCAAGAGGACTGAGCGCCATGCGGCGTGTGTCAGGGTCTTATATAGACTCTGTGCCTCATCCAAGATGGAGGACACCAGAGCCAATCCGCTGCCAGAACGACAGGAGTGACGTCATGCTGGCCTATCACCGAGCAAGGCATCACAAGCACATGACCAGCGACCAATCGGCATAGAAGGTGTCATAGACATGTGACCTCGTGTCAGCGATGATGTCACCCGCACATGTGCAATGGCTCCAAGATAGGACTTAGTCTCCGGCGCTCGCACATGTGCAGTAGCAAGAAATCTGGACTTAGTCTCCAGCGCTCGCACATGTGCAGTAGCAAGAAATCTGGACTTAGTCTCCAGCGCTCGCACATGTGCAGTAGTAAGAAATCTGGACTTAGTCTCCAGTGCTCGCAGCAACCGTAACAATCACCCTGATGGAGTGGTCTCAGATCAAGGACCTATGCACCCTTCTGCACAGTTTCGACATGGCGACGAATATGTTTAGCGCTGACAATGCCATTATCAGCATGACAATTCCAGTCATTTACATGCAGGAGCACACGCTAAACACTATTCGTAGTCAGGGGGTGGGACAACAGGAAGGGGAGGAACTACAGGAGGATTCATATGCGCAAGGGACAACAACATTACCAAGGTCCAGACGTTCATCATCACCAACGCGGCAGGAATGAGACCATGGGGGACAGGGATCAACAAGGGCGCATGGTAGCAGGCTAAATGTTGAGGAAGGTGCAGGACAACATGAATAAATGGAGGACGAACTGTCCATGGACATGGAAAACTCAGCAGATGAGGGAGACCTTGGTCAAATTTCTGTTGAAAGAGGTTGGGGGGAGATGTCAGAGGAAGAAAGAACGGTTAGCACCTCTATGCCACAAACACAGCGTGGACTTGGTCCGCATGGCTGCGCAAGACACATGAGTGCCTTCTTGTTGCACTACCTCCAACATGACCCTCGTATTGTCAAAATTAGAAGTGATGATGACTACTGGATTGCCACACTATTAGATCCCCGGTACAAGTCCAAATTTTGTGACATAATTCCAGCCATAGAAAGGGACGCACATATGCAGGAGTATCAGCAGAAGCTGTTACTCGATCTTAGCTCGGCTTTTCCACCAAACAACCGTGCAGGTGCAGGGAGTGAATCTCCCAGTTGTAACTTGCCAAACATGGGACGGTCTCGTCATCTTCAACAGTCTACCCGTACCAGTAGCACCGTATCTGGTGCTGGTAACAGCAATTTTATGGAATCTTTTCATAATTTTTTTAGACCGTCCTTTGCAAGGCCACCAGAGACAACAAGTCTGACACATAGTCAACGGCTGGAGAGGATGATACAGGAGTATCTCCAAATGAACATCGATGCCATGACTTTGCAAATGGAGCCTTGCTCATTTTGGGCTTCAAATCTAGAAAAATGGCCAGAGCTCTCCACTTACGCCTTGGAGATTTTGTCGTGTCCAGCTGCCAGCGTTGTCTCTGAACGTGTATTCAGTGCTGCTGGGTGTGTGCTGACAGATAAGCGCACGCGTCTGTCCAGTGACAATGTGGACAGACTAACGTTCATCAAAATGAACAAGTCATGGATCCACAAGGAATTTACTACCCCTGTGTCATCCTGGGGAGAGTAAATGCTTGTGGATTTGGAATGTGCTTGATGCAAATCAAAACATCCTGTTTGCAACAAGGGCACAACTGCTGCCACTGAAGGGGTGGGTGTGTGTGGGGCCCAATTTTTGGAAAAAAGGAAGACTCCGCTTGGAGTAACCCTTGCTTGCTGTGTTTTTTAAAAGGAGCCAAGATGAACAGAGCTGGGATCAGGAAAGACTTTATCTACCTACCCCGGTGTCCTCCTGGGGACGGTTAATTATGGCGTATTTTTGAATGTGCTTGATGCAAATCTAGCTGTGAAGTGTACAACTGGGGCACAACTGCTGCCACTGAAGGGGTGGGTGTGTGTGGGGCCCAATTTTTGGAAAAAAGGGAGACTCTGCTTGGAGTCACCTTGCGGTGTTTTACATGATTTTAGAAGGGCGTGCCATGCCTATATCTGTGTCTCCTCCTCTTTTTCCTTGTAACGCTGTTTTGTTTTCGCATGAGTATATGTCCTTGTCACTTTCCCATGTGTTTGTGTTGTGTTGTGAGTTGTTTGTCACCTTTTGGACACCTTTGAGGGTGTTTTCTAGGTGTTTTTTATGTGTTTGTGAATGCCTGCTATTGTTTCCTATGCGGTTCGAGTTCGGTTCGTCGAACGTTCGACGAACCGAACTCGAACTCGAACGGGAGCTCCGTTCGGCGAACCGACCTCGAGCCGAACCGGGACCGGTTCGCTCATCTCTAATGGCAACGTGATAAAAAATGGGATTGCACTTGATCCAATGATTTTCAATGAGTCAGTGCTGATTTGGGATTTTATTCCTCAGCTGTATTCGGCCTGAGGAAAAAATTGAAGCATGCTGAGTATGGCTGTGTAAATAGGCCAAGACTCATCAATGCAAATCAATGGGTACGAGAAAAAACAAGGATGTCACATGGACCATGGCGTATACCATCTGATTTTTACGCCTACATTACCATTCTATAGCATAGAATACTGGAAATGGTCCTGTAAGAGAATGTTGATAAAGTAGCTGCTGGAAAAAAAAAAAAAGGTCATGTCATAGCAAAAAAAAAATAAATTGCACACTCGCATAATATATGGAAAACTCAACCGATTTCATTCGTCCCACATTTTTGGATGTGATTGGGGCCAATTTTTTATATCCTAGTGTGAGCAAAGCCTTAGGAGTACTTTGCACGCTGCGACATCGCAAGCCGATGCTAACGATGCCGAGCGCGATAGTCCCCGCCCCCGTCGCACATGCGATATCTTGTGATCGCTGCTGTAGCGAACATTATCGCTATGGCAGCTTCACACGCACTTACCTGCCCTGCGACGTCGCTCTGGCCGGCGACCCGCCTCCTTATTAAGGGGGTGGGTCATGCGGCGTCACAGCAACGTCACACGGCAGGCGGCCAATAGAAGCGGAGGGGCGGAGATGAGCGGGATGTAAACATCCCGCCCACATCCTTTCTTCCGCATAGACGGTGGAGGCAGGTAAGGAGATGTTTGTCACTCTTGCGGGTTTACACACAGCGATGTGTGGAGCTGCAGGAACGAGGAACAACATCGTACCTGTGGATGCACCGAAATTATGAAAATGAACGACGTGACACAGATCAGCGATTTTTGACTGTTTCACGCTCGTTCATCTTCTCTCCTAGGCTTTACACGTTGTGACATCGTTACCGGCGCCGGATGTGCGTCACTTTCGATTTGACCCCGACGATATCGCAGTAGCGAAGTCGCAACGTGCAAAGTACCCCTTAGTGTTTGTATTGTAATGGAGGAAGACACTCAGACCAAGATGTGGTTGTCCCCGCAGTGGACAGCACCTCCAAGAACATTCATTCATGAGAATCTTTACGTTTAAATTCAACTTTACTTTAAGACAAAGGATAGGAGTCTTATTTATAAACTAAACCTTATTAATATATATAGTACTGTCCCTTAAGCTGGGTTCACACTAAGCGACAGCGACAACGACGTCGCTGTTACTTCACCATTTTCTGTGACGTAACAGCGACCTTGTAAGTCGCTGTTATGATCGCTGCTTAGCTGTCAAACACAGCGACGCAGCAGCGATCATAACGACATGCGTCGCTGTGCTGCAACATGTGCAGAGATTATTTTACAAAATCTCAGGGTAACAGATGGGGTAAATATAAATATTCTAAGGCCACTCCAAAAGTTTATATTAAACAAAAAGCAGAGAGGGAGCATTAAAAGGCCATACATCATAATAAATAAATATGGAGACTCCTTGTAATGAAAAATTATTGACAAATTTATTTCAACATTACAGTAACAAGGAGACAACATTGCAATTAGTAAGAAAAGTGCATAAGTGCAGGAAAAGTGGTTCCAGAGAAAGTTCCCAGACTGTGGGCCCCTGCCATAATGGCTACAAGTCACTGGGTCAGCAGTACAAGTTCAATACATTATAAATAATACATATATTGCCGCTTACCCATCAAGAAAAAGGTGCAAAAGTGCTATGTAAATGTCGCGGGCGGGGAGGAGGGTGTCAGCACACTACGCTCACCCCTTCTGCTCGGGTCCGGTGGCTGCTGCTCAGTGGTGGCTCGAGCTGTGGGCCGGATCCCGGGGGTTTCTCGAGCGGCACTCCTCGCCCGTGAGTGAAAGGGGATTGTTGGGTGTGGGGATTGTTTATTGTCCGTGACGCCACCCACGGTTGTGGTGATTGCACCACCGCTGCTCTGGATGGGGATCCCGGGGATGGTGATGCGGAGCAGCCAGGTGTTGTGTTGCCCCTCCGTGGGTAGGGGTTGGTGATCCCGGGGCCCGGTGATGGCTTGGGAGGTGCAGGGCCTGGTGGGCGCAGGGACCCAGGGGCAGCGCTGTGCCTTGCGGCACTGTGGTACTCACTCAGCCTGAGACGTTGACACAGTTTTTACGGTAAACCAAACGGCTGGTAAGACGGTCCCACGGACGGCTGCACTTGCTCTCCCGGTAGGTGACGGTGTTGTCCCTTTTCCTAGCACCTTGGTGTACTTGTTGGTTGCGATGGGTCCCCACCGGTAACCCGCTCCCCGGCTTCAAGCTGGACCGGAGGAGCTCTACTCTTTGCCCGCAGGCGCTGGCCCTAAGAAACTGGTGCCTTGGCGGTGGCGGTGTCTCTCTTACACTGGCTGGGCTGTTGCCTTCAATCGGGACTTGGTTGTTGGGGGATCTACGTCCCCTTCACTGACGGATTCGGCAAATTATGGCGACTCCAAGCCTTGCCGGGGTCCGAGAGGCCCCTGCCTTGGTGCTGACTGTCCTTCGGAACACTGCTCCAGACCACCGGGCACACAGCCTCCGGGGTCCTTCCAGGAACTTTCAAACGGTCCCCCTTCAGACAGTCACCGCCGTTGCTGACCTTGCTGACCTGCCCTGCACACAGCTGGACTCTTCAGGCTTTGCACACTCTTTCTGTTCTGTCACCACTCTTGCTTTCCTCCTTTACTACTTTTCTTTCTTCACTTTCACTTAGCTCTTCTCTTTAGCCCGGTCTGGGCTACTCCTCCACTCCTTCCACTTCCTCCTCCCTGACTAGACTCTGTTGTTTACTCAAGCTCGTCCCTGAGCTGACTGCTTGGTTTCTCCCGCCTCCAGAGCTGTGAACTCCTCGGTGGGCGGAGCCAACTGCCTGGCCCACCCCCTGGTGTGAATCATCAGTCTCTGGAGGAAGGCAACAAGGATTTTTGGTTAGCTTAGATGTTCCTACCTGGGATGTAGGGTGTGGTGGTGTGTGACCTGTGTCCCCTGGCTTGCCCAGGGCGACACATAAACGCCCAGGCAGGGGTCCAGTACAGGGGAAGGAAGTCCCAACGCGTTTCGCTGCGTTAGCTTCTTCGGGGGGCAGTGTGTGGCAAGGGTGCCGCATGGTGGGTCTTTATAAACCCTCCAAATATAATAGGGATTGTCTTCACCTGCGCCGCGCGCGTCCCGATCCATCTCACCCATCCGCCCACCACTTCCGGGTCTCACCAGCGGAAGTGACTCTAACGTGACGTCACCCTCCACCGCTGGAGAGATCCTCAGTGCGAGCGGAATGGAGAGAGGCGGGAAGCGCGCGCCGCGGACATCCCAGGTATGGGCAAGGAAGTGGGCGTCCCCAACTTCACAAGACCATAGTAAACATGGCGTGAGCCGCGTCATACATGGGCCGCACCTAAACATGTAAATACAAGTACCGGGGCGGACCTAAACACACCGTACAATACAAAGTGTGTGGTCCAAATCAAACCCCGGACAGTAGTTAGAGCTATACATTAGTACGGGCCATAACGACACATGTATATTCAGGGGGTATATAAATATATCATGGAAATCATGGAAATCATAGAAGGAGCATATACTCCACAGGAGCAGAACACAAACATAGTAAACATAGTAAAATCACACATATAATAGGGGGAAACGTGTAGATACAAGGTATTAAATATAGCACCATCTCCATATATTTTTTCTCTCTCTTTATTTATCCTGTATCCATTACTCCACCTTCACCCCCATCATTGTGTAATATATAGATCAGTCCAAAATATGTATGTTCCGGTCCTAGTGAACAATAAACATCCCAAAAGGGACAGAATGGTTTCTTCCACAGATGAAATTCATAGATATTCCATGGTTCAAGGAAGATATGCAGAAAAGACATACCATTACGGGCACCTATACAAAGAAAAGCCACAAACACAAAGCAAAAAAAAGAGAAAAGAAAGGGAACAAAAATTAAAATCAATTAAAAACAACACATATGTAAAATCCACACATGGGTTGCCCCCAGAGAGACAGAAGGGATTAGAACCAATTATTCAATTGTGTTCCAAAAAATATTTTACAAAAATGAAGAGAAGCTCAATTTCTCATTGAGACCGTTCGGTGTCATGGTCCCCAGATGGACTATCCAGCTACATTCCCTTTGGGCAAGGGCCTTGCTGTAATCACCCCCCCTCATCCCAAGGTGTACCACGTCAATGCCCCTCACCCTAAACTGGGTGGGGTCACAGCCATGCCTCACCTTGTGATGACGGGGTAATGTGGTCAGCCGCGGATCATCCAAATCAAAATCAGGTGCCGCTAAGATGTTCCTCACGTGTTCACGTGTACGCACTCTTAACTCCCGCGTTGTGAGTCCCACATATACAAGGTTACACCCACATGTGGCATAATAAACCCCATTACTTGTCCGGCAAGTAATGTGGTGACAGATCTGGAATTCTCGACCACCATCAGCCGATAAGAACGAGGTTGCCCTTACCATGTTGCGACAGGCAAGACATGTGCCACAAGGGAAGAACCCCCAATGTGGTTCTCTACTCCCAAATAAGCGTGGCACCCTGGCCACGTAATGACTATGGACCAGGGTATCACGCAAATTGAAGGCCCTTCTCGCTGTCATTGGTGGACAGTCCGGTAAATTTGGTCCGATGGATGGCTCCGTTTTAAGTACCCTCCAATGACGTTTAAGGATGGCTCCCATCTCCCGCCACTTGTCATTATAAGTGGAGATAAAGCGGGCGACTGGAGCAGATACTTCCTTTCGTTTGGGAGCTAATAACTCATCACGTGATGTCCTCTGAGCCCGATGCACTTATGCACTTTTCTTACTAATTGCAATGTTGCCTCCTTGTTACTGTAATGTTGAAATAAATTTGTCAATAATTTTTCATTACAAGGAGTCTCAATATTTATTTATTATGATGTATGGCCTTTTAATGCTCCCTCTCTGCTTTTTGTTTAATATAAACATGTGCAGAGAGCAGGGAGCCGGCACTGGTGTCGCGGGTGGAGGAGAGGACGCTGCGCTCACCCACTGCTCGGGTCCGGCTGCTCTGCTACTGCTGCTCGGTGGTGGCTCAAGCGGTGGGCCGGATCCCGGGGACTCGAACGGCGTTCCTCGCCCGTGAGTGAAAAGGGGAATGGTTTTGGGGATTGATTGTCCGTGACGCCACCCACGGTTGTGGTGAGGTTGGTGACACCACCGCTGCTCTGGACGGGGATCCCGGGAGCGGTGACAGGGAGCAGCTTGGATGTTGGTTCTCCCCTCCGTGGGTAGGGGGGTTGGTTGTCCCGGGGCCCGGTGAGGGGTAAGAATGGATGGCAGGCAGGTTACGGGGCCTGGTGAGGTGCAGGGTCGCGGGGGCAGCGCGGTGCCTCACGGCACGGTGGTACTCACTCAGCCAGTAATTCACACGGAGTCTCTGGTCAAACGTCTGGATGGACGGGTCCCACAGACGGCTACGGTGTTTCTCCTCCCGGCAGGTTGATGGTGACTGCCTTTCCCTGCACCTATGTTGTGTTTACAGTTCCAATGGCTTCCCACCGGTAACCCACTCCCCAGCTTGTGATGGATGCTGAGGGAGCCCCTTTTGCCCGCAGGCTCTGGCCCTGGGAACTGTAGCCTTGGCGGTGACTGTGTTTCCCTCTACGGTGTGAGCTGTTGCCTTCAATCGGGTCTTGACTGCTGGGAAACCCCGGAGGTTCCCTTTGCTAACGGATTTGACCGGTTTAACGGCGACTCCTAGCCTGGTCGGGGTCCGTAAGCCCTGCCGGATTGTGCTGGCTTCTCTTTGCTCTCCGATCCGATACCGCCGGGCCACCGCCCGTTCACGGTCCTTACGGTTCGCTCCAATCGGCCTCTCCTGCAGAGGGTCACCACCGTCTGCCAACCTTGCTGTACCGTCCGGGCCACACACCCGGACGCCGTCAGACTGCTCCTCTACCACTTCACTCCTCACTTCTCAAACTTCAAACTCTATCTGATCTGCTTTTCCCGCCTCCAGGACTGAGAACTCCTCGGTGGGCGGGACCAACTGCCTGGCCCACCCCCTGGTGTGAACATCAGCCCCTGGAGGAAGGCAACAAGGATTTTATGTTTGACTTCGGTGTGCCTAGCCGGGGTGTGGGGTGTGTTGGTGTAGTACCTGTGATGACCTGGCTTGTCCAAGGCGCCACACTGGAAGCGTGAGAGCGGCGGAGGCTGGTAACGAAGGTAAAGATCGGGTAACCACCTTGGTTACCTGATGTTTACCCTGGTTACAGCTTACCGCAGCTGCCAGATGTTGGCTCCTGCTCTCTGCTCGCTTCATTTCGTCGCTCTCTCGCTGTCACACACAGCGATGTGTGCTTATCATCGGGAGAGCAACAATAAAAAAACGAACCAGGGCTGTGTGTAACGAGCAGCGATCTCACAGCAGGGGCCAGATCGCTGCTCAGTGTCACACACAGCGATATTGCTAATGAGGTCAGTGCTGCATCACAAAAACCGTGACTCAGCAGCGATCTCGCTGTGTGTGAAGCACCCCTTACTATATATAGGGTCTTCTCTTATTATGTGCACCACAATCCTTTATTACATAGTATTCTATACTGCGAAGCCTGCCACTGATTCTGTCTCCATACATCTGCATGATTATGGCTTACAACCAATGACGCAATATAATATATAATAAATATGTGAAATAGATTCCTCTGTGTGTAATGACTCTATACAATATATAATAAATATGTGAAAGGGATCCCTCTGTGTCTAATGACTCTATACAATATATAATAAACATGTGAAATAGATCCCTCTGTGTGTAATGACTTTATATAATATATAGGGATAGATCCCTCTGTGTGTAATGACTCTATATAATATGTAGGAATAGATCCCTCTGTGTGTAATGACTATATAATATATAGGAATAGATCCCTCTGTGTGTAATGACTCTATATAATATATAGGAATAGATCCCTCTGTGTGTAATGACTGTATATAATATATAGGAATAGATCCCTCTGTGTGTAATGACTCTATATAATATATAGGAATAGATCCCTCTGTGTGTAATGACTCTATATAATATATAGGAATAGATCCCTCTGTGTGTAATGACTCTATATAATATATAGGAATAGATCCTTCTGTGTGTAATGACTCTATATAATATATAGAAATAGATCCTTCTGTGTGTAATGACTCTATATAATATATAGGAATAAATCCTTCTGTGTGTAATGACTCTATATAATATATAGGAATAGATCCCTCTGTGTGTAATGACTCTATATATGTGTTTCCCTTTTTGTATTGAATTACTAAAATAAATTAACTTTTTGATGATATTCTAAGTTATTGAGATTCACTTTTATATCAGGTGCAAACTCTCCGGGGCCATGGTTACCTTTAATTGGTTTTTGATCTGTTTGTCCCATTACGAAGGAATGGAGCAGCATGGTGCATGATCGATCAGAGCTCACAGAGGATTCTGCGCAGCCCCGATTGTCGGAATCGGTGGGGTTACCCAGTGGTGAAATCCCAAGCATGGAGCAATTATCAACAATCCCACATATGCGGGATAACATCCAAACTTGAGAAAACCCCTTTACCTAAAATCAGAACTAGTCTTTGTAGCATCCCCTTATTTCTGGTCCCTATAATCCGGACTCACGCATGCGATGCACAGCCGCACAGTAATGGCAGCGTTGCAATGTGACACAGCACATGCCCGGTGAGATGAATGCGTGTTTTCCAGAATTGCTTAGACTTCATTTGGTAATATTATTGTAAAGAGGTGTCGTATTTAGAGACAGGATTTCATCACTTGCTCGCGGAGCGATTTTCATAAAAAGTCTGTGTCTAATTTTCTGCAGCACTGGTTTGCTAAATTGAAAGAATGCAATTACATGTACCTTTGTAAATGTATTCACGACTGGCGGATTCTAAGAGGAGGAGGATCTATGATTTCTGATGCCGCCTGATTTACATGTGCACCACGGCTGCTCCTGCAATGAAGTTTTAGTTAAAATGAGAAAAAAAAACCCCAACAAATTAGGGTTTTTAAATGCATTACAGAAGAATCACATCTAAACAAGCTTTTATTTGTGATTGAAATGATATGAAGAGATGTCGGGTGCATTAACAACAAATTATCAGCCGTGCCTGTCCATACGTAATGCACCGGCTCTACAGGAAAATAAAAATAGGGATATTTTTGCACAAGTAATTTTTTTCCAAATACTGGAAACGGCAACAATCACTTCAAGTATAACAATTCTTTAAAATAAATAGATTACTTAATAAAACTGTTTTAGGCCTCTGTCACACGCCTGTGCCTCCGGTACGTGTATGGGCAGTTTTCTCACGTACCGGAGACACGGGCACACATTGACATATGTTTTCCTATAGTTTCGGGCACACGTATGTATTTTTGCACGGAATGTGTGTCCGTTCCGTACTTACGTGTGCCCATGTGCTCCACACGCCGACATGTCCGATTTTCTCCGGCATCACGGGTGTCACACGGAACGCAAACGTGTCACACGTAACACACACGAACCACACAGATGTGTTCCAGTGACACGCACCGGAGAAAAGACATTTGTCTTTAAAAAAAAAAAAAAACCTTTACTCACCTTCTCCAGCCCTCCTGTTTCTGCTGCTGCTGTCACTTGCTGCCAACCGCGGCTCATTATGCTCATTTAATATTCACTTCACTGCGGCCGGAAGCTGCAGCAGCGGGGAGTCGGCAGGACCGGAGACCAAAGATCAGCACCACGGACAGCGACGACAGGGACAGGTGAGCAGAAAGTTCCCGTTCTCCGTGTGTTATCACGGATAACACACGGAAAACACACGTGTGCCATAAACACAGCTCACCGAGGACAATCCGCATCTTTGACACGTCCGTGAAACACGTGCGTGATTTTCACGGGCGTGTGACAGAGGCCTTACTATGTTTTAAGTGCAGTACCACCCCTGACCATCGAGTGTGCAGTTCAAAAGTATTTTGTCATAATCCAGGATCAGGATTCTTTGCTCCAGAGTTTCCCAAACCCGACCTGGTTATGTCAGGGGTTAACTCCCATCATGCCCTGACTTGAATCCTTCCCCGTTTGTCCATCTGTCCCGGTCCCTGACTTCCCGCTCCTGTCTGTTGTTTATGTTTCCCTCTGCACACCTGATCTCCCACCTTCCTACTCAGTTCTGTTTTCCAACTTGGTTTTGTTCCTAACCATTTATGACTCAAGGTCTAGGGAATTGTTCTATATTCATACAGCAAATTATTCCCAAAACAAAATACTGTATCTAATAAAATATTTTGTATTGGTTTTGTTCCTCCCTTTGCAGTGACTTGACTTCCCGGCTTGACCCTGACTGTTTGACTACTCTTTTGCCCCCTGGTGGTTCGCCTGTGAACTGCCTGCTGAAGTTACTCTGCTGCACTTCAGCCTTCTTTGTGTTACAGTGTTACTTTGACTCTCCTTCACTACTCTGCTGCCACCTAGTGGGGAATGCGCTGTACTACGTCCTACCAACCCTTTGTACAGCGTGACATATTTATTATGTACGCTGCACAGAGCAGTTAGATTCATTCTCACACATTATAAAATGCTAAAATATCATTAGTTCACTTTTAAAACTATATGCAGAGAAATGTTTTTGAAGTTACTACTCAGTAGGGACAATAAGGGCTATCAAAATGTTACAGAACCCCTACCCCCCTCTTCCTGACCGTAAAGAAAGAGCACTGATATTTTTATTGCTTACCTTTCCATTTCTTGTAAGACCTCAAGCTATCAATAAATTCTAAATAAATAAACTTTTCTTCTATAGAAGTCTTGAAAATGCAGCAAAACCACTTTTAAAAAAATTAGAGGATCTAACTATCTAATAACTATCTATCTTTCTTCAGCAGATGAAAGAAGTATTGAACACGTCACCCATTTTCTAAGTAAATATATTTCTAAAGGTTATTTATATGAATTTCTCACCAGATGTCGATAATAACCCATCCAATCCACACAGGCAAAAGCGGGCTTTACACGCTACGACATATCTAACGATATGTCGTCAGGGTCACGTCGTTAGTGAGGCACATCCAGCATCGTTTGACATATTGTAGCGTGTAACACAAATGAGCGACTGTGAACGAGCAAAAAATACTCACCTTATCGTTGCTCGTTGACACGTTGTTCATTTTCAAAAGATTGAACGTCCTTCTGTGCTCTGGATGTTCGTCGTTCCCGAGGCAGCACACATCGCTCCGTGTGACACCCCGGGAACGCTGAACTGCAGCTTACCTGCATCCACCGGCAATGCGGAAGGAAGGAGGTGGGCGGGATGTTTACGTCCCGCTCATCTCCATCCCTCCGCTTCTATTGGCCGTCCGCTGTGTGACGTCGCTGTGACGCCGAACGTCTCTCCCCCTTCAGGAAGAGGATGTTCGCCGCCCACAGCAAGGTCATTCGGGAGGTAAGTACGTGTGACGGGGGTTACCGAGTTTGTGTGACACGGGCAACAAATTGCCCGTATCGCACAAACGATGGGGGCGGGTGCGATTGCACGATAAATTGATACGTGTAAAGCAGCCTAAAGAAAATCAAACCATATATGTCCATAAATTAAGTTGTGTGTAAAAATGAGAAATTACACAGGAAAAAAAGTATTGAACACTTTACTTGAAATTTATTTAATACTTTGTACAAAATCCTTGTTGGTGATGAAGATTCAAAAAGGAGACACTAGTCTCCTGCATTGCTCAGGTGGGAGTTTGGCCCATTCTTCCACACAGACACTCCTCACATCTGCAGGTCCTGACTCCTTCTATTAACTCTGAGTTTTAGTTCCGTCCATACATTTTCTATTGGGTTCAGCTCCGGTGATCGGCTCGGCCATTCTAGCAAATTTATTTTCTTTCTCTGAAATCAATTGAAAACCAAATGTGTTTCCTTGGCTGTGTGTTCGGGATCATTGTCTTGTCCTTGTTTCTCTTCATCATCCTGATAGATGGCAGCAGATTTTTATCAGGAATGTCTCATTACCTTTGTCCATTCATCCTTCCTTCAATGATATGAAGTTTGCCAGTGTCATATGCTGAAAAACAGCCCTACATCATCATGTTCCCACCTCCAAACTTCACTATGGGCCTGATGTTTTTGGGGTGATATGCAGTGTTGCCTTTTGGCCTCCAAACATAGTGTGCATTAAGGTATTAAAAGAGTTGAATTTTGGTCTCATCTGACCATGCTATATTCTCCCAGTATTTCACAGACTTGTCTAAATGTTGTTGCGCAAACTTTAAACACACTTGAACCTGCTCTTTGTTCGGCAATGTAGTATTGTATGGTGAGCGTGCATACAGGAGCGTGCATACAGGCTATGGAGGGTGAATGCATTAATTATTGTGTTCTTTGAAACAATTGTACCTGCTGATTCCAGGTCTTTCTGTATATCTTCACAGGTGGTTCTTGTTTCTTGGACAACTCTTCAGATAATTATTTTCAGTCTTCTGTCTGAAATCTTGCAGGTAGCACCAGATTGTGGCCAGTTTATGGTGAAATTATATTTTTTTCCACTTCTGGATTATGGCCCTTATAGTGCACAATGGAAACTTCAGTAGTTTAGTAATTATTCTCAAACTCATCCTATCAGTATGTTTTACAACAATAAGGTTGCACAGATCTGGAGACAGCTCACTGGTTTTACCCATCATGAGATGTTTCTTGTGTGGCACATTGATAATGAGACACCTTTTTATAGGCCATCAGTTGGACCAGCTGATATTATTTTTCACTAAGTGGCAGGATTGTTTTCTAATTACTGATAGATTTCAGCTGGTGCCATGACTTAGCATAACTTTTTGAATCTGTGTTTCTTCTTTCCCTGTGTCATTTCTCATTATTAGCCATCACTTCTTTTATGGACATCTGTGGTTTGAGGGATCTATTCCTATATATTATATAGAGTCATTACACACAGAGGGATCTATTCCTATACATTATACAGAGTCATTACACACAAAGGAATCTATTCCTATTATCTACAGTTATTACACACAGAGGGATCTATTCCTATATATTATATAGAGTCATTACACACAGAGGGATCTATTCCTATATATTATATAGAGTCATTACACACAGACGGATCTATTCCTATATATTATATGGAGTCATTACACACAGAGGGATCTATTCCTATATATTATATAGTCATTACACACAGAGGGATCTATTCCTGTATATTATATAGAGTCATTACACACAGAGGGATCTATTTCTATATATTATATAGAGTCATTTCACACAGAGGGATCTATTCCTATACATTATACAGAGTCATTACACACAAAGGAATCTGTTCCTATTATCTACAGTCATTACACACAGAGGGATCTATTCCTATATTGTCACGCTCCCCGTGTCCCAGCACCGCTCCTTACCCACTGATCCAGTCCATGTGTTCACCAGTCATGGCTGCCGCTCCCGCTCTTGCTCCCCTGAGTCCTGGGACTCTGACTCTGACTAATGCCTCTGTATAGGACCAGGCCGCGCCCACTCTCCTGGTCTTATAGGCCCAGCACACCTGAAGCAGGAAATGACATAGGGCTGTGCTGGGTATATAAGACTTGCCTTTCCATGTGGGCGGGGCCTGATCAACGTGTCTTGTAGCTAGTCTTATGAGCTAGGTGCTCAGGTCCCCTGGTGCCGTGTCCTGCAGACTTCTTGTCCTAGCTCCTTGGTACCTGTGCCTGATTACATTACGGTCCTAAAGAACTCTGTGACTCTGGTGACCTGTTTATACTTGTTCCTGCCACGCCAGCGCTCCGGCTGCCGTGTACCCTGCCCTCCGGTGGGGTGCAAGGTCCAGTGGATCCACCTCCTGGGCCCACCAGCCTTCCCGGCCCTGACAGATTGATCAGGCCATGGATCCCGCTGGAGCACAAACATCAGAGCTGGCTGAGCTGCGCCAGGAGCTGGCACAACAGCGTGAAACCCTGAACCGGATGCTGAAATTCCTGGCGTCCGTGGACCATCGGTTATATACGCTGCAGACCGCCGCCTCGTCTGAGTCCACGCAGCAACCAGTCTCCAGGTCCGAACCAGTTTCCTCCACGGCCTCGCAATTGCTCCTCGCTGCTCCGCCTCGCTATGCAGGGGAGCCCAAGTCCTGCCGCGGTTTTCTGAACCAGTGCTCCCTGCACTTCCAGTTGCTCCCGCACTTGTTTGCCTCAGACCAGGCCAAGGTGGCGTTCCTGATGTCACACCTGGAAGGCGAAGCCCTGGCCTGGATTAACCCCCTGTGGGAAAATGAGGACCCGATGATCACCGACATCCAGGAGTTCCTGCGAGCCTTCAGGGGCACCTTCGACGAACCCGGACGAACTACCGCAGTGACCTCTACGCTCCTCCGGCTACGCCAAGGGACCCAAACAGTCGGCCAATACGCCATCCAGTTCCGCACGCTCGCTTCGGAGCTGGGCTGGAACAATGAGGCCTTAACAGCGGCCTTTTGGGAGGGTCTCTCGGGTCGTATTAAAGACGAACTAGCCGGCCGTGATGTTCCACGCACCCTGGATGCTTTGATTTCCCTGGCCACCCGGATTGACCTCCGCTTTCAGGAGCGTACCCAAGAAAGAGTCCGGGAGAAGCGACCACCTTGCCATGCCTTGCCCCCGCAGAGACCTACCGCTCCCTCGTCCCTGCCTTTCCGTGACTTATCGCCAGAACCCATGCAAGTGGACCGTCTGACCCAAGCCAAGCAACGCCGTGCAGAACGGCTCGCCCGGGGCCTGTGCTTCTATTGCGGAGACGGTTCACATATGCTCCGTTCTTGCCCGGAGAAACCAAGTAGACCCCAGGT
Organism: Anomaloglossus baeobatrachus; assembly: GCF_048569485.1. Classification (NCBI taxonomy): domain Eukaryota; kingdom Metazoa; phylum Chordata; class Amphibia; order Anura; family Aromobatidae; genus Anomaloglossus; species Anomaloglossus baeobatrachus. The sequence continues at coordinate 27,753,803 of NC_134358.1, read as the reverse complement.
CCAAGGGATGGTGGGAACCGCCATCCTTGCCACCGAAATCCCTTTGGTTCCAGTTAAACAGACTGTCCGGGTGACGACAGAGGGGACCCGGTTTTCAGCTGAGGCCCACATCGATTCCGGGGCAGCAGGCAACTTCATTCACCAGGCCACGGTAGACAAATACCAGGTCCCTGTCACCCCGCTGAAGAAGCCTCTCTGGTTCGCCTCAGTGGACGGAAAACCACTCTACAAACCTGTCCGGTTTACCACCGAACCCGTGAACCTCCAGGTTGGCGCTTCGCATACCGAGACTATAGCCTTCTATGTCATCCCAAGAATGGCTCCTGAGCTCCTGCTGGGTCTGCCCTGGCTTCAACTCCATGACCCTGTCATTAGTTGGCGCTCTGGCGCTATTTCCCGCTGGGGACCCTTGTGTCATGACCACTGCCTACAGCCCGTTCCTCGACCCCTGTCACCTGAACCTGTTATGCCGCAGGAAGAGGAAGAGGTGACGACGCAGTCCAGTGCCGTGCCACAACTCTTGTCTCCTGTGCCTGTGGTGCCATCGGAACCAGAGGAGACGACGCACTCCAGCGACATTCCACCGTCCCTGAGAATTGAGACTGTGATGCCACCGGCTACCGAGGAAGAGCCACTGTCCGGTACCCAGTCCGAGACGCCCGATCCGGTCGTCCAAGACTCCAGTCCTGCCTCTGACTGTCTCCCCCCGCTTCCCGTTGCCCCCGTTGCCACTGCTGGTGGATCGGCTAGGCGCCGTGCGGCCAGGAAGCCGGTACGGGGTCAGCGGTCCTTCCCCGCCTTCGTGTTGGATCCTGGTCCGGTGACTCGATCCGGGGTGCCCCTGGGGTTCTGTGCACGGAGGGGGGGGCATAGAGGGGGGGGTACTGTCACGCTCCCCGTGTCCCAGCACCGCTCCTTACCCACTGATCCAGTCCATGTGTTCACCAGTCATGGCTGCCGCTCCCGCTCTTGCTCCCCTGAGTCCTGGGACTCTGACTCTGACTAATGCCTCTGTATAGGACCAGGCCGCGCCCACTCTCCTGGTCTTATAGGCCCAGCACACCTGAAGCAGGAAATGACATAGGGCTGTGCTGGGTATATAAGACTTGCCTTTCCATGTGGGCGGGGCCTGATCAACGTGTCTTGTAGCTAGTCTTATGAGCTAGGTGCTCAGGTCCCCTGGTGCCGTGTCCTGCAGACTTCTTGTCCTAGCTCCTTGGTACCTGTGCCTGATTACATTACGGTCCTAAAGAACTCTGTGACTCTGGTGACCTGTTTATACTTGTTCCTGCCACGCCAGCGCTCCGGCTGCCGTGTACCCTGCCCTCCGGTGGGGTGCAAGGTCCAGTGGATCCACCTCCTGGGCCCACCAGCCTTCCCGGCCCTGACATATATATTATATAGAGTCATTACACACAGAGGGATCTATTCCTATATATTATATAGAGTCATTACACACAGAGGGATCTATTCCTATATATTATATAGAGTCATTACACACAGAGGGATCTATTCCTATATATTATATAGAGTCATTACACACAGAGGGATCTATTCCTATATATTATATAGAGTCATTACACACAGAGGGATCTATTCCTATATATTATATAGAGTCATTACACACAGAGGGATCTATTCCTATATATTATATAGTCAATACATACAGAGGGTCTATTCCTATATATTATATAGAGTCATTACACACAGAGGGATCTATTCCTATATATTATATAGAGTCATTACACACAGAGGGATCTATTCCTACATATTATATAGAGTCATTACTCACAGAGTGATCTATTTCACGTGTTTATTTCTGTTAATGTTGATGATTATGGCTTACAGCCAATGAAAACCCGAAAGTCATTATCTCAGAAAATTAGAATAATTACCACAAAACACCTGCAGAGTCTACCAAAGCATTTAAATTTGTCCTTTAGTCTGGTTTAGTTTGAATTGCCTTTTCTTAACAATCCTATCAAAGCTGTGGTTATCCCATTTGCTTGTGCACCTTTTTCTACCACACTTTTTTCCTTCCACTCACCTTTCTATTATATGGATGGATACTGCACTCTGTGAACAGCCATCTTCTTTAGCAATGACCTTTTGTGGCTTACCCTCCTTGTGGAGTATGTTAATGGCTGCCTTCTGGACATCTGTCAAGTCAGCAGGGACCATTTTAAACCTTAGGAAGCCTTTGCAGATATTTTGTGGTAATTAGTCTAATTTTTTGAGATAATGACTTTTGGATTTTCATTGGCTGTAAGCCATAATCATAAACATTAACAAAAATAAACACGTGAAATAAATCCCTCTGTATGTAATGACTATATATATAATATATAGTAATAGATCCCTCTGTATGTAATTACTCTATATAATATATAGGTATAGATCCCTCTGTGTGTAATGACTATATATATAATATATAGTAATAGATCCCTCTGTATGTAATTACTCTATATAATATATAGGTAGAGATCCCTCTGTGTGTAATAACTCTATATAATATATAGGTATAGATCCCTCTGTGTGTAATAACTCTATATAATATATAGGAATAGATCCCTCTGTGTGTAATGACTATATATATAATATATAGTAATAGATCCCTCTGTATGTAATTACTCTATATAATATATAGGAATAGATCCCTCTGTATGTAATGACTATATATATAATATATAGTAATAGATCCCTCTGTATGTAATTACTCTCTATAATATATAGGTATAGATCCCTCTGTGTGTAATGACTATATATATAATATATAGTAATAGATCCCTCTGTATGTAATTACTCTATATAATATATAGGTATAGATCCCTCTGTGTGTAATAACTCTATATAATATATAGGTATAGATCCCTCTGTGTGTAATAACTCTATATAATATATAGGAATAGATCCCTCTGTGTGTAATGACTATATATATAATATATAGTAATAGATCCCTCTGTATGTAATAACTCTATATAATATATAGGAATAGATCCCTCTGTATGTAATGACTATATATATAATATATAGTAATAGATCCCTCTGTATGTAATTACTCTATATAATATATAGGTATAGATCCCTCTGTGTGTAATGACTATATATATAATATATAGTAATAGATCCCTCTGTATGTAATTACTCTATATAATATATAGGTATAGATCCCTCTGTGTGTAATAACTCTATATAATATATAGGTATAGATCCCTCTGTGTGTAATGACTCTATATAATATATAGGAATAGATCCCTCTGTGTGTATTGACTCTATATAATATAAAGGAATAGATCCCTCTGTGTGTAATGACTCTATATAATATATAGGAATAGATCCCTCTGTGTGTAATGACTCTATATAATATATAGGAATAGATCCCTTTGTGTGTAATGACTCTATATAATATATAGGAATAGATACCTCTGTGTGTATTGACTCTATATAACATATAGGAATAGATCCCTCTGTGTGTAATGACTCTATAAAATATATAGGAATAGATCCCTCTGTGTGTAATGACTCTATATAATATATAGGAATAGATCCCTCTGTGTGTAATGACTCTATATAATATATATAGGAATAGATCCGTCTGTGTGTATTGACTCTATATAATATAAAGGAATAGATCCCTCTGTGTGTAATGACTCTATATAATATATAGGAATAGATCCCTCTGTGTGTAATGACTCTATATAATATATAGGAATAGATCCCTCTAAGTGTAATGATGCTATATAATATATAGGAATAGATCCCTCTGTGTGTAATGATGCTATATAATATATAGGAATAGATCCCTCTGTGTGTAATGATGCTATATAATATATAGGAATAGATTCCTCTGTGTGTAATGACTCTATATAATATATAGGAATAGATCCCTCTGTGTGTAATGAATCTATATAATATATAGGAATAGATCCCTCTGTGTGTAATGACGCTATATAATATATAGGAATAGATCCCTCTGTGTGTAATGACTCTATATAATATATAGGAATAGATCCCTCTGTGTGTAATGATGCTATATAATATATAGGAATAGATCCCTCTGTGTGTAATGGTGCTATATAATATATAGGAATAGATTCCTCTGTGTGTAATGACTCTATATAATATATAGGAATAGATCCCTCTGTGTGTAATGACTCTATATAATATATAGGAATAGATCCCTCTGTGTGTAATGACGCTATATAATATATAGGAATAGATTCCTCTGTGTGTAATGACTATATAATATTTAGGAATAGATCCCTCTGTGTGTAATGACTCTATATAATATATAGGAATAGATCCCTCTGTGTGTAATGACTCTATATAATATATAGGAATAGATCCCTCTGTGTGTAATGACTCTATATAATATATAGGAATAGATCCCTCTAAGTGTAATGATGCTATATAATATATAGGAATAGATCCCTCTGTGTGTAATGATGCTATATAATATATAGGAATAGATCCCTCTGTGTGTGATGATGCTATATAATATATAGGAATAGATTCCTCTGTGTGTAATGACTCTATATAATATATAGGAATAGATCCCTCTGTGTGTAATGATGCTATATAATATATAGGAATAGATTCCTCTGTGTGTAATGACTCTATATAATATATAGGAATAGATCCCTCTGTGTGTAATGACTCTATATAATATATAGGAATAGATCCCTCTGTGTGTAATGACTCTATATAATATATAGGAATAGATCCCTCTGTGTGTAATGAATCTATATAATATATAGGAATAGATCCCTCTGTGTGTAATGACGCTATATAATATATAGGAATAGATCCCTCTGTGTGTAATGACTCTATATAATATATAGGAATAGATCCCTCTGTGTGTAATGATGCTATATAATATATAGGAATAGATCCCTCTGTGTGTAATGATGCTATATAATATATAGGAATAGATTCCTCTGTGTGTAATGACTCTATATAATATATAGGAATAGATCCCTCTGTGTGTAATGACTCTATATAATATATAGGAATAGATCCCTCTGTGTGTAATGACTCTATATAATATATAGGAATAGATCCCTCTGTGTGTAATGACTATATAATATATAGGAATAGATCCCTCTGTGTGTAATGACTCTATATAATATATAGGAATCGATCCCTCTGTGTGTAATGACTCTATATAATATATAGGAATAGATTCCTCTGTGTGTAATGACTATATAATATATAGGAATAGATCCCTCTGTGTGTAATGACTCTATATAATATATAGGAATAGATCCCTGTGTGTGTAATGATGCTATATAATATATAGGAATAGATTCCTCTGTGTGTAATGACTCTATATAATATATAGGAATAGATCCCTCTGTGTGTAATGACTCTATATAATATATAGGAATAGATCCCTCTGTGTGTAATGACTCTATATAATATATAGGAATAGATCCCTCTGTGTGTAATGACTATATAATATATAGGAATAGATCCCTCTGTGTGTAATGACTCTATATAATATATAGGAATCGATCCCTCTGTGTGTAATGACTCTATATAATATATAGGAATCGATCCCTCTGTGTGTAATGACTCTATATAATATATAGGAATAGATTCCTCTGTGTGTAATGACTCTATATAATATATAGGAATAGATCCCTCTGTGTGTAATGACTCTATATAATATATGTTTCCCTTTTTGTATTGAATTACTGAATTAAATTAACTTTTTGATTATATTCTAATTGATACACATGCACTTGTAAGTAAAATTGAATAAAAAAACAAACTAAAAAAAGAAAACTAGTAAACTTTACTTGTAAACTGGCATCGGTAGCGGAAAAAGTAACTATATTTTTGGCAAGAAAAGTAGACAGAACTTGCTATCAGAAGAAGTCTGTCTACTGTGACAGATTCCATTTAATTTGGTACCTAAAATTCTCCACTCCAAAAAAATGGTAAACATTCTGTAAAATTCATTTTTCTATAAAATCTACTGATAAATATATACTGTTTATATATACATATATATATATAGTATTTTTATATATTTATTTTTATTTTTTTTTAAATATTATTTATTTATTGTCTTATGTTTCAAATTCATTTTTTTTTTTTTTTTTTTAACACAGCATTTTTTTTTTAATTAAAATATACCTGGAATTTAAAGTAGATAACATAAAGTCACCATTCACACTCGTCATGATTGAAATCGCGCAATTTTAATATGAAATTGGCTTATAATAAGTAAAACGCTTTGATGTCAAGGAAAAAAAAAATGGTATGTATCAGATAGGTTCGACTTCGATTTGAAGGACTCTCCTGAGGGTACAAGAGTGGAACGTGCTGTGCCAAACAGTTTCAACTCTGTTTTAAGAAAAGTACAGCTCTTTAATTGGAACTAATTGGATTAAGCTATAGAGTACAGAGAAGCGCGAGGAAATCTTTTTAGCCGTGTTCTGTGTGTAACGGGAGGTAGAACATTATAATTTTTTCCTTCCATTATTGGCAGGCTATGAGGTTCCGCTAACAACTTGAATTTGCTGATTTGTGAGTCAATTTATTTACTTTATATCTCTAAACAAGATGAACGGAATTAAAAAAAAAGCTGCGTTGAGAAATATGCACATTTAATTAAAGGCAGGTGAAGGTTTTAGTGCCTGAAGTGGAATAAAAAGTAAAGCGCAATTATATTAACACACCACAAAATTAGATTCTCAAATGGCGATATTCTAAATAATTGTAACACATCAAAAAAAGTATCACCTGCCCGATGGAAAAACGGGTCTGCTAAGAGTATGTTCATACGACGTCTTTGTCAGGAGGATTTCCGCTCCAAAAACCACCTGAAAAAGCTTTAGCTAAACGTTCAAACGAATGAACATGTGTTTTTGTAAAAGGGGAAAAATGCATATGTGACGCCTTGGACCTGCTGCCGCATACAGGCCCAGGCGCGCTTCCTGATGGAGCGGTGGATGGCCGAGATGGAGGAGCTAGCTGCGGGCGTGCGGGCACGCGAAGTGGAGGCCACCTTAGAGGAGCGGGTAAGCGAACCACGCCCCTATATCCCCCGAGGGACCCTCCGATACGGCTGAGAGACCCGGTCTTCCCCTGCCCTCTATATTGCCTCCCTCACTGCCCGTATCGGTTGCCGCTGCTTCCCCGCTCAGTCCGCTGCCACCAACACCGGCAGCAGAGCCCAATCCACCGACCCCTGAGGCCCTGCCTGTAGGAGCTTCCGGCGAACAGCCTGTTGCCACCCTGCCACCAGCCCCGAGGAAGATTCACCTCCGGAGGATGCCCGCTCCCGGTGTGGACCCACCAGTCCCAGAAGTGACCGCGTTCCAGGTGATCCAGGCTCCGGCAGTCCGCCCGGCCAAGATGGAGGTGGCCGCTGACCGGAAGCCAGCCCAGCAGGTAAAGCTGGCCGCTCCCAGGTTTCAAGCCTCTTCAGCACCAATGATGAGGAACGTCCTGGACGCTCGAGAGTGGTTGTTGTTCTAGAGATTATCGATGCTGTGCACAACCTCATGGAGAATCCACGGATTTCAGCTAAAGCAATAGCAGAAATCATGGGGATTTCCCGTGAACGTGTTTGTGTCATTATCCATGAACATTTGGACATGAGGAAGCCATCAGCAAAGTGGGTCCCCAAATGTTTGATAAAAGATCAGAGAAGCATGCGAGTGACAACCTCCCGTTCCATTTGTCAGCGACTGATAAGAACTTCCTGGATTGACAGGTCACTATGGATGAGACATGAAAACAAGGAGCAGTCAAAAGAGTGGAGGCACAGTGATTCTCCTCATCCGAAGTTCAGGGTGCAAAAATCAGCCACTAAGGTGATGGCGTCTGTGTTCTAGGATAAGGAGGGTGTGCTTCTAGTGGACTACCTTCAAAAGGGTTCCACCATCAATGCAACGGATTGCATTGAACCTTTGGACCAATTGAAGGCAGCTCTTAAGGCCAAAAAGTGCGGCAAGCTGTCCAAAGGAATCTTGTGCCCGCAAGACAATGCGTCCTCTCACAAGCGACCACGGCAAAACGTGCAGAGCTCAGCTTCCAGCTAGTTGACCACCCACCTTATTCACCAGATCTAGCTCCCTCCGACTATCATCTGTTTCCAAACCTGAAGAAGCACCTCAAGGCTACCAAATTTCACACCATTTCTGATGCCATGGCTGCAACGGATGCCTGGTTTGAAACACAATGGAAATAATTCTTTTTGCTAGGCTTACAGAACTTGGAATACCGATGTAAGAAGTGTGTTATCAGTGGAGAGTATGTGGAATGAATGTAAATTATCATCATCCTATCTCATTTCTTTCTGGGTAAAGCCAAGGACTTATCAGCAGTCCCTCGTAACTGTTTTAGGCTATGTGCACACGGTGCGTTTTTCTCGGCGTTTTTGCGCGTTTTTCGGGTGCGTTTTTGGCCTCAAAACTGCATGACTTTGCTTCCCCAGCAAAGTCTATGAGTTTTCATTTTTGCTGTCCCCACACAGCGTTTTTTTTCAGCTGCGTTTTTGTGGTGACCGGCAGCTGCTGCAGCGATCGGACAGGATCAGACTCCCTCCCCATCGCTCCAGGAGCTGCCGGTAATTCAGCACATAAGTGAGTATTATTTTTTTTTTTTTTCTACTGATGCATCAGCTGATTGTATAATCGGCTTTTATACAATCAGCTGATGTATGATGTGATTCAGGCCTTGATCCTGACACATCATCTGATCGCTCTGCCTTCCAGCAAACCGATCAGATGATATTGGATCCGGATTGGACGGCGCGGGACCCTGACCCAGGATTACTGCGGAGGGGGGTTTATTTCAATAAAGATGGAGTCACTAATTGTGTTGTGTTTTATTTCTAATAAAAATATTTTTCTGTGTGTTTTTTTTTTATCTTTACTAGAAATTCATGGTGGCCATGTCTAATATTGGCGTGACACCATGAATTTCGGGCTTAGGGCTAGCTGATAATATACAGCTAGCCCTAACTCCATTATTACCTGGCTAGCCACCCGGCATCAGGGCAGCCGGAAGAGTTGGATACAGCGCCAGAAGATGGCGCTTCTATGAAAGCGCCATTTTCTGGGGTGGCTGCGGGACTGCAATTCACAGCGGGGGTGCCCAGAAAGCATGGGCACCCTGCACTGTGGATTCCAATCCCCAGCTGCCTAGTTGTACCCGGCTGGACTCAAAAATGGGGCGAAGCTCACGTCATTTTTTTTTTTAAATTATTTCATGAAATTCATGAAATAATTTAAAAAAAAAGGGCTTCCCTATATTTTTGGTTCCCAGCCGGGTACAAATAGGCAGCTGGGGGTTGGGGGCAGCCCGTACCTGCCTGCTGTACCCGGCTAGCATACAAAAATATGGCGAAGCCCACGTAATTTTTTTTTTTTGGGGGGGCAGAGAAATCCTGCATACAGTCCTGGAAGGAGGATGCTGAGCCTTGTAGTTCGACAGCTGCTGTCTGCTCTCCTGCATACACTATTGGATGGAGGATGCTGAGCCTTGTAGTTCGACAGCTGCTGTCTGCTGTCCTGCATACACTATTGGATCGAGGATGCTGAGCCTTGTAGTTCTGCAGCTGTCTGCTCTTCTGCATACACTAGTGGAGAATGAAGAACACATTGAAGAAGGAAATGACATCAGACCTTTTTTTTTTTTTGTTCACTGATAAAAAACGCATAAGGACGCAGTGAGCAAAAACGCAGCAAAACGCAGCAAAAAAACGCACCAAATCGCGGCAAAACGCGTGCGTTTTTTGCCGCGTTTTTTCGACGCAGGTGCGTTTTTGTGCGTTTTTAGCGGCCAAAAACGCACAAAAACGCAGCGTCAAAAAAACGCAGCGTGTGCACATAGCTTACCAGTGGAAACTGCCAAGGAATGGTCGTCACTTCACGCCATTAAAGTCTGGAAAAGTTGAAAGAAGTTACAAATTGTTTCCAAATGTACAGCTGATCACTGAGAACTCCAAAAGAAGGAGATTATGTGACCATCTTTTTGTTAAATTGACCCTTCTCAGCAACAGAAATTGTCCAAATCAAAGAACCTTTCTAAGTGCAAATCAAGTGTTTGTCCACGTTACTTGTTTTTCAGCCGGTCTGCATTAAAACTGCCTGAAAAATCACCCAGAAAATGGTCAAAAGAATGAAAATATGCATTGATGTAAAAACTGACTCGCTGCTCATATGTTCAATGTTTTTAGCAATTTTAATGCACCTCAGGTTTCCAAATATGCAAAGCAGTTAAAAGAAGGGAACTGACCATTATTCTGGAATATTCCACTCTGAAGATATTCTGTATATTATAATATGAGTCAATGGAAAGGCTGAAAAGATGATTTAACCCCCTTATTCCTCGTGAATTTCCATTTTTGTTTTTTCTTCCCTTTCTTCAAAGAGCGATAACATTTTGCATTGCAGGACATGGTTCATTACTGAGTGGAGTTCGCGCTTGATGCACTCCCGTCCCATAGATGAATAGGAGCCACCACGCCAGTGTCCCCCAGCACTGCCTGCATGTGCTCCAGCCTCCAGTCCCTATGTCCCCCAGCACTGCCTGCATGTGCTCCAGCCTCCAGTCCCAGCATCCCCCAGCACTGCCTGCATGTGCTCCAGCCTCCAGTCCCTATGTCCCCCAGCACTGACTGCATGTGCTCCAGCCTCCAGTCCCAGCATCCCCCAGCACCGCCTGCATGTGCTCCAGCCTCCAGTCCCAGCATCCCCCAGCACTGACTGCATGTGCTCCAGCCTCCAGTCCCAGCATCCCCCAGCACTGCCTGCATGTGCTCCAGCCTCCAGTCCCTATGTCCCCCAGCACTGCCTGCATGTGCTCCAGCATCCAGTCCCAGCATCCCCCAGCACTGCCTGCATGTGCTCCAGCCTCCAGTCCCAGCATCCCCCAGCACCGCCTGCATGTGCTCCAGCCTCCAGTCCCAGCATCCCCCAGCACTGCCTGCATGTGCTCCAGCCTCCAGTCCCAGCGTCCCCCAGCACTGCCTGCATGTGCTCCAGCCTCCAGTCCCAGCATCCCCCAGCACTGCCTGCATGTGCTCCAGCCTCCAGTCCCAGCATCCCCCAGCACTACCTGCATGTGCTCCAGCCTCCAGTCCCAGCGTCCCCCAACACTGCCTGCATGTGCTCCAGCCTCCAGTCCCAGCATCCCCCAGCACTGCCTGCATGTGCTCCAGCCTCCAGTCCCAGCATCCCCCAGCACTACCTGCATGTGCTCCAGCCTCCAGTCCCAGCATCCCCCAGCACTGCCTGCATGTGCTCCAGCCTCCAGTCCCTATGTCCCCCAGCACTGCCTGCATGTGCTCCAGCCTCCAGTCCCAGCGTCCCCCAGCACTGCCTGCATGTGCTCCAGCCTCCAGTCCCAGCGTCCCCCAGCACTGCCTGCATGTGCTCCAGCCTCCAGTCCCAGCATCCCCCAGCACCGCCTGCATGTGCTCCAGCCTCCAGTCCCAGCATCCCCCAGCACTGCCTGCATGTGCTCCAGCCTCCAGTCCCAGCATCCCCCAGCACTGCCTGCATGTGCTCCAGCCTCCAGTCCCAGCATCCCCCAGCACTGCCTGCATGTGCTCCAGCCTCCAGTCCCAGCATCCCCCAGCACTACCTGCATGTGCTCCAGCCTCCAGTCCCAGCATCCCCCAGCACTGCCTGCATGTGCTCCAGCCTCCAGTCCCAGCATCCCCCAGCACTGCCTGCATGTGCTCCAGCCTCCAGTCCCTATGTCCCCCAGCACTGCCTGCATGTGCTCCAGCCTCCAGTCCCAGCATCCCCCAGCACTGCCTGCATGTGCTCCAGCCTCCAGTCCCAGCATCCCCCAGCACCGCCTGCATGTGCTCCAGCCTCCAGTCCCAGCATCCCCCAGCCCTGCCTGCATGTGCTCCAGCCTCCAGTCCCAGCATCCCCCAGCCCTGCCTGCATGTGCTCCAGCCTCCAGTCCCAGCATCCCCCAGCACTGCCTGCATGTGCTCCAGCCTCCAGTCCCTATGTCCCCCAGCACTGCCTGCATGTGCTCCAGCCTCCAGTCCCAGCATCCCCCAGCACTGCCTGCATGTGCTCCAGTCTCCAGTCCATATGTCCCCCAGCACTACCTGCATGTGCTCCAGCCTCCAGTCCCAGCATCCCCCAGCACTACCTGCATGTGCTCCAGCCTCCAGTCCCAGCATCCCCCAGCACCGCCTGCATGTGCTCCAGCCTCCAGTCCCAGCATCCCCCAGCCCTGCCTGCATGTGCTCCAGCCTCCAGTCCCAGCATCCCCCAGCCCTGCCTGCATGTGCTCCAGCCTCCAGTCCCAGCATCCCCCAGCACTGCCTGCATGTGCTCCAGCCTCCAGTCCCTATGTCCCCCAGCACTGCCTGCATGTGCTCCAGCCTCCAGTCCCAGCATCCCCCAGCACTGCCTGCATGTGCTCCAGTCTCCAGTCCATATGTCCCCCAGCACTACCTGCATGTGCTCCAGCCTCCAGTCCCAGCATCCCCCAGCACTGCCTGCATGTGCTCCAGCCTCCAGTACCAGCATCCCCCAGCACTACCTGCATGTGCTCCAGCCTCCAGTCCCAGCATCCCCCAGCACCGCCTGCATGTGCTCCAGCCTCCAGTCCCAGCATCCCCCAGCCCTGCCTGCATGTGCTCCAGCCTCCAGTCCCAGCATCCCCCAGCACTGCCTGCATGTGCTCCAGCCTCCAGTCCCTATGTCCCCCAGCACTGCCTGCATGTGCTCCAGCCTCCAGTCCCAGCATCCCCCAGCACTGCCTGCATGTGCTCCAGCATCCAGTCCCAGCATCCCCCAGCACCGCCTGCATGTGCTCCAGCCTCCAGTCCCAGCATCCCCCAGCACTGCCTGCATGTGCTCCAGCCTCCAGTCCCAGCATCCCCCAGCACCGCCTGCATGTGCTCCAGCCTCCAGTCCCAGCATCCCCCAGCACTGCCTGCATGTGCTCCAGCCTCCAGTCCCAGCATCCCCCAGCACTGCCTGCATGTGCTCCAGCCTCCAGTCCCAGCATCCCCCAGCACTGCCTGCATGTGCTCCAGCCTCCAGTCCCAGCGTCCCCCAGCACTGCCTGCATGTGCTCCAGCCTCCAGTCCCAGCGTCCCCCAGCACTGACTGCATGTGCTCCAGCCTCCAGTCCCAGCATCCCCCAGCACTACCTGCATGTGCTCCAGCCTCCAGTCCCAGCATCCCCCAGCACTGCCTGCATGTGCTCCAGCCTCCAGTCCCAGCATCCCCCAGCACCGCCTGCATGTGCTCCAGCCTCCAGTCCCAACATCCCCCAGCACCGCCTGCATGTGCTCCAGCCTCCAGTCCCAGCATCCCCCAGCACCGCCTGCATGTGCTCCAGCCTCCAGTCCCAGCATCCCCCAGCACTGCCTGCATGTGCTCCAGCCTCCAGTCCCAGCATCCCCCAGCACTGCCTGCATGTGCTCCAGCCTCCAGTCCCAGCATCCCCCAGCACTGCCTGCATGTGCTCCAGCCTCCAGTCCCAGCATCCCCCAGCACTGCCTGCATGTGCTCCAGCCTCCAGTCCCTATGTCCCCCAGCACTGCCTGCATGTGCTCCAGCCTCCAGTCCCAGCATCCCCCAGCACCGCCTGCATGTGCTCCAGCCTCCAGTCCCAGCATCCCCCAGCACCGCCTGCATGTGCTCCAGCCTCCAGTCCCAGCATCCCCCAGCACTGCCTGCATGTGCTCCAGCCTCCAGTCCCAGCATCCCCCAGCACTGCCTGCATGTGCTCCAGCCTCCAGTCCCAGCATCCCCCAGCACCGCCTGCATGTGCTCCAGCCTCCAGTCCCAGCATCCCCCAGCACCGCCTGCATGTGCTCCAGCCTCCAGTCCCAGCATCCCCCAGCACCGCCTGCATGTGCTCCAGCCTCCAGTCCCAGCATCCCCCAGCACTACCTGCATGTGCTCCAGCCTCCAGTCCCAGCATCCCCCAGCACTGCCTGCATGTGCTCCAGCCTCCAGTCCCAGCATCCCCCAGCACCGCCTGCATGTGCTCCAGCCTCCAGTCCCAGCATCCCCCAGCACCGCCTGCATGTGCTCCAGCCTCCAGTCCCAGCATCCCCCAGCACTGCCTGCATGTGCTCCAGCCTCCAGTCCCAGCATCCCCCAGCACCGCCTGCATGTGCTCCAGCCTCCAGTCCCAGCATCCCCCAGCACCGCCTGCATGTGCTCCAGCCTCCAGTCCCAGCATCCCCCAGCACTGCCTGCATGTGCTCCAGCCTCCAGTCCCAGCATCCCCCAGCACTGCCTGCATGTGCTCCAGCCTCCAGTCCCAGCATCCCCCAGCACTGCCTGCATGTGCTCCAGCCTCCAGTCCCAGCATCCCCCAGCACCGCCTGCATGTGCTCCAGCCTCCAGTCCCAGCATCCCCCAGCACCGCCTGCATGTGCTCCAGCCTCCAGTCCCAGCATCCCCCAGCACCGCCTGCATGTGCTCCAGCCTCCAGTCCCAGCATCCCCCAGCACTGACTGCATGTGCTCCAGCCTCCAGTCCCTATGTCCCCCAGCACTGCCTGCATGTGCTCCAGCCTCCAGTCCCAGCATCCCCCAGCACTGCCTGCATGTGCTCCAGCCTCCAGTCCCAGCATCCCCCAGCACTGCCTGCATGTGCTCCAGCCTCCAGTCCCAGCATCCCCCAGCACTGCCTGCATGTGCTCCAGCCTCCAGTCCCAGCATCCCCCAGCACCGCCTGCATGTGCTCCAGCCTCCAGTCCCAACATCCCCCAGCACCGCCTGCATGTGCTCCAGCCTCCAGTCCCAGCATCCCCCAGCACCGCCTGCATGTGCTCCAGCCTCCAGTCCCAGCATCCCCCAGCACTGCCTGCATGTGCTCCAGCCTCCAGTCCCAGCATCCCCCAGCACTGCCTGCATGTGCTCCAGCCTCCAGTCCCAGCATCCCCCAGCACCGCCTGCATGTGCTCCAGCCTCCAGTCCCAGCATCCCCCAGCACCGCCTGCATGTGCTCCAGCCTCCAGTCCCAGCATCCCCCAGCACTGCCTGCATGTGCTCCAGCCTCCAGTCCCAGCGTCCCCCAGCACCGCCTGCATGTGCTCCAGCCTCCAGTCCCAGCATCCCCCAGCACTGCCTGCATGTGCTCCAGCCTCCAGTCCCAGCGTCCCCCAGCACTGCCTGCATGTGCTCCAGCCTCCAGTCCCTATGTCCCCCAGCACTGCCTGCATGTGCTCCAGCCTCGAGTCCCTATGTCCCCCAGCACTGCCTGCATGTGCTCCAGCCTCCAGTCCCAGCATCCCCCAGCACCGCCTGCATGTGCTCCAGCCTCCAGTCCCAGCATCCCCCAGCACCGCCTGCATGTGCTCCAGCCTCCAGTCCCAGCATCCCCCAGCACCGCCTGCATGTGCTCCAGCCTCCAGTCCCAGCATCCCCCAGCACTACCTGCATGTGCTCCAGCCTCCAGTCCCAGCATCCCCCAGCACTGCCTGCATGTGCTCCAGCCTCCAGTCCCAGCATCCCCCAGCACCGCCTGCATGTGCTCCAGCCTCCAGTCCCAGCATCCCCCAGCACCGCCTGCATGTGCTCCAGCCTCCAGTCCCAGCATCCCCCAGCACTGCCTGCATGTGCTCCAGCCTCCAGTCCCAGCATCCCCCAGCACCGCCTGCATGTGCTCCAGCCTCCAGTCCCAGCATCCCCCAGCACCGCCTGCATGTGCTCCAGCCTCCAGTCCCAGCATCCCCCAGCACTGCCTGCATGTGCTCCAGCCTCCAGTCCCAGCATCCCCCAGCACTGCCTGCATGTGCTCCAGCCTCCAGTCCCAGCATCCCCCAGCACTGCCTGCATGTGCTCCAGCCTCCAGTCCCAGCATCCCCCAGCACCGCCTGCATGTGCTCCAGCCTCCAGTCCCAGCATCCCCCAGCACCGCCTGCATGTGCTCCAGCCTCCAGTCCCAGCATCCCCCAGCACCGCCTGCATGTGCTCCAGCCTCCAGTCCCAGCATCCCCCAGCACTGACTGCATGTGCTCCAGCCTCCAGTCCCTATGTCCCCCAGCACTGCCTGCATGTGCTCCAGCCTCCAGTCCCAGCATCCCCCAGCATTGCCTGCATGTGCTCCAGCCTCCAGTCCCAGCATCCCCCAGCACTGCCTGCATGTGCTCCAGCCTCCAGTCCCAGCATCCCCCAGCACTGCCTGCATGTGCTCCAGCCTCCAGTCCCAGCATCCCCCAGCACCGCCTGCATGTGCTCCAGCCTCCAGTCCCAACATCCCCCAGCACCGCCTGCATGTGCTCCAGCCTCCAGTCCCAGCATCCCCCAGCACCGCCTGCATGTGCTCCAGCCTCCAGTCCCAGCATCCCCCAGCACTGCCTGCATGTGCTCCAGCCTCCAGTCCCAGCATCCCCCAGCACTGCCTGCATGTGCTCCAGCCTCCAGTCCCAGCATCCCCCAGCACCGCCTGCATGTGCTCCAGCCTCCAGTCCCAGCATCCCCCAGCACCGCCTGCATGTGCTCCAGCCTCCAGTCCCAGCATCCCCCAGCACTGCCTGCATGTGCTCCAGCCTCCAGTCCCAGCGTCCCCCAGCACCGCCTGCATGTGCTCCAGCCTCCAGTCCCAGCATCCCCCAGCACTGCCTGCATGTGCTCCAGCCTCCAGTCCCAGCGTCCCCCAGCACTGCCTGCATGTGCTCCAGCCTCCACTCCCTATGTCCCCCAGCACTCCCTGCATGTGCTCCAGCCTCCAGTCCCTATGTCCCCCAGCACTGCCTGCATGTGCTCCAGCCTCCAGTCCCAGCATCCCCCAGCACCGCCTGCATGTGCTCCAGCCTCCAGTCCCAGCATCCCCCAGCACTGCCTGCATGTGCTCCAGCCTCCAGTCCCAGCGTCCCCCAGCACTGCCTGCATGTGCTCCAGCCTCCAGTCCCAGCATCCCCCAGCACTGCCTGCATGTGCTCCAGTCCCAGCATCCCCCAGCACTGCCTGCATGTGCTCCAGCCTCCAGTCCCAGCATCCCCCAGCACTGCCTGCATGTGCTCCAGCCTCCAGTCCCAGCATCCCCCAGCACTGACTGCATGTGCTCCAGCCTCCAGTCCCAGCGTCCCCCAGCACTACCTGCATGTGCTCCAGCCTCCAGTCCCAGCATCCCCCAGCACTGCCTGCATGTGCTCCAGCCTCCAGTCCCAGCATCCCCCAGCACTGACTGCATGTGCTCCAGCCTCCAGTCCCAGCATCCCCCAGCCCTGCCTGCATGTGCTCCAGCCTCCAGTCCCTATGTCCCCCAGCACTGCCTGCATGTGCTCCAGCCTCCAGTCCCAGCATCCCCCAGCACTGCCTGCATGTGCTCCAGCCTCCAGTCCCAGCATCCCCCAGCACTGACTGCATGTGCTCCAGCCTCCAGTCCCAGCGTCCCCCAGCACTACCTGCATGTGCTCCAGCCTCCAGTCCCAGCATCCCCCAGCACTGCCTGCATGTGCTCCAGCCTCCAGTCCCTATGTCCCCCAGCACTGCCTGCATGTGCTCCAGCCTCCAGTCCCTATGTCCCCCAGCACTACCTGCATGTGCTCCAGCCTCCAGTCCCAGCATCCCCCAGCACTGACTGCATGTGCTCCAGCCTCCAGTCCCAGCGTCCCCCAGCACTACCTGCATGTGCTCCAGCCTCCAGTCCCAGCGTCCCCCAGCACTGCCTGCATGTGCTCCAGCCTCCAGTCCCTATGTCCCCCAGCACTGCCTGCATGTGCTCCAGCCTCCAGTCCCTATGTCCCCCAGCACTGCCTGCATGTGCTCCAGCCTCCAGTCCCAGCATCCCCCAGCACTGCCTGCATGTGCTCCAGCCTCCAGTCCCAGCATCCCCCAGCACTGCCTGCATGTGCTCCAGCCTCCAGTCCCAGCATCCCCCAGCACCGCCTGCATGTGCTCCAGCCTCCAGTCCCAGCGTCCCCCAGCACCGCCTGCATGTGCTCCAGCCTCCAGTCCCAGCATCCCCCAGCACTGACTGCATGTGCTCCAGCCTCCAGTCCCAGCGTCCCCCAGCACTGCCTGCATGTGCTCCAGCCTCCAGTCCCAGCATCCCCCAGCACTGCCTGCATGTGCTCCAGTCCCAGCATCCCCCAGCACTGCCTGCATGTGCTCCAGCCTCCAGTCCCAGCATCCCCCAGCACTGCCTGCATGTGCTCCAGCCTCCAGTCCCAGCATCCCCCAGCACTGACTGCATGTGCTCCAGCCTCCAGTCCCAGCGTCCCCCAGCACTGCCTGCATGTGCTCCAGCCTCCAGTCCCAGCATCCCCCAGCACTGACTGCATGTGCTCCAGCCTCCAGTCCCAGCATCCCCCAGCACTGCCTGCATGTGCTCCAGCCTCCAGTCCCTATGTCCCCCAGCACTGCCTGCATGTGCTCCAGCCTCCAGTCCCTATGTCCCCCAGCACTGCCTGCATGTGCTCCAGCCTCCAGTCCCTATGTCCCCCAGCACTACCTGCATGTGCTCCAGCCTCCAGTCCCAGCATCCCCCAGCACTGACTGCATGTGCTCCAGCCTCCAGTCCCAGCGTCCCCCAGCACTACCTGCATGTGCTCCAGCCTCCAGTCCCAGCATCCCCCAGCACTGCCTGCATGTGCTCCAGCCTCCAGTCCCAGCATCCCCCAGCACTGACTGCATGTGCTCCAGCCTCCAGTCCCAGCATCCCCCAGCCCTGCCTGCATGTGCTCCAGCCTCCAGTCCCTATGTCCCCCAGCACTGCCTGCATGTGCTCCAGCCTCCAGTCCCAGCATCCCCCAGCACTGCCTGCATGTGCTCCAGCCTCCAGTCCCAGCATCCCCCAGCACTGACTGCATGTGCTCCAGCCTCCAGTCCCAGCGTCCCCCAGCACTACCTGCATGTGCTCCAGCCTCCAGTCCCAGCATCCCCCAGCACTGCCTGCATGTGCTCCAGCCTCCAGTCCCTATGTCCCCCAGCACTGCCTGCATGTGCTCCAGGTTCCAGTCCCTATGTCCCCCAGCACTACCTGCATGTGCTCCAGCCTCCAGTCCCAGCATCCCCCAGCACTGACTGCATGTGCTCCAGCCTCCAGTCCCAGCGTCCCCCAGCACTACCTGCATGTGCTCCAGCCTCCAGTCCCAGCGTCCCCCAGCACTGCCTGCATGTGCTCCAGCCTCCAGTCCCTATGTCCCCCAGCACTGCCTGCATGTGCTCCAGCCTCCAGTCCCTATGTCCCCCAGCACTGCCTGCATGTGCTCCAGCCTCCAGTCCCAGCATCCCCCAGCACTGCCTGCATGTGCTCCAGCCTCCAGTCCCAGCATCCCCCAGCACTGCCTGCATGTGCTCCAGCCTCCAGTCCCAGCATCCCCCAGCACCGCCTGCATGTGCTCCAGCCTCCAGTCCCAGCGTCCCCCAGCACCGCCTGCATGTGCTCCAGCCTCCAGTCCCAGCATCCCCCAGCACTGACTGCATGTGCTCCAGCCTCCAGTCCCAGCGTCCCCCAGCACTGCCTGCATGTGCTCCAGCCTCCAGTCCCAGCATCCCCCAGCACTGCCTGCATGTGCTCCAGTCCCAGCATCCCCCAGCACTGCCTGCATGTGCTCCAGCCTCCAGTCCCAGCATCCCCCAGCACTGCCTGCATGTGCTCCAGCCTCCAGTCCCAGCATCCCCCAGCAGTGACTGCATGTGCTCCAGCCTCCAGTCCCAGCGTCCCCCAGCACTGCCTGCATGTGCTCCAGCCTCCAGTCCCAGCATCCCCCAGCACTGACTGCATGTGCTCCAGCCTCCAGTCCCAGCATCCCCCAGCACTGCCTGCATGTGCTCCAGCCTCCAGTCCCTATGTCCCCCAGCACTGCCTGCATGTGCTCCAGCCTCCAGTCCCTATGTCCCCCAGCACTGCCTGCATGTGCTCCAGCCTCCAGTCCCTATGTCCCCCAGCACTACCTGCATGTGCTCCAGCCTCCAGTCCCAGCATCCCCCAGCACTGACTGCATGTGCTCCAGCCTCCAGTCCCAGCGTCCCCCAGCACTACCTGCATGTGCTCCAGCCTCCAGTCCCAGCGTCCCCCAGCACTGCCTGCATGTGCTCCAGCCTCCAGTCCCTATGTCCCCCAGCACTGCCTGCATGTGCTCCAGCCTCCAGTCCCTATGTCCCCCAGCACTGCCTGCATGTGCTCCAGCCTCCAGTCCCAGCATCCCCCAGCACTGCCTGCATGTGCTCCAGCCTCCAGTCCCAGCATCCCCCAGCACTGCCTGCATGTGCTCCAGCCTCCAGTCCCAGCATCCCCCAGCACTGCCTGCATGTGCTGCTCCAGCCTCCAGTCCCAGCGTCCCCCAGCCCTGCCTGCATGTGCTCCAGCCTCCAGTCCCAGCATCCCCCAGCACTGCCTGCATGTGCTCCAGCCTCCAGTCCCTATGTCCCCCAGCACTGCCTGCATGTGCTCCAGCCTCCAGTCCCTATGTCCCCCAGCACTGCCTGCATGTGCTCCAGCCTCCAGTCCCTATGTCCCCCAGCACTGCCTGCATGTGCTCCAGCCTCCAGTCCCAGCATCCCCCAGCACTGCCTGCATGTGCTCCAGCCTCCAGTCCCAGCATCCCCCAGCACTGCCTGCATGTGCTCCAGCCTCCAGTCCCTATGTCCCCCAGCACTACCTGCATGTGCTCCAGCCTCCAGTCCCTATGTCCCCCAGCACTGCCTGCATGTGCTCCAGCCTCCAGTCCCTATGTCCCCCAGCACTGCCTGCATGTGCTCCAGCCTCCAGTCCCAGCATCCCCCAGCACTGCCTGCATGTGCTCCAGCCTCCAGTCCCAGCATCCCCCAGCACTGCCTGCATGTGCTCCAGCCTCCAGTCCCAGCATCCCCCAGCACTGCCTGCATGTGCTGCTCCAGCCTCCAGTCCCAGCGTCCCCCAGCACTGCCTGCATGTGCTGCTCCAGCCTCCAGTCCCAGCGTCCCCCAGCCCTGCCTGCATGTGCTCCAGCCTCCAGTCCCAGCATCCCCCAGCACTGCCTGCATGTGCTCCAGCCTCCAGTCCCTATGTCCCCCAGCACTGCCTGCATGTGCTCCAGCCTCCAGTCCCTATGTCCCCCAGCACTGCCTGCATGTGCTCCAGCCTCCAGTCCCAGCATCCCCCAGCACTGCCTGCATGTGCTCCAGCCTCCAGTCCCAGCATCCCCCAGCACTGCCTGCATATGCTCCAGCCTCCAGTCCCAGCGTCCCCCAGCCCTGCCTGCATGTGCTCTAGCCTCCAGTCCCTATGTCCCCCAGCACTGCCTGCATGTGCTCCAGCCTCCAGTCCCAGCATCCCCCAGCACTGCCTGCATGTGCTCCAGCCTCCAGTCCCAGCATCCCCCAGCACTGCCTGCATGTGCTCCAGCCTCCAGTCCCAGCATCCCCCAGCACTGCCTGCATATGCTCCAGCCTCCAGTCCCAGCATCCCCCAGAACTGCCTGCATGTGCTCCAGCCTCCAGTCCCTATGTCCCCCAGCACTGCCTGCATGTGCTCCAGCCTCCAGTCCCTATGTCCCCCAGCACTGCCTGCATGTGCTCCAGCCTCCAGTCCCAGCATCCCCCAGCACTGCCTGCATGTGCTCCAGCCTCCAGTCCCAGCATCCCCCAGCACTGCCTGCATGTGCTGCTCCAGCCTCCAGTCCCAGCGTCCCCCAGCCCTGCCTGCATGTGCTCCAGCCTCCAGTCCCAGCATCCCCCAGCACTGCCTGCATGTGCTCCAGCCTCCAGTCCCTATGTCCCCCAGCACTGCCTGCATGTGCTCCAGCCTCCAGTCCCAGCGTCCCCCAGCCCTGCCTGCATGTGCTCCAGCCTCCAGTCCCAGCATCCCCCAGCACTGCCTGCATGTGCTCCAGCCTCCAGTCCCTATGTCCCCCAGCACTGCCTGCATGTGCTCCAGCCTCCAGTCCCAGCGTCCCCCAGCACTGCCTGCATGTGCTCCAGCCTCCAGTCCCTATGTCCCCCAGCACTGCCTGCATGTGCTCCAGCCTCCAGTCCCTATGTCCCCCAGCACTGCCTGCATGTGCTCCAGCCTCCAGTCCCAGCATCCCCCAGCACTGCCTGCATGTGCTCCAGCCTCCAGTCCCAGCATCCCCCAGCACTGCCTGCATGTGCTCCAGCCTCCAGTCCCAGCATCCCCCAGCACTGCCTGCATGTGCTCCAGCGTCCAGTCCCAGCATCCCCCAGCACTGCCTGCATGTGCTGCTCCAGCCTCCAGTCCCAGCGTCCCCCAGCCCTTCCTGCATGTGCTCCAGCCTCCAGTCCCAGCATCCCCCAGCACTGCCTGCATGTGCTCCAGCCTCCAGTCCCTATGTCCCCCAGCACTGCCTGCATGTGCTCCAGCCTCCAGTCCCTATGTCCCCCAGCACTGCCTGCATGTGCTCCAGCCTCCAGTCCCAGCATCCCCCAGCACTGCCTGCATGTGCTCCAGCCTCCAGTCCCAGCATCCCCCAGCACTGCCTGCATATGCTCCAGCCTCCAGTCCCAGCGTCCCCCAGCCCTGCCTGCATGTGCTCCAGCCTCCAGTCCCTATGTCCCCCAGCACTGCCTGCATGTGCTCCAGCCTCCAGTCCCAGCATCCCCCAGCACTGCCTGCATGTGCTCCAGCCACCAGTCCCAGCATCCCCCAGCACTGCCTGCATGTGCTCCAGCCTCCAGTCCCAGCATCCCCCAGCACTGCCTGCATATGCTCCAGCCTCCAGTCCCAGCATCCCCCAGCACTGCCTGCATGTGCTCCAGCCTCCAGTCCCAGCATCCCCCAGCACTGCCTGCATGTGCTCCAGACTCCAGTCCCTATGTCCCCCAGCACTGCCTGCATATGCTCCAGCCTCCAGTCCCTATGTCCCCCAGCACTGCCTGCATGTGCTCCAGCCTCCAGTCCCAGCATCCCCCAGCACTGCCTGCATGTGCTCCAGCCTCCAGTCCCAGTATCCCCCAGCACTGCCTGCATATGCTCCAGCCTCCAGTCCCAGCGTCCCCCAGCCCTGCCTGCATGTGCTCCAGCCTCCAGTCCCTATGTCCCCCAGCACTGCCTGCATGTGCTCCAGCCTCCAGTCCCAGCATCCCCAAGCACTGCCTGCATGTGCTCCAGCCTCCAGTCCCAGCATCCCCAGCACTGCCTGCATGTGCTCCAGCCTCCAGTCCCAGCATCCCCCAGCACTGCCTGCATATGCTCCAGCCTCCAGTCCCAGCATCCCCCAGCACTGCCTGCATGTGCTCCAGCCTCCAGTCCCTATGTCCCCAGCACTGCCTGCATGTGCTCCAGCCTCCAGTCCCTATGTCCCCCAGCACTGCCTGCATGTGCTCCAGCCTCCAGTCCCAGCATCCCCCAGCACTGCCTGCATGTGCTCCAGCCTCCAGTCCCAGCATCCCCCAGCACTGCCTGCATATGCTCCAGCCTCCAGTCCCAGCGTCCCCCAGCCCTGCCTGCATGTGCTCCAGCCTCCAGTCCCTATGTCCCCCAGCACTGCCTGCATGTGCTCCAGCCTCCAGTCCCAGCATCCCCCAGCACTGCCTGCATGTGCTCCAGCCTCCAGTCCCAGCATCCCCCAGCACTGCCTGCATGTGCTCTAGCCTCCAGTCCCAGCATCCCCCAGCACTGCCTGCATGTGCTCCAGCCTCCAGTCCCAGCATCCCCCAGCACTGCCTGCATGTGCTCCAGCCTCCAGTCCTAGCATCACCCAGCACTGTCTGCATGTGCTCCAGCCTCCAGTCCCAGCATCCCCCAGCACTGCCTGCATGTGCTCCAGCCTCCAGTCCCAGCATCCCCCAGCACTGCCTGCATGTGCTCCAGCCTCCAGTCCCAGCATCCCCCAGCACTGCCTGCATGTGCTCCAGTCCCAGCATCCCCCAGCACTGCCTGCATGTGCTCCAGCCTCCAGTCCCAGCATCCCCCAGCACTGCCTGCATGTGCTCCAGCCTCCAGTCCCAGCATACCCTAGCACTGCCTGCATGTGCTCCAGCCTCCAGTCCCAGCATCCCCCAGCACTGCCTGCATGTGCTCCAGCCTCCAGTCCCAGCATCCCCCAGCACTGCCTGCATGTGCTCCAGCCTCCAGTCCCAGCATCCCCCAGCACTGCCTGCATGTGCTCCAGCCTCCAGTCCCAGCATCCCCCAGCACTGCCTGCATGTGCTCCAGCCTCCAGTCCCAGCATCCCCCAGAACTGCCTGCATGTGCTCCAGCCTCCAGTCCCAGCATCCCCCAGCACTGCCTGCATGTGCTCCAGCCTCCAGTCCCAGCATCCCCCAGCACTGCCTGCATATGCTCTAGCCTCCAGTCCTAGCATCCCCCAGCACTGGCTGAATGTGCTCCAGCCTCCAGTCCCAGCATCCCCCAGCACTGCCTGCATGTGCTCCAGCCTCCAGTCCCAGCATCCCCCAGCACTGCCTGCATGTGCTCCAGCCTCCAGTCCCAGCATCCCCCAGCACTGCCTGCATGTGCTCCAGCCTCCAGTCCCAGCATCCCCCAGCACTGCCTGCATGTGCTCCAGCCTCCAGTCCCAGCATCCCCCAGCACTGCCTGCATGTGCTCCAGCCTCCAGTCCCAGCATCCCCCAGCACTGCCTGCATGTGCTCCAGCCTCCAGTCCCAGCATCCCCCAGCACTGCCTGCATGTGCTCCAGCCTCCAGTCCCAGCATCCCCCAGCACTGCCTGCATGTGCTCCAGTCCCAGCATCCCCCAGCACTGCCTGCATGTGCTCCAGCATCCCCCAGCACTGCCTGCATGTGCTCCAGCCTCCAGTCCCAGCATCCCCCAGCACTGCCTGCATGTGCTCCAGCCTCCAGTCCCAGCATCCCCCAGCACTGCCTGCATGTGCTCCAGTCCCAGCATCCCCCAGCACTGCCTGCATGTGCTCCAGCCTCCAGTCACAGCATCCCTCAGCACTGCCTGCATGTGCTCCAGCCTCCAGTCCCAGCATCCCCCAGCACTGCCTGCATGTGCTCCAGCCTCCAGTCCCAGCATCCCCCAGCACTGTAGTGATGGGCAGTCCGGCTCTTTTTGGTGAGCCAGTTCCAATGGCTCTGTTCACCAAAAAGAGCCAGATCTTTCAGCTCGTTCTCGGTTCCTTATTAAATATGTGTTCACCCCAGGTAGGGAGCGATGGGATGGCAGCTGGTTGTTAACCCCTCCGTGGGTAGGAATGGTTGCCCCGGAGCCCAGTGTCTCTGTGTTGAGGGTGGTGATGGCTGGGGCCGGCGCACCCGGTCAGACCGGGGGAGTGTTAGTTTACTCACGATTGAATAAATCAGACGAGTCCAGTGGTAAATCAAGGTGGTGATGGCTGGCCGCTGCAGCCGGGTGCATTCGGGTCCCACAGCCAGGCTGATGATCTGTGTCACCTTCCTCTGCACTACTGTGAGTTCGCTTTAGGCTCTCCGGTATGGAACACAGAAGCCCGCTCCCAGAACTACAGGTGGGAGCCTTGCCAGCTGACGCTGGCCCTTGGGATCTACTGGGCCCTGGCGGATGCCCTATCCTCCCGCGGTGGGCTGTTGTCTGCTTTTGGGACTTTGATTGGGACAGGACCTATAATCCTGCCCTCAATTGGTTAATTAGCTATGCCGTTGGTTCCGGTCCTGACTTCATGGTCCAAGTACCCCCCCGTGCACGGTTTCCGGGTCGGTCCTCCGGTGTCGGTACCGGCGAGCTCCAACCCTGCCCCGGTCCACCTCGGATCTCCGGCAGCCGTCTTCTCGTCTCCTTTTTAACAAAGATCACCGTCTACCACCTAGCCATATGTTTGTTTATGGGACCCACTGAGACTCTTTCACCTGGGGCCCACAAAAACTGGAGCCGGCTTTGCACTTTCTATAATCAAAAGTCTTTTTCTTTACTCTTTTTTTAATGCCCGCTATATATAAAAGGGATAGAGTGTAATAGAAAAACGTTCCTTTTTTTCCCCCTGCTTTTGACCAGTTAAATAGAATAAAAAGGAGCTGAGATGTAATACCAGACACAACCTGCAGACAGGGGTGGTGCTCTTTTGTTTTTTTATTTCTGTGATTTTCTTTAAATTTTACATCAGTTATAAAAAAATAGTGACTGACTAAAAATACATTTTCCGGTAGTGATTCTCTAAGTAGAATTTACAATCTTTCCACAGGTTTTAGTCTAACGTTGCGCTCATCACACATTCATTATTTTTTATCAGTTTTAAGTATTACTTGAGCAGGCTATAATTGCCAAGTAGCTGCCACTTCCGCGGTGGCTCTCCGGCAGCCTGATTCCACTTTATTGCCGAGTCTATCACAGATGTCATCAGCTCCGAGAGCAATGACACTACATGTGCCGCGCATATTAGATGCCAGCCACTGCCGTCTAATCCGGCGCTTACCTACGGACACCCATCCATTTACGTTATATTTGCAATTAGTTTTTACTTCTTTATTCATTTCGATGGCGCCTAATGTAAACGAGTATTGTTTTATGACGCTATCACCGCGGCAGTGACAGATGCTTATAAAGCGAGCAAATGGCGTAAAATCGAGGAAGGATGCTATGTGGACAGCTTCGTGTAAAGAAGAGTTATGGGGTGTGAGTGTATTACCGGCTGCTGGAGGTAAAATACTGGAATTTCCTCCAGTTTATGAATATTTATGCTGTAGATGAGTGATAGAGCGTATATTCCGTTCACTAAGAACAAATCTTTCCGAGCACAGCTGTAGCTAAGTTTTCCTACTTAAGATTCTGTTTGTGGCCAAAAGCCCTAGCCAAAGCAAAGTGGCTTGTTGGCAACTGCTTTCCGTGGGATCAAGCTCCTGATTAAACTTTCCCCTATAATTGAAACATATTTTGGCTTTCTTGTTCATTTGCAAAAATAAACATATTCTCAACCGTAGATTATTTTTTAAAATTTTTTTTTTTTTGCAAATAATTTGGTGGCTTTATTGAGAGAAGTTTACTGTCACGGTTCTGATATGTGGAGCAACTTGTGCTCTGTTATGTTCTGCCTTGCTCTCCTGCAGAGCCGGTGCTTGCCTAAGCATTCTGCAGTGGTTGATGCTCTTCTGTTTGTCTTGAGCTTGTGTGGATAGGTTGTTTCTCAGCACTGGGTCCTACACTGGTGCTGGGAGGGGTTTTCCCAGAAGCTCCTCGTTCCGGGTGATTGCTTTGCTTCATTATGGAGCATGCTTGCCCGGAACACCACCAGTTGTATCTCCTTGTTCTTCAGTAAGTGCTCTTGGCTCCCATTTGTGTACAGTTATCTGATCTTGGCTTCTCAACCCTGGACTGTAGTTGACTCTGCTCATTACCTCCTGGCTTCTGACCTCGGACCTTCTCCTGACCATGTCTCCTCCTGCTCCCTGTATCCTATACGTACTCTCCTGGAATCCTGACCTTCGGTCTGCATCTTGATCTCATCTCTGCCTCTTCCCTGTGTCCTGTGTCCTGTCATGTCGTCCTGGTTCCTGACCCCAGCTTGTTTGACAACTTCTCCGTTCACACTGCACGCTAGCAGTATCTAGCGCCATCTAGTGACTAGCACCAGACTACACCACATGGTGTCGAGCATCACATTAACTTCCTGCATTTACACTTTCTTATTTTTCCCTCTTGTTGTTTTAAGAGCCATCATCATTTTGTTTTTTCATTCCATTAACACACCCATATTAGTACTTATTTAATGCGGAATGAGTTGCATTTTATTTCATATAATGTTCATAATAATAGATAATTCCAAACGGGGTGAGATATTTCAAAAACAGGGCAATTCAGTCATATTTTTTTTTTTATTTTAACACATTTCGTGATGCAGTAAAAATTAAGTGGCGGTATGACTCTTCAGATGAGTATATGTCATGAGTGTATTCCGCTCTGGAGAGACCTCTGGCGAGTCTGGGACCAAAAGGTTCCAACGCCTTATTATGTGCAGACCTACAACTTGTATTTGAATCAGTCTACTGTTTTTAGTCCTGTAGGGGCTAAGCACTCTTTCCTATCTGGCTGTCCTTTGTAGCCTTAATCTCAGGTGCAGCTATTTTGTGACCACTCCCCTTTGGTAGAAAAAGTCATATGCCTTACCATCTGACACTGGCTATAGATTCTCATTCTATGCTGACCACTTTGGAAGATGCCTGTCTCTGGAAGGAGCTGATGAGTCGTGACTCATGACTATTGCAACATTGGTGTTTAGCAGCCTTGGAGTTGATTGGAGTGGGGTTTTTTTTTCTATTTCTCTGTCTTCCTGCCCTTGTGTTGGATTATTTCAATGGTGAGACTAGTGCTCTCGCTGGACCTCTCACTAGCCATTGTGAGTTCAGGGCAATCATAGACCTAGGAATGTGACGGTGACTGGGGGAAAGACCCATATAGGGACGTTAGAATATAGACTCAGATGAGTTGCAGGAGGTGTCCCCTCTCCTCTCTCCTTATTACCAGGGCATTCGCCAATATTGCTCTACACACTAATTGCCTGTACACCCTTGTGTGACAGTACATTTATGCTGATACAAAACTTAATGGGAATTTGTCACCCTTTTGAGTTTTTACTTATTAATATGGGCATACAGGTAGCATAGAGCTGAAATTAGCCATACTTGTATGCATCCTGGATGATTGGTCGTTTTGAAAAAATAATCTTTTATATTTTCTATCTTCTGGGCTATCAGGTGTGTGCTGCCTGGAAGATAAGCCTGCCTCCATATTTGGTGCTGAAATGTCTGCATCAGATTTCAGCACCAAATTGGCACCTCCTGGAAGAAAACTGCACCGAAACGGCGTCAAAATCACTTTTGTGCATTTTTTGCCAATAGATGCAGATTAGGTACTGAAAATGTTACGCTATATTCCTGCACCGAATCTACACCTCCTGGCAAAAAGTCACATGACTACCACATCATACCGCATGCAGTAGTGATGCGTTGTTCTACCATGGCTGTGTATATTGGGTGCAGGAATATGGTGGTAATATTTTAGCACCAAATCTGTATTTCCTGACAAAAAAACAGTTTTCTGCCAGGAGATGCAGGTCTGTGAACTCAATGAGAGTTCATTGAGGTCCACTGAGGTCAGGTTACCTGTGGTCACAGGTGGAGAGCCATGGAAACCTCCAGCTGTAACTGCAAATACCCTGAGTGACATCACCGCTCATCATTGCGGCTCAGTCCCTGCCTAAATTTACAGCATGCGGAAATGTTTTATTGTCGAATGCTGTTAGTTCAGATGTTGGTAATAGAAGAAGCTGTGGAAAAATAAAGCGCAATAGGGTCTTACCCTTGTATGTAGGGATATAGGATGGGGGAGCAATACTACTCACCAAATGTGGTTGTGAGAGTCACAACCACTGTAATCGCACGTAAAATTTGACCACGGCAGCAGCAACCCAAAGCGGCAGATAACAGAGAGAGGTAGAAACCGGGTTCTTCAAAGCCGCGCCAATGATCACCAGCCAAAGGATCAGATCAATGAAGCTTTATTGTTGCATCGGTCTACGCGTTTCAGGAGCCCTGCTCCCTTCCTCAGGACCATCAGATACAAGCATACATCAAATCTCGTTTTGATGTATGCTTGTATCTGATGGTCCTGAGGAAGGGAGCAGGGCTCCTGAAACGCGTAGACCGATGCAACAATAAAGCTTCATTGATCTGATCCTTTGGCTGGTGATCATTGGCACGGCTTTGAAGAACCCAGTTTCTACCTCTCTCTGTTAGTTCAGATGTAGCAGAGCTGGAATTGTCATGGGACATCGGGTGGATTATGTTGAACCTGAGTACTTTGGGGGTTAATCAAATGGTGAAAGAGGGAGGTTTTTTGTATTTTATTTAAAATAAAGAATTTTTCAGTGTTTATGATTATTTCTTTTCACTTAGAGATTAGTAATATGGGGGGTCTCCTCCAATTAATAATCTAGGGTGTAGTGGCAGCTGTGAGCTGTTATTAACCCCTTATTATCCTGATTGCCACCACTCCAGAGCAATCAGGGACAGCTGAGTAAAGTGCAGGAAATGTCATATCTTATGAATACAGCAATGATGGGCAGCAAAAAGCTGCTTTTTTTAGGCTTGAGGGGCTCAATAAGCATGGGTCTCCCCAGCCTGAAAATATCAGACGCCAGTTGTCAGGCATTATCATGGCTGAGCATCAAAATTAGGGGGACCGCATGCCGTTGTTTAAAAAAACCCCACAATTATTTAAGTAATTAAAAAAAAGTCACATGTGGTTATTTGGATACATAGCCAAGATAAGAGCTCAAATGGGGCTGCAGTCTGTACCCATGGCTTTACCTGTGCTGGTATCAATAGATGAGGGACCCTATGTCAATTGTTTTATTTATTTAGCTTTTTTATGTCACACTATAATAGACCTGCAGACAGGGTCTGTGATTCCAACCAATCACAGATGTTGTCTGGGGGCGGGGTCTGATTGCAGCCAATCAGAGATGTCAATGGCCAGAGAAAGCAGTGAATATACATTAGGGATAATTATCAGTCCCAGAAGTAGCACTGCAGCTGCGGTGAGACTCTAATTATGTACTACTTTAACTCTTTTGCTTCCATTTGTTTTTTCAAGTGGCCGGCCAATCACAGCCATGCCAATACTTGACATGGCTGTGATGAGCAGGGAGAGGATGGTTTTTGCCATACAAACATTTACCAATACTTGGCAAGATCACCTTTGCAGTAAATGATCGGATGTTCGATCCCGATTCAATTTGGCCAAACATCGTACGATTTTAACATTTTCTGATCTTTGCCCATCAGGATCGCTCATCTCTAGTCATTTTGCCCTTGAGCTAATAGAGATGCTCTCTCTCTGCACTGACTTCTTGCTTAGCTTCAGTGGACATAGCAGCCAATCAAAGGTGTTAGAGCTGCAGAGGGGGGAGGAGAGAAGTGGTATAAACCAATAAAGAAGCAGGGGTGTGTCACAGACTACCTTCAACTTCCTGTAAGCACTATGGTCATAAACCACAGCCCTTGTCTTATATTATTAGTCTAAAAAGCAGCCAAATAGCAGGCTCTGAGAAAAGCAAGTAAGAATTACATGTAAGCAATACTAACTTAGCATTTTGAGCTCATGGCTCAATGGTCACTTTAAGGAGAAGGATTTGGAAAACTTGCATTTAAGGGACCAGAGTGAAAGAATTAAGGACTCATGTAACGAAAAAGAACCTTAAGTTACAGAAGTTAATGTCACATAAGAGGAAACATTGGATATGGAGCATGGATGAGAAAAGAAGCTGAGTGTTAAAAAAGTTGAGTTTGACATATATAAATGACAGGGCAATAGAGATCCAGTAGCTACCATAGAGCAAGAACCATTTTAGAAAACAATAACAAGAAGATGACAGCCATATTTCCCTTTTAGAAGAAACACAGAAGGAAGCTTATCACTGAACCCTGAGGAACCACATAAATCGAGGACATGGAGAGGATGTAGAAACAGGATAAGACTCAGTAAAGGATCAATGACAGAGACATCTATGAAAAATGGAAAACAAGAATCAAGTAGCCGAAATGTTTTACAGTGCAAAATAGAAACTGAATTGCATTTCCCACCACCGACCACATCACAGTGAATGGAGATGTATTGTTTAAGCTTTAAAGGGGTTGTCCACCTCCTTGATAGCCTCTTCTGATTCCACTAGTTTCCCCCAGTTAAAACAAAAGACCCTGTACTCACCTCCCATTCTTGTTCCATTCCAGCGCTGTTGGTAACTGCAGTTTCGGGCTCCCTTGACATTGTGACATCACGCAGGTCCGGCGTCCAATCACTGCTGACTTCTCTCTCCCCGCCTTCGAACCAAATGAGCAATTAACAAGAGACAGTGTCAATTCCTGTTGAATAATTGATTTGATCCAAAGGCGAGGAGAAAGAGTCTGGTAGTGATTAGACGCGGAGCTTGCATGACGTCAAATGTCACCTGAACCCCGAACCGTGGTTACAGACAGCACTGGAATGGCGCCAAAACGAGAGGTGAGTACAGGGTCTTTTATTTTAACTGCGGGAAATTACTTGTATCAAAAGGGGTTGTTCTAGTGTGACGCCCTGGCCGGGCCAGGTGGTCACAGATAGGGCCCCGCATTACTCCTTTCCCTCACAAAGGTAACACACAGCCAACCATATACACCCTAGTCACCTCCCTCAGAGCTGATGGGCACACTAGGGGGTGGAACCAGGCGGTTGGAAGATGCCCACCAAGGAGTCCTGATAGCCTGAGGCAGGAGAAAGTACAAGAGATCAGTTTGAGAGTTCAGTAGTGGAGGTTAGGCCTGTGTGTGGCAGACCTGAAGCAGACTGACAGGTGCCAAGGTTGGAGCCCTGGTGCCTTGGGCTAGGAGGCAGACGGTGGTCTCGTCTGCAGGAGCCGGGAAGACGGCTCGGTGGAACCGAAGTGGACTGGGATAGGGTTGTAGCCCGCCGGTACCGACCCAGGGAACTGACCCGGAAACCGGAGCACAAAGGGAGGTACTCAGACCCTGAAGCTGGGTCCAGAAACTACTGGGGACTAGTTAATTAACTGATTGAGGCCAGGACTCTAGGTCCTGTCCCACCCAAAGTCCCGAAAGAAGACAACAGCCCACCGAGAAGGGATAAAAGGCCACCACCACGGCTCAGAGATCCCACGGGCCAGCGTCTGCGGGCAAGGGCTCCTTAGGTGATCACAAGCCGGGAGCGGACTCCTAAAGTTTCAAGCTCAGGTAGTCCAATATTCACAAAGGTGCGGCAGAAAGACAGAGACAACCAGCCGGGTAAGGGGACCAGAATGCAGCCGGCTGCGGGCACCGACCACCATCATTTTGGTTTACCAGAGACTCGTGTGTTCAATAATAGTGAGTACAACAGCACCCTGCGGTCGCCCATCTCCCTGCATAAACACCCACCGGGTCCCGGGGCCACCATCCCTGCCCACGGAGGGGTTAACAACTGGCTGCACAACATCTCCCCCGGGTGCCCCGTCACAGTAGCGGTGGTGTCCAACCTCACCACACACCATGAGTGGCATCACGAACTCTAATACGGCCCAGCCGTACATATACGTCCAACCCCCCCACCTTTTCATTCAGCGTGTCCGCAGGACCCCCCGGATCCGGGGACCCTCGAGCCACCACTTCCTGAAGGCCCGGATCCGAGCGGCAGCGGTGGCTGCTGGCCACGGGGGCGGCACACTAGTAGTTGACAACCTCATTAACAGTTTACATTGACTTAGAACGGCAAACATCTGATTAGTGGAATTGCTAGGTGTTAGATCCCATCTAATTTGATAATGATGACCTATCCCAGGTTATTCTCTAACATCTTAGGCTATGTCATCAATATAACAAGGTCAAACAACCATTTTAAGTCCTTATATGGGGGGCTCCATCATTCATACAGTAGAGGTGCTTCAAGCGAGGTCTCTCCTGAAGCTAATGGTACTTCAATTTAGTGCTTCCAGATTCACCATAAAGGTACTGTATACAGAAGACCACTGTTCAAATCAAACAACCTCTAAGATGGGATGTCCAGGTCTTTTCAAAGAGATAAAACTGGCTTAAAAAATAGACTAAAAGAAGAAATATCTTTCATTAGGACACTTACCTGTGCTGGTCAATAGTTACTGCTGTTACTCAGCCAAGTGCTAGCTGAGGTGGTCACTTCTGTGGATAATGATTGACTGATTGAGAACTTGCCTTTATTGGGTGTGTTGAGAGCAAAAAGTGTATTTCTTATGGTGGCTCAGACATGCAGAAAACTGTGTAAGGACCAGGTAAACCTATTAATACATATACTATGCAGAGAGGTTTCTGCACCAAGCTGTGCAATGCCTTGTCACCGGATTTATAGGTCAGCTTTAGACCTCCTTATGGAAACAATGGTCATGGGTGCACGTAGACAAGGAAAAAAAAATCCAAACCAATGTCCAGGAAGCAGAAATCTACGGCAAACACCATCCAATATTCCAAAGTGCTTTATTCCATCATCATGTGCAGTTAAAAGTAGCGCGTCCTTGTGCTTCAAGGGGTCAATTCAATTAAACCTATTAATAGAGGCAGTAATTTATCTTTGAGGGCTATTTCTGAGCCAGTCTGAACCCTTTAAAAATATTTTTCATTCCATTGGAAAACCCCTTTAAAGTGCTACATAAGCTGCGTTATGGCACACATGGAAAATAAAGTAAACTAAGAACCTCTACACTTGATCCTCCTGGCTTTGTACAAACCAGATGTTCAGTCCCTAAAAAGTCCTGTTCAGACTGCAACAACCCTAACTGGATGACTATGATGATCCACTCGGACCTTTGCTTCCTAAGCGGCCATTGAGGATATCAGGTTCCTCCTTAAGAATCCAGGGAAAGGTGCAGAGTAAAAAATAAAGTAGACCACAAGCAACAATCTGTCAGGAAAGCACTTGACAGACAGGTTGTAGTTCCAAGCAGGGTCCACTTCCCAAATATCACCAGTGGGAATTGGAAGCCAGGGGAAGCTTTAAAAAGTTACACCTGCTAGGTGACAGGGCAAACTGAACTGCACAATTGGAAACACTTGTTGGCAGAAAGGCAATGAACACAATCAAAGTTTTCAGAACCAGGACAGCGACTGAATCTGACTGTGGCTCAGTGGAGAGGAAAACAGACGACAGCCCAAGAGGCTACCAGATCAATTCCGAGGTATGAGATACTGTGCACACTTTCAATTGTATTAATTTTTGTAAGACATCTAAAGTATACGTGACATTTCAGGAGACTTTTCAAAATAAGATATCATGTTCATTATATGACTTGTATTCTTATGATGTCTCCCATACACAGCACACACAGACGTTTAGGATTCCAGCTCTCCTGCCTCTATGCAGCATATGTTCAGAAGCAGCAGCAGCCGCATGGGGGACACTGTACAGCAAAACAGAGTAGTGGGTATAACTGAGGTGAGAAAAGAACACTTACTAGAAAGCTGCAACACACTTACCTCATTTATCTTCTCCTTCATACACTCTCATGCTCTTCTTTCCATCAATTTTAAAATTCAGCTGTGATCTGATCCCCCAATGACTTGGAAGGTCTTTTGTTTTTTTAGTTAGATAGATTTGAGGGGTTTGTTTTTAAATGAGGAAGGAGGAGAAGTGGCTCATAAGTGGAGAAAGAAGCATCATTCTCTTATAAGATATATGTCACGGTCTTTTCTCTGTTACAAAGTTTTGTGACAGGTTCTGGGTCGGAGTCTCACTTTATTTTGTGAGACTCTGCTGATTAAATGGATTCCCTTTCCTTTGGGAAGGAGAGAGTTAATGTAAGTTTACCTTAGAGGAGCTCCTGACATTTGGTCAGGTGATTCCGATTGGGACCACTTCCAGGTCCTATAAATACCCTCTACTTCCACCAGAGGGTGCCAGCTATTTTCATGCATTTGGTAGCTTGGCCAGGAGGAGAAAGGAGCTGGTGAAACCCTCTCTCTGAGACTTGCTTTGTGGGCTGCAGCATTTGTGCAGGCTGCAGCAGTTCTAGGTGTGCTGATTGTGCGGTATGGATGTTACCCAGTAGTCTGTTTTCTTTACCCCCTTCTATGTTGTTTCCACTTATGCACTTTTAGTGGCTCCTTTGTGTGTGGTTGCTGTGTGTATGAGTTGTAGTCATTGTTACTCCTGTTTTATCTTTTATTTTTTGGTGAGGTTGTAGACTTTGGTTCTTGCTCCTTCCCCCTGGGTGGTGGGTTGTGGAGGTGGGTCTTATCATCCGAGACAAGGACAGGAAATAGGGCCTAGGTTGGAGGCCCAGACCTCCCTACATTCAAGGGTACCTCCAAGGGTGAGCGCAGTCTTAGGGCCATATAGGTTTCCCTGTGTTCCCCTGGTCTCCCATGAGAATATACTGTATAAAGTTTATATTTGCTTGTACTATTGGTTTATACAAAGTTTACTGAAATTATGACTATATAATTTAAAGGGCGGTTCTGGTTCTTATGGGTAATGTTGATCCTCCAAGCCGAGCAAGACAAAAATGTTAACAGGTGGCTAAATACGTGTTATACTTTGTACCTGTCACGGATGTGTCTGGACCTTCAGGTACTGCTGCTGGGACCAGGTGCAGAAGGGCCTGGCGATCGTCAAGACGTTAATGGCCGCTGTCCCTTTAAGGGCTTGATTTAGGTTTTTTTTTCTGTTTCCTTGCCAGGTTGGAGGAGCCTTTCCTCCAGCTGGTAGTTAAGGGCCTTTATAACGTGGGGCCTTTCACTCCTCCAGTGCGGGTTATACTCTTCACTTGGAGAAGTTGCTTTCTCAGCAGTGCATGTGGCTTCAGACTACTGTTGCTGTATATTCTGAAGCTTCCCTCTCAAGATAAGTTGTTTTTTTTGCATTTTACCATTTTGCTGGTTACTTTAGTGTTTGTTTTTCCCTCCGTGGATTGGTGAGTGGTGGGATTTAGTCTTAGGGTCTGGCTAGGAGACAGGGGCACATTAGTGGGCCACACCTCCTAACCCAAATAGGTACCTGTGGTTTGAGGGCAAGCGCAGGGTCCCCCAGTGTCAGGGTCAGCCCAGGAGCCCTGTGTTTCCCCCCTCTTGGTGTTTCAGCCTCCCTTATTCCCAGGAGTCTACTTGCTGGGTGTCTCTCCCCACACCCAGCGTGACAGTACCACTTTGGACAGTTATTTCCATGGAAGTTACACAACTTTTTTTTTTTCTCAGTACCATGAGTTTAGCAAAGTAAAACTTTATATACAACACACCAAGATAGAAACACAGAAAAGTTGACTTTGCAGAAATCGTCATGTGAAGTTACATAAAAGGCTTACGTGAGAACTTCCATTGTGCTGACTTCTTTCAGTCGTACCGTTTATCTACAAAAACCTCTTATGCTGCGTTAGCCTATATTTAAATGGCGCTCTTGTTGCATTATATATTGTACCGAACCACCATTAACTTCTTATATATTATCTTCATTTTATTTATATTTTTCAATGTACAATTTTTTTTGGGAGTGAATAAAATATTCCGCTTTGCCGTTTCATGTTTTACCTTCCCTAATGCTTTTTGCCATTATTTAGCATGCATTTACATTTCAATTAAGAACACTGACTGCTTGTAAGAGATATCCTGGTGGGCAGTACAAAATCCATTATTCAACTTATCATAATCTCCGCTGGTTTTTTTCTTTTTCCATATAATGACTTCATTTGTTCTAATGACATGAGGGGGGGATACTGTACTTCGGACACAGTTTGCTGTATGTCTGAGCCACCTTGAGAAATGCACTTTCTGTTCTGCATTTCAATGGCGTAAATCCTGACCATGATTATCAAACAGAATGGAAAACCGGAGGGAATATTCAGGCCTAAATACAAGCATTACTATGTCATTATAGCCTATTACATGGCAGGCGAGCTTCATTAGGATTACAAGGACATAGACATTGAAATGTTCTCTCCATAGAACCATGATGCCAACAGCTGCTGATTATTAGGCACGTGCATGGCCACCAGTCTTGCTCCAGTCCCACCGCCTTTTTCAGTCTTGGTCATCTTTGGTATCTTTCAGAGCCTGCTGATTTAAATTTTTTTGTGACTTGCTTTGGATGAATTTAACTAAATGGTTGACATTTTGCTGGAGTACAAAGGGCCGGGAATGAGTTAAAGGGAACCTGTCACCAGATTTTGGCCTTCTAAACTAAAACCAGAACCTTAAGCATTGCCTGTCCTGCATTCCGTAAAGCTACACGTTACCCCTGACCCCTCCTGTAGACCCCAGAAATAACTTTATAAAATCTCCTGCCCTGTTTGTAAATTGTCGGGTCCGATGTGCGTCCTGATCTGGGCGTCGTGTATGAATCGACACCTGGTGCAGTTAGCAACTAAATCACCAGGTGTCGCTAAGGAACAACAAAACAGGATATACTAGCAGAAACCCTAGGAGGAGGTGGAGGTGCAGAACCCAGGGGAGAGTAATCAAAACAGGCCGAGGTCGATGCACAGAGAGGTAGCGTCAGGACCAAAGGGGGAATTTAAACAGAGTCAGAACAAGCCGAGATCAGTAAACCAAGGAAGTCAGTCAGAGGGTAGGGAAGAGAAAAGATAACAGAGATGGGAAAGAAAGAAGAAGAAGGGTAATATAGCTGGGGGACTATGGAGGGAGTTGGGCAATACACCAGGACGGGCAGAGACAAGGAGGAGAGACGGAGGGGGTCACAGGGAGGTCAGGGAAAGCAGACACTGGTGGAGGAAGGCAGTCAGGAGGGCTGGAGGAGGGGAGCAATAGCAGGACAGGACAGTGGAGGAAGGTCCAAATCGAGGTTAGAAGGACCCCTCCCCCATAGTCAGGGAGAGGCTGAAAACCTGAAAGAGATCGCATGGGGTAAGCCAGCTCTGCAATGGGCAATAAACTGGCCCTGCAAGACAACAGGCCTGCAAAGCATGGTCATGACATCGTGTCCCTTCTTTTACCCTCCT
Organism: Anomaloglossus baeobatrachus; assembly: GCF_048569485.1. Classification (NCBI taxonomy): domain Eukaryota; kingdom Metazoa; phylum Chordata; class Amphibia; order Anura; family Aromobatidae; genus Anomaloglossus; species Anomaloglossus baeobatrachus. The sequence continues at coordinate 27,715,523 of NC_134358.1, read as the reverse complement.
CCTGTGTTGATTGACGTGGATGATGCCTCGGACGTCATCCACATAGGCAAGCAAAATCTCGCGTCTGCGCAGACATATTCCCGATTCACACAGGCGCACTTCGCTCTGCCCTATTGCGGGCAGAGGCGAAAACATAAGTGCACCTGCATGAATCGGCGAGTCCACAGCGCAGGTGCGAGATATTGCCCAGCGATGTGGATGACGTCATTCACTTCAATAACATAGCAAAATTTTGTGCCTGCACAGAAAACTCGCTGGTTCGCGTAGGCAAACCTATGTTTTCAGCTCTCCCACAACATGGCAAAGTGAAGTGCACTTGTGCGAGCCGGGAATATAGAGATTTTTCTAACATTTGTGGATGGCATCCGAGGTGTCATCCAGATCAATCAGCACAAGAGGACGGCAAAAAGAGGTACAAGAAGCACAAATTAAGACACCCATTGGACCGAACTGGACAATTTACATCCAGGGCGGGAGATTTTATAAAGGTTCCCTTTAACAAAATATATTAATAAAAATTATATTCACCCCAATCTTACCTGTCGCTCTGCCCAGCCCTGGTCTAGCAAGGTAACCCTCTACACACCATCTTTGACATCTTTTGATGCCCAGCCAACTGCAGCATCTTCCTACATCCACCGTCTTCAGCTCCTCCTCAGCAAACAAGGCAACAGGGAGAGAGGATCAAAGGCAAAATGAATGTCCCTCACATTTTGCAAACTTTGCCTAAATCCAACCTTCTGCAATTCACGTTGAACAAAAACAAATATTATGCAATTTGTTTTGGGCTGGCCTCCATTTTCCTCTGTACACACAATATATATAGAGAATATAAAAAAAGTTATACTGTTCACGTTCTCCACCATGCAGTCGTTTTCTCTGGTCCAGTCTTCATTGGGCCGTCGGCTGAGCCTCCTCTTCTCACTAAGACTTTTTTACTGTACGTCTGGTTTTCCTAAAGTGATTTGCAACACATTCAGATTTGGGTGAATCTTCTGTCGAATTTTCTGTCTTGGAGAGCGAAACTTTGGAGGATAATGTGAAGCCAACATTGATTTTTGCATAGTGATGATATCCCATCTAGGTATGTCACTGTTTGGAGCTTTTATAGAGCTTTGGTAAAACTTTTTATCCTCCCAAATATTCCATAAACTATTGGTGGAACTCATTTTAAGCCTAAAAGACAGGTCATCGTTATCAAAGTACTGAACAACACAAATTATTATTATTATTATTATTATTATTATAGTGCCCACTATTCCATGGCGCTTTACATGTGAAAGGGGTATACATAATGTGACGCCCTGACAAAACCAGGTAGTCACACAAGAGGCCCCCGCATAACACCATCCCTCACAGGGTTACATACAGCTGACCTGAAACCCTAGCCACCCCCCTCAGGGCAAGACAGGCACACCAGTGGGTGGGACCAGGTGGTTAGGAAACGTCCACCTAGGGGTCTAGACAGCCCGGGGTGGGAAAACAGTAGAGTTCAGATCAGATCAGGTAAAGTCTAGAGTTCAAGTTAAGAGAAGTGGAGGCTGGGGCTAGGTGTAGCTCCAGCGGAGGTGAAGCTCAAGTTGACAGGTGCCAGGGTCAGAGCCCTGGTGCCTTGGCTAGGTGGCAGATTGTGGTCTCCGTCAGCAGGTGACGGGAAGACAGCAGCCGGAGACCTGAGGTGGACCGGGACAGGGTTGGAGCCCGCCGGTACCGACCCCGGAGAACCGACCCGGAAACCGTGCACAGAGGGGGTACTTGGACCCTGAAGCCAGGACCGGAACCAATGGCCTAGCTAATTAACCAATTGAGGGCAGGATTTTAGGTCCTGTCCCAACCAAAGTCCCAAAAGCAGACAACCACCCACTGAGAGGGATAGGGCAACCGCCAGAGCCCGATAGATCCCACGGGTCAACGTCAGTGGGCACGGCTCCTAAAGTACACAACAAGCCGGGAGCGGACTCCCGTGTTCCATACCGGGAAGTCCAACGCAAGCAAACACAGTGCAGAGAGAAAGATGGCGACCACCAACCCGGGTGGGGGACCAGAGTACAAGCAGCCGCGGCGGCCGGCCACCAGCACCTTGGTTTACCAAAAGGCTCGTGTGATTTATTCAACTGTGAGTAACCAAACATCCCCTGGCATGTCCGGGCGCGCAGGCCCTGCCATCGCCATCCCCAGTACAGAGCCACTGGGTCCCGGGGCAACCATCCCTACCCACACAGGGGTTAACATCCAGCTGCCATTACATCTCCCCCGGGGTGTCCCACAACAGCAGCGGTAGTGCCACCTTTCACAACACACCGTGGGTGGTGTCACGAACTGAATCCGGCCAAGCCCGTACAACTACGCCCCCCTTTTCATTTGGCGTGTCCGCGTGACCCCGGGTCTGGAGGATCCCTCGAGCCACACAGCGGGTCCAGATCCGAGCAGACCGGCTGCTACAGGCGTGGGGGTAGAACACATAATAGGGACAAGTTCAATAATCATAAACAGTACAAGGCACAGACTGGTACAGGAGGACGGAGGTCACTGCCCGCGAGGGCTCACAATCTACAAAGGATAGGTGAAGATACAGTAAGTGAGGCTATTGCTGGTCATGCAGCGCTATATCAGACTGAGGGTTACGGCAGGTTGTAGGCTTGTAGGAAGAGGTGCTTCTTCAGGTTCCTTTTGAAGCTTAAAAACTCTCAGAAAAGGAATTTCTTTAGCGGGTAATAAACTTAGCTGTTATGTCAGATTAAACCTGCTTTTTTCAATTTATACTAAAATTTTTCTTTTTATTCATATCTCTTTAAAAATCTTCATACCAAGACAAACGACAAAAATACATATAAAGTGAAAGTTTAAAAAGGGTGTCTGGATCACTTTACTTTAGACACTTGAGGGATGGAAGGTAAGGAGAAAAATGCACACTTTTTTTGAAAAACCAATAATCCTCGACGGGAACCAATCAAATAGAAATGTCCTTAATTTTGCCCTCACAAGGACTATCCCTACCTATCAATGGAGTACATCCTTATTTAAACGATGCCCCCATTCCTCGGCGGCTCGCCCTTGTGTGTCATTTCTCTCGCCCTCTCAGCCAATACAGAAAACATGTCTCTACAGTGAAGAAGACCACCTAAATCTCCGGCACCCAGTGCATATAATACATATACAGTGACATTAGTACCCAATATGGTGTCATACCACTTTGATGTCTGGAGACTATTTTTATTAGAATTTATTAGAATAGTATTATTGGTTTTTCAAAAAACGTGTGCATTTTTCTCCTTACCTTCCATCCCTCAAGTGTCTAAAGTAAAGTGATCCAGACACCCTTTTTAAACTTTCACTGTATATGTATTTTTGTCGTTTGTCTTGGTATGAAGATTTTTAAAGAGATATGAATAAAAAGAAAAATTTTAGTATAAATTGAAAAAAGCAGGTTTAATCCTTTTGAAGCTTGTCAAGGTAGGTGAGAGTCTGATATGTTGTGGTAGAGCGTTCCAGAGAATGGGGGAGGCACGGGAGAAATCTTGGATGCGATGGTGGGAAGAGGAGATGAGAGGGGAGCAGAGGAGGAGATCTTGTGAGGATCTGAGGTTGCGTGCAGGTAAGTGCTGGGAGACTAGGTCACGGATGTAGGGAGGAGACAGGTTGTGGGGTTAGGGTTTTGAACTGGAGTCGTTGGGCAATGGGAAGCCAGTGAAGGGATTGGCAGAGAGGAGAGGTCAGGCAGTAGAGGGGGGACAGGTGAATTAGCCGGACAGCATAGTTTAGAATAGATTGTAGTGGATGGTAGGGGTGCAAAACTGTTAGAAGGGAGGCCACAGAGAAGGAGGTTGCAATAATCCAGGCGGGAGATAATAAAGGCATGTACTAGGGTTTTTATAGCTTCTTGGGAAATTAATGTACCAATCCGGGAAATATTAATGCTTTAAAGGGAGCCAAGCAGCAGGTATTTTACATTCAAATATAAAGTGAATGCAGTGCCTTAAGCCCGCTTTACACGCTGCAAAGTATCTTACAATGTGTTGGCGGGGTCACGTCGTAAGTGACGCACATCCGGCATTGTAAGTACATTGCAGTGTGTGACAGGTACGTGCGATTGCGATTGAACATTAAAACGTTCATCACATATACATCGTACCTTTCTCTAGAATTGCACGTCAGGTTGTTCATCATACCCGGGGTAGCACACATCGCAGTGTGTGACACCCCGGGAACGATGAACAGATCTTACCTGCGTCCTGCGGCTCCCGGCCCACAATGCGGAAGGAAGGAGGTGGGCTGGATGTTTACGACCCGCTCAGCTCCGCCCCTCCGCTTCTATTGGCCGGCTGCCGCGTGACGACGCTGTGACGCCAAACATCCCTCCCACTCCAGAAAGTGGACGTTCGCCGCCCACATCGAGGTCGTATGGACGGGTAAGTACGTGTGACGGGGTTTAATCGTTTGTGCGGCACGTTCAACAAATTGAACGTGCCACACATACGATGGGGGCATTGCAAATCGCATACGATATTGTATGCGAAATTGCAACGTGTAAAGCAGGCTTTAATGGCGCTAGGATGTTGATTCGAATCATACTTTTAGTTTAGAGATATGATGTTTGATTGCTGAAAAATCCTTTATCAAGCCTCCAGAAAGGATGTCATTAGTACAGTAGCTTGAGCATCAGGTTTGGAGTTTGTAGGCTGGGTCCTCAGGAAATTCTTCCTCCTCTTGGCTCAGCCCCTCTTTATTTACATTTTGTGAAATTGCCACTGTTGATGGCACATGTGCATTGCTAGTGTGACGTTTTCTTCAATAAAATGGAGCCAGGGTGGATGCCTGCGAGTATTGCGATTGCCGACGCCATTTTACTGAGACAGTGTGGAGATAACTATGAGCGGCGGCGCATGTGCTGATGAAAAAAAATATCTGTGCCTGCGCCGCCGATGTTCACATTCCTCTGCACAGTGTCTTCAATAAAATGGAACTGGAGATAGTGTTACACGCATGCGCATGCGCTGATTCCAGTGCCATTTTATTGAATACACTAGCAATGCATTTGTGCCACCAGCAGCGGCAATAGCGGTGGCAGCGCAAAATTAAAGTACAGAACAGGAGACGAGCCAGGTAGAGGATGCATTACTGAGGAGCCAGCACACCCCATGCTCAAGCCACTGTACCAATAATGTCATTTATGAAGGTTTGATAAAGGATTTTTGAGCAACTGATCATCGAATCTCTAAATTGAAGGTATGATTTGAATCGGCATCTTAGCCCCAGTATGGCACTAGCTGTACTTTCTTTGTGAAAAACCTGCTGGCCAGTTCCCTTTAATATGTGAGGCAGTCTATCCCTGGAGCATCATTAGTCAACAGTGGAAAGTGGTCTGTGGACTCCAAAACGTCACTGAAGTGCCCAAAAAGCTACCGTTCTCTATAAAAATGTCAGGTCATGAAAATGCACTGTACTTGAGTGTCAGTACCACATACAGTCACTGTGAAGATGAATCTGTGCTGCCCCCGGTAGACCTCTGATGTCATGGTGGTGGGTCCAAGTGGTGATGTGGCCGTTCCAGGCGCACGTGACAGGCTTTTGCAATGGGGGTTAAAAATAATACACAAAAGAGGAGAGAAAAAAAAATAAACAGTTCATGACACCAGTTGGGATGTTCGGCTTTGGTATGGCTGGGCACTGCTGGAGGTCCCCAGGAATTAGGTGAAGATGTACAGTGCCAGAGGATTGTCCTTTCACCCCCCAACTAGGGCTGATTCCTGGAGATGTTGAGGTAGGGATGGTGCAGCAGAGAATAATCAGCCAGAGACAGGACAGGGAGCTTTTACCTTTTACTGAAGCTCTGCAGAATATTCCAGAACAATCCTTAGAGCATTCACAATGATGGTGGTCTGACCTGCCCCAATGGGAGTTTGGTTTCTCTGCCATATGGTGGTAATGTGTTCTTCCTGCCCTTACTTCCCTAACTGGGAATAAGTGTCTTTAAATCCTCGGATTTTCAAGAAAAGAAAATTCTGAATCTTTAATCCCTTCCAGTGAGCAGGTGACTTAGATCCTGAGGGCAAACTCACTATTTCTTCTAGAAGTTTCAAGACTCAATCATGTCACTGACCTCCTGGGCAATTTCACTGCTCCTTATGAAAGGGCTAATAGCATTCTCTCAGTTTGCCACTGACCTTGAAAATTCAGGTGGCCTAGGGACTAATACCCTGCCAATGTGTAGCTGACCCTCCAGAGGTTTCATCAGGTACCTCAAGACAGGACCATGCCCACCAAGGAGTCTAGATAGCCCGGGGGCTGGAAAGCAGTTCAGTTCAGATTCTGTTAGAGTTCAAGTTGAAGAGGAGTGTGGGCTGGAGCTGTGTCCAGCTCCAGCAGAGGCGAATACCCAAATTGAACGGTGCCAGGGTAGGAGCCCTGGTGCCACTGGCTAGGAGGCAGATGGCGGTCTCCATCTGCAGGAGCCGGGAAGACGGCTCGGTGGAACTCGGAAACCGGAGCACACAGGGGGGTACTCGGACCCTGAAGCCAAGTCCAGAAGCTACTGGAACTAATTAATTGACCGATTGAGGTCAGGACTAGAGGTCCTGTCTCACCCAAAGTCCCGACTGAAGGCACGGCCCACCGAGGGGGATAAAAGGCCACCGCCAGGGCTCAGAGATCCCACGGGCCAGCGTCTGCGGGCAAGGGCTCCTTAGGCCACATCCAGCCGGGAGCGGACTCCTTGAGTTGGAAGCACAGGCAGTCCACCATTGCACAAAGGTGCAGGAGAAACACAGAGACCACCAGCCAGGTGGGGGACCAGAGCGCAGCCGGCTGCAGGCACCGACCACCATCACCTTGGTTTACCAGAGACTCATGTGTTTCCTTCAATAGTGAGTACACCAGCACCCTGCAGTCACCCATCCCCCTGCACCAGCAAACCCCCAACGGGTCCCGGGGCCACTATCCCTGCCCACGGAGGGGTTAACAACTTGCTGCACAACATCTCCCCCGGGTGCCCCGTAACTGCAGCGGTGGTGTCCAAACTCACCACATACCGTGGGTGGCGTCACAAACCTAGCACGGCCCAGCCCCGTACACATACGTCCTACATCCACCACCCCCTAACCCTATTCATTCGGCGTGTCCGCAGGATCCCCCGGTTCTGGAGACCCTCGAGCCACCCACCGGAAGGCCTGGACCCGAGCAGCGGCAGGCTGCTGACACGGGGGCGGCACATTTGTATGTGGTGAACAGCCACAGTGAGTGAGCGTGTGCAAATGTGTGTATATGTGGTGAACAGCTCCAGTAAGGGAATGTGGGCAAATGTGTCTATGTGGTGAACAGCCCCAGTAAGGGAGTGTGGGCAAATGTGTGTATGTGGTGAACAGCCCCAGTAAGGGAGCGTGGGCAAATGTGTGTATGTGGTGAACGGCCCCAGTAAGGGAGTGTAGGCAAATGTGTGTATGTGGTGAACGGCCCCAGTAAGGGAGTGTGGGCAAATGTATGTATGTGGTGAACAGCCCCAGTAAGGGAGTGTGCGAAAATGTGTGCATGTGGTGAACAGCCCCAGTAAGGGAACGTGGGGAAATGTGTGCATGTGGTGAACAGCCCCAGTAAGGGAAGGTGGGAAAATGTGTGCATGTGGTGAACAGCCCCAGTAAGGGAAGGTGGGAAAATATGTGTATGTGGTGAACAGCCGAACAGCCCCAATAAGGGAGTATGTGGTGAACAGCCCCAGTAAGGGAGCGTGGGCAAATGTGTGTATGTGGTGAACGGCCCCAGTAAGGGAGTGTAGGCAAATGTGTGTATGTGGTGAACGACCCCAGTAAGGGAGTGTGGGCAAATGTGTGTATATAGTGAACAGCAGAGAAAACCAAATCTCATTAAATCTGGCAATACATGTTATACACATTGAAAAACACATGAAGCTATTATTTGCGGTGACTCAGGCACAGGGCGCCACAAATCCGTTATTTTTCTGATAGGTGGGTGTATCAGGAATTTAACCCATGCTCATCACACCATAGCAACTCCAAAGATGGTCTCTCATTGTTCAAAATTGGAAAACCCTTGTAGACTCCTGAGAAATCCACCCATTCCAGCTTCACTTCTTCATGTTAAAGCAAGTTCCCCTTCGTCCATCATGTTTCTCTTCCTGCGGTGTCTCTTTAAAACAATCAAGAAAAACAGTGGAGTTCAAGCTGAGAATTTTTATGAACCCTAATGTTGGAGGTGAATTATATACAGACATTTAGCAAAAGTGTTTTGAATACAAATTGATGATTAAGTAGTCATTATCATCCGAGATCTCGGTGCCAGCACTTTCCGCGTTTCATAAGAGAGAGACGGGGTATAAACATTTTCAGCTCTTCCGCACAAATCACTATTCTCCAAGTGATTAATACAAAGTTGGCTTTTTTTTCTGCAGCTATAATTAAATAGAAAAACACCTCTAAACCTGCAATCAATTGCGCTGATGAACTAGTCTGAGCCTCAAAGGAAGGAAATGCGGAATACAAACCAGTACAAAATGAACAGTGAACCTGTGTCTTGGAGAGGTTGTCGCGGGCGGGGAGGACGCCGCTGCACTGCGCTCGCTAAAACTCGGGTCCGGCGCTGCTGCGATGGCTGCTTGGTAGCTCGAGCGGCGCTCCTCGCCTGTGAGTGAAAGGGGGGTAGTTTGGTTTGGGGATTTGGTCCGTGACGCCACCCACGGGTTGTGGTGAAGATGGGCACCATCGCTGCTGGTGACGGGGATCCCGGGAGCGATGGTGGGGAGCAGCTGGGATGTTGTTTACCCCCTCCATGGGTAGGGGTTGGTGGTCCCGGGGCCCGGTGGTGATACAGGGAGGCTGGATGGCTGGGGTGCAGGGTTGCAGGGGCAGGGCGGCGTGGTGCCGGATGGCACTGGTGTACTCACTCAGCCACAAATGTACGCAAAGTCTCTGATAAACCAAACGGCTGGATGGACGGGTCCCGCAGCCGGCTGCTGCAGCTTCTCCCGGACGGTTGGTGGTGGCTGCCTTTCCCTGCACCGGTGTGTATGTTCGGTCCCGATGGATTCCCACCGGTAACCCTCTCCCCAGCGTGTATAGGTGCCGAAGGAGCCCTTTTGCCCGCAGGCTCTGGCCCTTGGAACTCTAGCTGTGGCGGTAGCTGTATTTCCTTCTGTTGGTTGGACGGTTGCCTTCAATTAGGTCTTGGCTGTTAGGAAACCCCTGGGGTTCTGGTCACTGACGGATTTGACCTCTAATGGCGACTCCAAGCCTGGTCGGGGTCCGTAGGCCCTGCCTGTGTGTGCTAGCTTCACTTCGCTCCCCGGTTCGGTACCGGCGGGCCACCGCCCGTCCCTGGTCCTACGGTTCCGCGTTGATTCGCCTCTCCTGCAGACGGCCACCACCGTCTGCCAACCTTGCTCTTAGTGCCCGGGCCACACACCCGGACACGGTCAGTTTGCTCCTTCACTCCTACTTCACTCCTCTCACTTTCCTAACTCCACTGAACTGCTTTCCTTCTCCCGCCTCCAGGACTGTGTACTCCTCAGTGGGTGGGGCCAACCGCCTGGCTCCACCCTACCTGGTGTGGACGTCAGCCCCTGGAGGGAGGCAACAAGGATTTTGTGTCTGGCTAATGTGCCTGTCTCGGGATGGGGGTGTGTGTTGTAGTACCTGTGACGACCTGGCTAGTCCAGGGCGCCACAAGGTCGTTTGTATAGATGCCCTGATATTGCTACAGTAAAGGACACAACTTTCAAACTGGAATTCAGAAATTCTATTGGCTCCCCTGGAGAGGTGGATTCTGTAAACCATTAGTCAAGGTGAGCAACATGCACCAAAGGCGATGGTGCACTAGCGGCGACAAGAACGGCAGGGTATGCAGGATGGCAGGTGTGGCACCCCTGTGGCTCAGGTGGCCACTGGGTACTGAACTCCACTTGGGGTGTAGTACTGATCATGGATCCAAAGGAAGTCGGTAACGGTTTTACCATTCATCACCACTTACACACGGGTAGCCCCTTCGCCACTGGGGACTTGGCTAGGGTCGGGTATAATAGTTGTTGAAAAACAGTGTGGCATTTACAGGATGCCATCAGAACTGGGCCCCAATGCACTAGCTTAGGACCTGGGTGGAGGGAGAGGCAGCCACTAGGGGGAGGGAAGAGCCACACACAGCAAAAGTTCTCCAGCAGAAGTGACAGGCAGAGGAAGTCTTTCCCGGTCGCTCCAATGGGACATAGGAGTTTAACGGTCGCTGAGGAGGATACCGTGTCAGTTCCCCGGGACCAGCACAGTTCAGGGTGCAGCACCCTAGGGTAATTCCTTGGTGTAATTCCATGTTGCATCACCAGATACTGCCGGATGGAGATATTCCATTATTCTCCAACCACACAAGTTTCCAGAGCCAAGTGGCACCTAGGACTCATGGGCCTCGATTATAGTCAGACTCAAGGAGATCCACGCTACTGGCCTAGGGAACAATACTCGACCTAGCACAGAAGGGACTCTAAGTGGTTCAAGCCACAAGGACCTGCACTAAAAAGTGAAGGAAGGAAGGGCCCGCAGACTACCACTCAGGTTCTGACCTCCCACGGTTTCAGGATCAGCCTGAGCCCATAACGGCTGTGACTAGTACGACTGGGCTGGCAGCTGAAGTTGTGAGTAAACTACACCCTGAACCTGCAGAGACTGTGTTGGCTCGTCCTTACCGGTGCCGCCGACCAGTGCTTTGGCGCCAACTGCCATTAGCACCCTTTTCATCCACCTGGGGCCCGCTCTGCCTATGGGGAGCGACACCATCCCGTCTGCCAAAACACCTGCCTCAGTGAGGAATTCTGCAGCGGCGGCTACTTCTGGCCGCATACCACAGGTGGCATCACGACAAACTTTTCACAATTACCCTGCAAACCATCACTTTTCCTGTACGCTTCGGGGCAACATAACCGGGCAGGGCCACCCATGACATTGAATGACCCTACCCATGACTGCCCATCGACGAGTAGGTTAACCACCTGCCCTGCAGAGCGCAACATTTAGCGTCACGAACAGGATATCATGCCCATTTTAACCGGGTACTGTCTACCTTATGGACTAGCTAGTCGTGGACTGTTTATTTGAAAAGGTTACACCTCAGCAGCCATTAGAAGACAACAAGTGGCGAGGGTGTGCCAGCCCTTCGTGGGTTGGCGGGAAGAAGTAGCGCGAAAGTCTAAGTCCATGGTCCAGAAGGAGAAACAAAACTAACAGAAAATGTGGGCGGAACGACCTCTGCTAGAGACCGGAAAAGAATGAAAAGGAGAGAGAGTCAAGAATTAGGAGAGCACGAGAGCGGACATACCAGGCCCTCCGAAGGTGCAGGGTATCAGTAATGACACATCCTGACCATCAAGGGGGTACACCCAATGTTCTGGAGTGCTCTGGAGATGGAGGAAGAAGTGAACTGGGTGACTCAGGAGCTTCAGCGATCCCAGCTGGGTGTCATCCATGATTGGAGATCGTAAATGATGGGGATGGTGGGGGTCATGCGGGCCTACGATGAACAACTGCCGCCAATCTTGGATGTAGAAATGTTAAAGGAAGGGTCTGCAGTGGAGAAGACCAAGATTCCAGTCACCAGTGCAACCGGTGACACCCTCCAGGATTCCTCACGTCAGCAGCCATCCCCCGGTGAGGATCCTGCAGCTGCCATCGAAGCTGCCAAAGACTTGAGAGCTACCCCACTAGTTGCTGAAGTACCGGTGACCATACCCCAGGTCACAGAAGACCCAGTAACCATTCTCTAGGATGCTGAAGAACCGGTGACCGTTCCCCAGGTCATGGAAAATCCGGTGACCACTTCCCAAGCGACTGCAGGCCCAGTGACAACCTACGAGCCACAAGGAGCTGTAGCATGCACTGAGGAAGCAGGAGAGCCCATACCGGTCTGGTGTGGGAGAAAGGACAGTCTCAGCTCAGCTGGGAGACCACTACGAGCTGGACTGCCTATCGGGACACCGTTGCCCAGCTGGCCGTGAAGGAGCGGCAGCATCAGGAATAAAGTGGGCAGTGGAGACCCGAAACCTGGCAGCTAAGCACCAGGTCCGCCAGTCCTATCCACTGGAGTGGAGTCCACTGCATAGAGGTACTGGGACCCGGTTTGATCTACAACTGGGGTGGGGGTTCATTACGGAGCCGGGGCTAAGCAAAGAAGGGTTTGTGTCCCGGCGTGACGTTGAATCCCACCTCCAATAGGGCCATCCAGGCTGAGATCTCTACCCGGGAGACTGGGTTGTTTATACAAGGCACAGGGGAGAGCGGGGCTGGTATGCCCTGGATGTGGGACTTTATCGGCAGGAGGATATTTTTCCAAGTTGATCTGACCATGTTTTGATGAACATTTTTGCCACAGTACTGCGGGTAGCCAGGACTCCTTCCTGTAAATAATTGCACCTGTTGTGCATCCTACCAGAATTAGGGTGACAAGGAATTCTGCTCAGCACGGAAGGTGTTAAATATCAGAGAGCGGTACGCTGATGAGTGTACATTGGGACTCTGACATGTTTTTCATCTGTTCCATCAAGCTTAAGTGAAAATTTTTACCTGTTTTACATCTGCACAGTTGAATATAATGTGAAAAGATTTATACTGATATTTGCTGCTTTCAAATGTTTTGACGAGCTGTGACTAGTATTGTTGTACATGTTTGAAACATTTTGAAATGATTGCTGCCTCCCATAAAGGGAAGAATGTTTCCATTAACCTGTTGCATGCATGCATATAAAAATTGCAGTGTTAATTGTGTTTTGTTGCAGCCCGGGAGTGCTGCCATTTGCCGTGGGGGAATGTGGCACCCATGAGGCTCGGGTCGCCACAGGGTACTGCACTCCACTTGGGATGGTACCTGAGTTTGGGTTCCTGAGACTGTCCTGGCAAAATTTGTAATGCTGTTAGGGTGCTTTCACATCAGCGGTCGGCAAAAAAAAGCAAAACGCATATGACCGGATCCAGTGGATTGAATGTTGAACGCATGCAACCGCAATTGTTATTTTAGCCTACTTACGATTTGATGCAGCAGGATGAGAGAGAAAGACTGACTGACTTCCGGTACTGCAGGATCCAGTGTGTGCGACACGCAACCGTATGTAACCGCATCTTGCAGCGATTCCATTGGAAATGCATTGAAATGACAACGCATTTGTAAAGGATCTGGTCATATGCGTTTTGCGTTTTTTTGATGACTGGCAAAATAACACTGATGTGAAAGCACCCTTAGGAATGCAATCCTGGGCCAGTGTGGTTACATGTGGTCCGCAGGCTGAATGTACTGCCAGGCTTTCTGAAACACCTTTGGAGATGGTTTGTAGTAGAGAAATGAACACTGAATTCATGGAGAACAGCTCTGGTGGACATTACTGCAATAGGCATGCCAATTGCATGCTTGTCACTACTCTCCAAAAAACAGGGAGACAACTCCTTATTTTTGGATACTAATGATAATGCTTCCTGAAAATTTGCGACATCTGTGACATTGCACTATGGGATAAAACTGCACATTTTACAGTGGCCTTTTATTGTGGCCAGCCTAAGGCACACCTGTTCAATATTCATGTGTTTAATCAGCATCTTGATTTGTCCCACTTGTGAGGTGGATGGATTATCTCTGCAAAGGAGAAGAAAAATGCTACACAACACAGATTTAGACAAATTTGTAAATAATATTTGAGAGAAAAAGGCCTTTTGTACATAGAAGAAGTCTAATATATTTGAGTTCAGGTCATAAAAAAATGGAGCAAAAACAAAAGTGTTGTGTTTATATTTTTGTTTTTAAAAAATAAGATGAAAAATCAGGCAGCACTCCAATTTATTTGCGCATGTGGCGACGCAAAGAAGTTTTTGATTACGCAGACGTATAGATAACAATGCTACATCATTTTGTGATTATAATATTATTATTATATATATACAGTATATACTGTATTTTTGGATTATAAGATGCACTTTCCTCCCAAAATTTTTTGAAGAAAGTAGCGGGTGCATCTTAAAATCCGAGTGTACCTTAATGGGAGGGGTGGAGAGGGGTAACAGGAGGCAGGGGCAACGCTGCGTGATGTGCTGTGAGTGCTGCTCTGTGAGGGGGTTGTGGGTACTGCTCTTTGCAGATCTGTGTGGTGGGTGGCGCTGTTCTGTGCAGCTCTGTGTGGCGGGTGGCGCTGCTCTGTGTGGCTCTGTGAGAAGGGCAGTGGGACTTTGTGCGGCGGGCAGTGAGGCACGGGCCACCATTCTGAAGATGTCGGAGGTGAGGGCTTCAAATAATGGCACCCAGAGTCGGCACGTGTGCAAATGGAGCTCTCGGCTCAAGCTCTCCTCTGTGCCTGCACCGAAGCCAGGTCCATTGATGTCCCAGCAGCAGACTAAGGGAAAATGGCGCCTGGAGGTGGCGCATGCGCATATGAGATCTTGGCTTGTCATTGAGCTGATAACTCAATGTGTGCACGCACCAACTCTGGGCACCATTTCTTTAAAGCCAGCACCGCCGACATCTTCAGAATGGCCCATGCCTCACCGCCCGAAGCAAGCCCCAGCACAGAGCAGCGCTCGCTGCCCCAGGACAAAGCAGCATCCGTAGCCCCAGAACAGTGTCGAAGCCTGCAGTGAGCATCTGGACCCCCTCTGCACTATCCACCCCATCGCTGTTCTCCAGCACCGCCCCTGCCTCCTGTGACCCCTGCTCCACCACCACTGCCGCCCACCACCCCAGCAAAACACCACCGACTTATAAAACGGACCCCAATTTTTTTTTACCTTTTTTTCCTCTAAATTTGGGGTGCGTCTTATAATCTGGTGTTCATTTCTCAGTTTACAGTCTACTCCATCTGTTAAGTCTATATTTTCAATTAAAAGGGATGTCCTGATGAGAAGACTCTTAAGGCCGCTTTACACGCTGCGACATCGCTAGTATTTGCTGGCGATGTCAAGCGCGATAGCACCTGCCCCCGTCGTACGGCCGATATGTGGTGATCGCTGCCGTAGCGAACATTATCGTTACGGCAGCGTCACACGCACACATCTGCTCTGCGACGTCGCTGTGACCGACGAACCGCCTCCTTTCTAAGGGGGCGGTTCAATCAGCATCACAGCGATGTCACAGCAGCGGCACTGAACCGCTGTCCAATAAAAAAGGAGGGGCGTAGATGAGCGGGATGTAACATCCTGCCCACCTCCTTCCTTCCTCATTGCCAGCGGCCGCAAGTAAGGTGAGGTTCCTCGTTCCTGCGGTGTCACACATAGCGATGTGTGCTGCCGCAGGAACGACTAGCAACATCGTACATGCAGCAGCAACGATAATTGAGCTTAGGGGGGCATGTCACCGATTAGCGATTTTGAACGTTTTTGCGCCGATTCAAAATTGCTCATAGGTGTCACACGAACGACATCGCTAAAGCGGCCGGATGTGCGTCACAAATTCCGTGACCCCAAAGACATCGCTTTAGCGATGTCGTAGCGTGTAAAGCGGCCTTTAAAGACCAAAAAATATAAAGGAAAACAAAGAATAGAATATCATCAATATGTAGCGCTAAAAATGTATTCTACCTAATTTGGCCTTTAAAGTAACCACTGATTAGAGATTCATTCAACAAAGTTATTTCTTTAATTTTGTTTTTAGAAGGGCGACAGTCAAGCACCCATAATCATAATTCACAACTATTATTACGGGCAGTGCTGTTTTGTAAAAAAATATTTGCTGGTATGCATCTCTGAGGCGAGGAGCGGGGGGGGGGGGTTTGGGGGTGCTGTCAGGCGCGCCGCCGGCGACATTGAGTATCGGGGGTGCGGCGGGGTGTGCCGGTGCCAATGGAGAGAGTGGATGTGATAATGTGAGCATAAGTATAAGTATGAGATTTGTACACTTCTGGCCACATTCTGATTTGATGTGTCCGGCCTCAGTCAATTCATTTTCATTGAGCATGTCTGTTCAGCACATGACCACATCTATGTAAATCGCATACTTGCAGCTTCGTAACCTCCCACTCTCACCGCCGGCACCAGAGAATCTTGACAGCGTGCAGAGTGCACACTGTGAGAATTCAGAAGGCTGCAGTCACAGAGTGACACACAGAGTGACTGCAGACTCATCACAAATTTGGACAACCCCTTTAATGCTCCTAACAACATAAATAAAAACATAGTAACCCTTAACTTGTCAGACGGCACAAGACTTTATTAAAGAGATTGTCCACTACTTTAACATTAATGACCTTTCCTTAGGATAGGTCACCAATGTCTGGCTGGTCGGGGTCCGGCACCTGGCAACCCCGACAATTCCCTACACTAGGTGTCGGTGGTGGCAGGTGGCCGGAAGTGCTCAGTTCTGGATCTGCTCCGTCTTCTGATAGTGGCAGCAGTCTCCTATTAAAATCAATGAGGCGGATGTGCAGTACCCGGCCGCGGACACCATCAGAGGACGAAGCAGATCCAGAAATAAGCATTTCCGGCCACCTGCACCATAATCAGCTGATCAGTGGGGGTCCCATTGCGCTCACATCAGAAGCAATGCACAGGTGGGACCAAGGCCTAATGATGACTCACAGTCAGTATCACAAATAAACATTTACATTCAGGTACCTTATAGATGATGTTGTCTCTGAGTCATTTCTTTCTATTCTTCATCTTGTCCTGACCAGTGATGACTGCTCACATTCACATCTCGTCTCTGCAGATTTCCATCTTCTCCGGTCTTCTGCAGCACTTCTCGACACGATGCCCCTAAAATAGCAGAATGATTATAATACTTCTATTTAAAAATATCTGCCCTACACTGTGCCCCAGAATAAATAATGGCCCCTCACAGTATTCTCTGCACAAAATATGACCCACACTGTCCCTCTTATGGTACATGCCCTCCATATTCCCTCTTTCCAAACTGAGCCTATTGTTTACAGTGTCCTTTACACTGTATCCCCTTATACTGCACCATCTTTATACTGTGCCCTCATCACACTCCCCCTCCTTGCTATAACCTCACACTGTCCTCCGATTCTGCCCCCTCTCAATAACTCCCCCCTCCACTACCCAGTCTCTATTCTGTGCCCCTCACATTCTTCTCATCCCTGTCTCCTCACTACCTCCTGTTTGTCCATATACTTTTCCACCTCACTCCTCATCCTGCCCACTTGCTCCTCATACCATGTCACTCTTTATTCTGTGTCCTCAAAATTTCTTTCCAGTTCGCTCCACATCCGCTCTGTCCCCATGTATCACCCCTCATCCTCTCTTTCCCCATGCATCACCCCTCATCCTCTGTCCCCATGCATCACCCCTCATCCTCTGTCCCCATGCATGAAACCTCATCCTCTCTCTCCCCATGCATGACCCCTCATCCTCTCTGGCCCCCTGCATGAAACCTCATCCTCTCTGTCCCCATGCATCACCCCTCATCCACTCTGTCCCCATGCATCACCCATCATCCTCTGTCCCCATGCATGAAACCTCATCCTCTCTCTCCCCATGCATGAAACCTCATCCTCTCTCCCCCCATACATCACCCCTCATCATTTCTCTCCCCATGCATGAAACCTCATCCTCTCTCTCCATACATGAAACCTCATCCTCTCTCTCCCCATACATCACCCCTCATCATTTCTCTCCCTATGCATCACCCCTCATCCTCTGTCCCCATGCATGAAACCTCATCCTCTCTCTCCCCATACATCACCCCTCATCCTCTCTCTCCATACATGAAACCTCATCCTCTCTCTCCCCATACATCACCCCTCATCATTTCTCTCCCTATGCATCACCCCTCATCCTCTGTCCCCATACATGAAACCTCTTCCTCTCTCTCCCCATACATCACCCCTCATCATTTCTCTCCCCATGCATGAAACCTCATCCTCTCTCTCCCCATGCATGAAACCTTATCCTCTCTCTCCCATACTCTGTCCACAGATAGTTCCCTCCCCCACCCATACTGTGTATATACATATTGCCCCCTCCCTACTCTCTGTCCCCCCCATAGTGTGTGCACAGATGGTTCCCATTCCCCACCCTCTGTCCCCCCATAATGTGTCCACAGATAGTTTCCTCCCCCACCGTCTCTCCCCCATACTGTTTCATAAATACTCCCCTCTTACCCCATAATGTTCCTCCTCCGTGTCTTCTTCAGCTCCACAGTGGAGCACGCACTTCTCAGCATTTCTCTGCCGCCTCCACGCTGGCTTCCGGGTCAGCAGTCTGATCAGCTGACCTGATCACATGAAAGCCGTCGCGCTGACCCGAAAGTCAGCACCAGGGATCACCGCTTCAATTGTCCTCACGTCTTATAGATACTAGGACAATTGAGCGGTGGGAGACGCGCACTGCACTTTCTATGAGTGCGGCTGTAAGTGTGACCGCTGCGCTCAGAGAATAGCAGCTCCCACCCGGCAGACTTCCACACCGCCGCATCAGGCAACTCGACAGCGCCCCCCTGGAGACTCCTCTGGCTTGTGAATCCACTCCACATGGCTAATTTGTATAGTTTACAAATTAGCCATGTGGACAAGAGCCAGAGGCGCTCTTCAGATGTTCCGGTACGCCGTACCGGCGCATACCACCGCAAAAAAAGCACTGATTACGGGGGTAGGAAAGTCAAACAACACAATTCTCTGCACAATCACAGATCACTTGGTTGGATTTGGAGAATATTACACATCTAAATATATGCACTTTGAATTTTCTGATATTTTCCAAATGCACCTGTCACAATCACTATCTGGTAGCAGGGTACCATGACTCCTAGGCTGTCCCTCAAACTAGGAGACCCCTACGCTAACCCTAATCTGAGGGATATTACTGATGGTGGAGAGATGTGAGTATTCTTCCTGGCCCTGCACCTGACCAGTCCTGAGCTGATTTCCCCCACCCATACACCCATACCTCCAGAGAGGGAATGGACAATAGTGTGATTAAACCAACAGAAAAGACCAACAAGATAAAATTCTGTTACACAGCAAACACAAAGGTAAAGACAATTAGAGGTTCAGAAGGAAAAACAAGAGCAGGAATGAAGCTACAAAACAACAGGGGTAAACTCTACAAGGAATGAATGCAATATTAACCAGTAAGTCTGGGACACCGCACCTCACAGTGCAACATAGAATAAGCTATAACTGTCATGGGTGGAAGGTTTCCACCAGTATAGATAGAAGGGGAGCAGATGTGGTAGACTATCCCACAACATGAGACCAAAGGAGCAAAAAGACCAACAGAAATTAACTCTTGCTAGCCTGCGCATGAATCAGCACACAGCAGGTTGACACCTGAGTCTGCCTATGTTGATCCCAGAGAAGAGAAACCATCGAACCTGCAATCTGAACAGTGCCCATGACAAAACTTTGTGCGACAGTACCTTTCAAACATTATGTTAGTGAATTAATCAGAACTATAGTCAAAGTTTTCTAAATATAAAAGTCAACCACATCAATCTTAAACTATTGTAAGTTTTTGAAGCCGCTTGAGCTCTTACGGTTTAATGTTCTTTAATGAGAAGACGTCATCTATGTAACGAGTCCATGACTCGGTCTATGTAACAATAAATACACAGATAAAACAAGAACGCTCAATGAGGTGGATCGCTATTCTAATGAAAACAGACGTGACCTACTTCTATTATAAGAAAAGAACTGTTGAATAATCGAACATATATTATTGTTAATATTTCAATGCAACTCGGTGGAAGAACTAAATCACGATGAAACTGTCAAAACAATTCAACAAGCGTTCTCTTTGTACATGAATAATTATTGCTTGGTATGTCTAGATATTAAAAGACTGCTTACAATGGCAACCACTCCATACAGAAGCAATGCATTATGTATTGTTCGAATACAAATCACA
Source organism: Anomaloglossus baeobatrachus (assembly GCF_048569485.1). Lineage (NCBI taxonomy): Eukaryota > Metazoa > Chordata > Amphibia > Anura > Aromobatidae > Anomaloglossus > Anomaloglossus baeobatrachus. The sequence continues at coordinate 27,695,700 of NC_134358.1, read as the reverse complement.
ATTCATATTTCATCCAGACCACGGTTTATGATTTTATACATATCCCGAGCCCATCTGTCGGCTACAATTAGAAGCTATTCTTTCACGGAATTATTGGTAAGAATTTTTATGACATATGATAAAAAGTAGAAAAATAAAATAAATCAACAAAAGCGTTAAAAACAAAGAAACAAAAGTTTGATTTCTGTGTCAGTGCATATAAGGAGGCGATACTCTGTTATGTATTATGCAGAAGCATTTTTATATTTAATGTATGGGTTTTGTCTGTTGTTTTGCGTCTGTGCCGTTTGCAGATCATTTGCATAGAATCCCAAATATTTAAAACAAGGTTGCCTTGCCAAGTGCTGTTGGCATTGTTCACATATGCTAAATAACGATGGCAGATACTATCATAAGAAAGAGCCAATTTATTATTTATCGTCTGTTTATAGGTCAGTAACTCAACGCACTAAGGGGACTTAGAGAGTTCCACCATATAATGACTTCTGACTTACAATGACTAATGCATTTTTATGTTATAGCGGTATAACAAAGTGCACTTGTAACATCGCAAACAGTCCTGTAAATCTTAATGTATGAATTGGAATAATACTGAGGAAGAAGAGACTGTATAAATGACAGAATCTAAGCTGCATATTTTATATCGTCACTTGACAGTTGTATCAGGTATTACATGGATGACTCAGGTCAGGGTCGATTGTCTGTATACTGCTAAAGACCCTCTTAAAGGGAACCTGTCAGGTGCAATATGCGAGCAGTTCTGGGTGTATATTGCTAATCCTTGCCTAACTGTCGCTGTATACACTAGCATAGATAAAAAGATCTTTAGAAAAAGTATTTCTAAAGATTTTTTTCCCGTTTGTTAATGAGTGTGGGGACTAGTCCCCTGGGCGTTAGTCGACCCTCATAAGCATGTTAGTACGCCCCTGTGGGCGTGCTATCATGCTAATGAATACGGAGCATCACAGGATGAGCTCACTCACCTCTCCGCCACCATCACTGGATTTAAGCTCAGTACTCATGACCCCAGAGTTTCGGTCAAGCGAACTACTTCAGTTTGAAGCGAGGACACATACACCTGGCTTCATAGTGCGCATGACCCAAACTCCGGGGTCATGCGCACTGAGCCAAAATCCAGTGTCGGGTGGCGATGGCGGCAGGGAGGTGAGTGAGATCATCCTGTGACGCTGCGTATTCAATGATAACAGAGAGAAGTGTAGAAATAGGGTTTCTTTGAGCCGCGCCAATGATCACAAGTCTGGAGATCAGATTAATGTGACTTTATTGCAGCATGGGTCTACGCGTTTCAGGAGCTCTGTCCCCTTCCTCAGGACCATAGAAAAGACAACATCAAATCGATCAAAAATCTCATCAAAATGAGATTTGATGCTGTCTTTTCTTGGTCCTGAGGAAGGTGACAGAGCTCCTGAAACGCGTAGACCTATGCTGCAATAAAGTCACATTAATCTGATCTCCAGACTTGTGATCATTGGCGCGGCTCAAAGAAACCCTATTTCTACACTTCTCTCTGTTATCAGCCAATTTGGGTTGCCGCTGCCGTGGTCCGTTTCTACATGCGATTATAGTAGTTGTGACTTTCACAACTACAGTTGGTGAGTATTATTGCTCTCCCTCCCCTTGCCCTGTACCTATAAGGGTAAGACCCTATTGCGCTTATCTTCCACAGCTTCTGTTTTCATTGCTGCGTATTCATTAGCATGTTAGCATGCCCACAGGGATGTACTAACATGCTAATGAGGGGCGACTGGCAGGGGGCTAGTGCCCTCGCTCATTAGCATACAGTAAAAGATCTTTAGAAATACTTTTTCTAAAGATCTCTTTATCTAGTCTACTAGATACTGGGACGGTTAGGCCGGGGTTAGTAATATGTACCCAGAACTGGTCGTGGTTCTTCCTGCAAATTGGACCTGACAGGTCCCCTTTAAGGTACGTTTACGTAACCCGATTTTGCATATTGCGGATTAGTAATGTTTACCAAACACCAGTTGTTCATTAGCCATTTCACAAAGGCAGACCTTTCCTAATGATGTGCACTGTTACATATCATTAACTGCATTTAGGCTGCCGTTGTTCTCGGCATCGTGAGTCCTACATACACAGCACGATGAGCTGCTGAAAACCATAATCAATTGCGAAAACCAGAAGATCATTTCACCTGATAAGTGTTTTCCTCGATCATCGGGTGATCGGCAGCCTATTTAGACCGCAAGATTACCTTGAAACAAGTGTTCTTAGTTCATAATCGTTTAGTGTAAATGTTGCTTTACATAGAGCAGCAACAGCAGTGTAGTGTAGATACTGAGGGAGCAGAGGGTGCAGTCGCCTCAGGCCTTGAGCTCTAAATAGTGATGTATGGACCCACTGATAACAAGGATTGGCAGATCTAAGAGGATTTAATTTAAAAAAACAGTTCTGGCCAAGAATTGATCCCGGATATCCGCCCGGATGCCAGTCCCCCATGTAAGTCTATGGGGAATAGAATCCAGTGCTTAAAATGGTGGTAGAAATGATAGGGGGACTAGAGCGAGTGTTTTATACTTGCTGAGTCTCCAGTGCGGCTTTAACACTATTTCCAGTGCTACTCATTATCCTTTATACATATTGTGATGGTGAGATATTGTGGGTTATGTACCATGATGTGTAGGTTTCTATTTTAGGCGTGGCTCATTGTCCATTCTGTATTCTTTGTATGTACATTGTCCTATTTGCAGGTTTAATTCCTCCTCTGCCAGGCTTTTGTTCCTAAGTCGGGGGAGGGGACGTGAGATCGACCTAAACTCTACTTACCTGAAGAATTAGTCAGTCTGTTGAAACCTTGAAGAGAGAAGGAAGAAGACTGAACCTCTGAGCTGTGGCTTCTCAGGGAGACCTGGACATTTATTTATCGCTTTCTGGACTATATTCGTGTTTCTTTACTAATTTTACCCTTGGTTTTGTGGATTATGTTATGGACCATTTGATTTGCTTGGAATAAATGCTCTTTGGATTGTACCACCATCTCTCACTCTGTTGATTGTGTGATATGGGAGAAGGACCCCATCACACATATGCACTGCTTCCTTGCCCACCGGCAGTCCCGATATCTCTGGTTGCAGTCAGACACACCCCCATCTTGTTTGACAGCGTGTTTGACTACTTGCAATTACACACGCTGTCTGCATACCTATATTGGTGTAAAAATAATTAAAAAATTGGTGCAGGGTCCCCTCATATTATGATTCTCAGCACAGATAAAGCATATGGCTACAGACTGCAGCCCCCAGCTGTTTGCTTATCTTGGCTGTATCAAAATAAGAGGGACTTCTTGTGGCTTTTTTAAAACTATGTTAATAAATAATAATTGAAAAAATGGTGTGCAATCCCCTCCAATTTTGATACCCAGCCATAGAAAATCGGTGTGGTTTTCTGCCAGGAGGTGCACATTTTGTGCTGAAATATCGTCACTAGATTTGAGCACCACATTTGCACCTCCTGGCAGAAAACCTCACCAAAATAGGTTCAAAACCATTTGTGAATTTTTTTGCCAACAGATGTAGATTTGGTGCTAAAATTTTCACATCATATTCCTGCACGCAATCTACATCTCCTGGTAAAAAATTACATCAAAACCACATGTGTCATGATGCGGATTTTATGTGACTTTTTTTTCTCCAGGAGGTGTAGATTGGGTGCATGAATATGGTGTAACAATTTAAGCATCAAATCTGCATATCTTGGCAAAAAAAATGTGATTTTCTGCTAGGAGATGCAGGTCTGTGAACTCAGGGACCTCACTGGGGTCACGGAGTTTAATGAAGTTACCTGATGTCAGTAAACCTGTGGTCACAGCTGGAGGATCGTGGGAGCCTGTAGCTGTCACCACAAATACACTGAGTAATGTTACCACTCACTGGTGTAGCACTTGGAACCTTGTGTGGATTATGTTGGACCAACAGGGATATTTTAGGGGTCAATAAAGGGGTAAAGAGGGTACTTTTTTGTATTTTATTTCAAATAAAGGATTTTTTTGTTGTTTGTGCTTATTTCTTTATACTTACAGATTAGTAATGGGGGTCTCCTAGATGCCTCCCATCTGGGGCTCAGTGGCTGCTGTAAGCTGTCATTAACCCCTTATTACCCTGATTGCCACCACACCAATGCAATTGGATGAGCCAGGTAAAGTTCCTGGATTGTTGCATCTAATAGAAGTGACAATCCTTTTCAGCTGCAGGCTACTATTTTTAGGCTGGGGGGCCCAATAACCATGGTTCTCACCAGCCTGAGAATACCAGTCCCCAGCTGTCAGCTTTATTATGGCTAAGTATCAAAATTGGGGGGAACTGCACTCCGTTTTTTTAAATGAATTATATAAATAATTTAAAAAATGATATATGAGGTCCCTCTTATTATAATACACAGCCAAGATAAGCACATGGCTGAGGGCTGCAGCTTGTAGCCACAAGCTTTATCTGTGCTAGGTGTCATAATATGATGGACCCTACACCACTTTATTTATTTATTTATTTTTACACCATTAGAGATGCGCACAGCACTTGTAATTGGTTGCAGTCAGACACGCTGACTGCAACCAATCATAGATGCAGAGACTGCTGGTGGGCGGAGGAAGCAGTGCATATGCATGAAGGGGTAATGAGTGGCCTTTGAAATCATTGCTGTAGACAGCAGAAGCAATCGGACAGTGCAGGCTTTGTACAATCAATAAAAAATTTAAAAATAGTTTTAAAAAATATGAAAAAAACAAAAAATTCAAATCAGCCCCATTGAAAATAAAACAATTTAACAAAAAAAAAAATACACATATTTGGTATCACCACATTTAAGAATTCCCGATTTATCAAAATATAAAATAAATTAATCTTAATGGTAAATGGAGTAATGAGAAATAATCTAAATCCCAGAATTACGTTTTTTGGTCGCCACAACATTGCAGAAAAATGCAATAAGAGATTATCAAAGCCTCGCATTTACCCCAAAATAGTATAATTAAAAACATTAGTTCAAGATGCAAAAAAAAGCCATCACTGAGTCCCAAATTCCAAAATATGAGAATGCTACGGGTCTCAGAAAATGGCGACAAAAGAGCAAATCTTTTTTATTTTTACAAATTCCTGAATTTTATTTTACCATTTAAATAAAAATAGCACTACACAAATTTGGTATCTATAAAATCGTACTGACCTGCGGAATCATACTGTCTGGCTACTTTTACCATATAGTGAACATGTTAAATAAGAAAAACAAAAAAACAATTGTAAAATTGCCCTTTTTTTCAACTTGGATTTTTTTTCTTGTTTTCCAGTACACTATATGGTAACATTAATGATTTAATGAAAAAGTAAAACTCGTCCTGCAAAAAACGAGCCTTTATATGGCTACATTGTTGGAAAAATAAAAAAGTTATGACTCTTCGAAGAAGAGGAGGAAAAAAACAAAACGAAAAGCGGAAAATCGCCGAGTGGTGAAGGAGTAAAGGCCACTTTACACGCAGTGATATCGCTAGCGATTTCGCTGGTGAAAACACCCGCCCCCGTTGGTTGTGCATCATAGGCAAATCGCTGCCAGTGGCGCACAAAAGCGCTAACACCCGTCACACGTACTTACCTGGCTAGCAACGTCGCTATGACCGGCGAACTGCCTCCTTTCTAAGGGGGTGATTCGTTCGGCGTCACAGCGGCGTCACTAAGCGGCCGCCCAATAGAAGCGGAGGGGCAGAGAGGAGCGGGACGAACATCCCGCCCACCTCCTTCCTTCCTCATTGCCGGCGGCCGCAGGTACGAGGTTATTCCTCGTTCCTGAGTGTCACACGTAGCGATGTGTGCTGCCGCAGGAACGACGAACAACCTGTGTCCTGCAACAGCAATGATATTTGGGATTAGAACGACGTGTCAACAATCAACGATTAAGTAAGTAATTTTGATTGTTAACGGTCGTTCCTGCGTTTCACACGCAATGACGCCGCTAACGAGGCCGGATGTGCGTCGCGAATTCCGTGACCCCAACGACATGTCGTTAGCAATGTCGTTGTGTGTAAAGCCCCCTTTAAAATAAGGGATTAAAAAATCTATATGTGAACATATTATTGTTAATAATTCTCTTTGATTTCTTTATATATTCTATGCAAATATTATTTTTGGAAAAAAACAAATATATCATTGGCCAATGGTTCTTTAAAATTTACATTTTTCCTCCTTTTATCTAGAGAACTTTGGCGCTTTAAAATCGCCTTTCGTGCTCTCGTAAGAGATGAGTCCTTGTCAAGCAGAAATCCTTTGGAGAGACCCGGGTCACCTTCTTGTCAAACTCTTGTTAACTACACACTTAAAGTTTGCTGCAAATCAGCAATGATAATAGGTACGGAGTCAGCAGTCTAGCCTCTAACATTTGGGCTGCCCCGCTCCATCACGGAGATTGCACTCTTTGTCAAACAGGAAAATGTCAATACATCTAGTTTTTTGTAAAACAAAGAAACCTTCAAGTCATTGTTTGATTTTATCTATAGGAGACGCATTCTTGGGAGATTACATTAAAATAATTGCCAAATGTCATCAGGCTTTATTCTCCGCGGCTCGCGGTGCTTAACCTTACAGTTGAATTGTTTTTTTTTTGTTTTTTTTTCATCTTTCTCCTCTATTCACCACAAAAGCCTTTGTTTATGGGATTTCCTGCTGATCCAGGCTTATTGGAGAAGAATAGACCTGGACAATGTGAAAGATGAACAGCGAATAATTTAGAAATCTCCTTTGGCTAAGTTTTCTGTATAGAAAAAAAAGCTGATTTGAATCTCAAGACTGAAAAAATATTTTCATCATGGAGCTAATACTCATCATGGACGGGGTCAACAAAGGACAAACATGGACACTGACTTCACCTGAGATGTAGATGGGTGTAGGCTAGTGCCCTGGTCCTGGCACGGCACCTCAGCCCGCTCCTGCTTCCATGCCTCAGCGGGGGCGTCATTCTCCTCACCTGTCTGGCTGTCCCAGGTGTCCCGTTCCTGCCCGGAGCCTGCCAGAACCTCTTCCTGCTTCCAGGCCACACGCAAATCTTCTGTGAGTACCCGAAGAGTGAGCGCACAGCCACGCCACCTTTCTTAAAGGATCGGCATCCTATTACCCAGAAGTTACCCTTCAGGTCAGCCATAACCCTGTGAGTATTTAAGGCATTTTCTCTTTAGGGGAGGTGCCTGAGCAATGTTGCCTATCTGTAGTGCATTGGTAGTTCTCAGGTCCCATACCCATTACTGTGTCTATTTCTGCTTGTTGTGTCCTAGTACCAGTTCCTTGTACCCTTTAACTTGTGTTTCCTCCTAGAGTCTGTTTGTTACCACCACCTTTGCCATCACCTCTGTGCCGCCACATCTGAGTTACCACCTCCGTGCTACATCTGAGAAATCCCATATCAGACTTCAGAGACTCTCAAGTCCATCTAAGCGAACACCACTGGTTCTGGCTGCCATGTATTTAGGCCCCCTGGGGCAGCACATGACAATCCCTGTATAGGGGTTAGATCAAGGTTTGCTCCTCCAGCGGAGTCAAGTGTACGGCCCAGTGGGTCCACTCAAGGACGTTCGCCAACCCTCAGTGACCAAAACAATGGGCATGGAGGAATTCCAAAAAAATTAAAGTGGTACTGCCCATTTGCCGCCCACAACCTGGAGACCCAGCTCTGCCATAGCTCCTTATTGTGTCCTCAACCTGGGTCCAGCTGTTAAAAGGAGGAAATTCTTTGCATTTGTCTAAAGTATGAAGTAGAAGAATAATGAGTTAAACAACAGTGAGTGTGGTTTTTTGTATATTTGCATAAATTGTCTCTGCCCTGATTCACCCTATTACCATATTATAGTACCGCATTTTAACTCCTATTATTATTATTATTATTTATTTTTATAGCGCCATTTATTCCATGGTACTTTACAGTGAAAGAGGGTATACGTACAATAATCATTAACAGTACATAACAGACTGGTATAGGAGGAGAGAGGACCCTGCCCGTGAGGAGGAGAGAGGACCCTGCCCGTGAGGGCTCACAGTCTACAGGGAATGGGTGATGGTACAATAGGTAAGGACAGAGCTGGTTGCGCAGTGGTGTACTGGACTGAGGGTTATTGTAGGTTGTAGGCTTGTTGGAAGAGGTGGGTCTTGAGGTTCCTCTTCAAGCTTTCCACGGTAGGGGACAGTCTGATATGCTGTGGTAGAGCGTTCCAGAGTATGGGGGAGGCACGGGAGAAATCTTGTACGCGATTGTGGGAAGAGGAGATAAGAGAGGAATAGAGAAGGAGATCTTGTGAGGATCTGAGGTTGCGTGCGGGTAGGTACCGGGAGACTAGGTCACAGATGTAAGGAGGAGACAGGTTGTGGATGGCTTTGTATGTCATGGTTAATGTTTTGAACTGCAGTCGTTGGGCGATGGGAAGCCAGTGAAGGGATTGGCAGAGTGGCGAGGCTGGGGAATAGCGAGAGGAGAGGTGGATTAAGCGGGCCGCAGAGTTTAGGATAGATTGGAGGGGTGCAAGAGTGTTGGAAGGGAGACAAGAGAGCAGGATGTTGCAGTAATCGAGGCAGGAGATGATGAGGGCATGCACTAATGTTTTTGCTGAATCTTGGTTAAGGAAAGCACGGATCCGGGAGATATTTTTGAATTGTAGTCTGGATGAGGTGAAGAGGGCTTGGATGTGTGGCTTGAAGGATAGAGCAGAGTCGAGGGTTACTGCAAGGCAATGAGCTTGTGAGACTGGGGAGAGTGAGCAACCATCAAGTTTGATGGTAAGGCTTCTTGGAGGGAATGAGTGAGGAGGAGGAAAGACAATGAATTCTGTTTTGTCCATGTTAAGCTTTAGGAATCGCGCAGAGAAGAAGGATGAAATAGCAGACAGACATTGTGGGATTTTGGTTAGTAGAGAGGTAATGTCAGGTCCAGAGAGGTAGATCTGTGTGTCATCGGCATAGAGATGATACTGGAAGCCGTGGGACTCTATGAGCTGTCCCAGGCCGAAGGTGTAGATGGAGAACAGCAGGGGTCCAAGAACTGAGCCTTGGGGGACACCGACAGATAAGGGGCGAGATGAGGAAGTGGTGTGAGAATGGGAGACGCTGAAAGTTTGGTCGGTTAGGTATGAGGAGATCCAAGATAGGGCCAAGTCTGTGATGCCCAGAGATGAGAGAATCTGTAGTAGGAGGGAATGGTCTACTGTGTCGAAGGCAGAGGACAGGTCCAGGAGGAGGAGGACAGAGTAGTGTCGCTTGGCTTTGGCGGTTAGTAGGTTGTTAGTGACTTTAGTTAGGGCAGTTTCAGTGGAATGATGCGGTCGGAAGCCAGATTGTAGCCGGTCAAAGAGGGAGCAGGAGGAGAGGTATGAGGACAATTCAAGATGGACATGCTGTTCTAGTAGTTTTGAGGCATAGGGGAGAAGGGATATGGGGCGATAGTTTGACACAGAGGATGGGTCAAGGGAGGGCTTTTTGAGGATGGGTGTAATGGAGGCATGTTTAAAGCATGAGGGGAATACACCACTTGTTAGTGATAGGTTGAAGAGATGGGTTAGGGCTGGGTTGAGGACTGCGGTGATGTTGGGGATGAGGTGAGATGGGAGCGGGTCCAGTGCACAGGTGGTTAGATGTGATCTTGAGAGTAGAGTGGAAAGATTGTTTTCTGTCATGGTGGAGAAGCTGGATTTGGAGGACGAGGGCTGAGTAGCGATGATGAGGGGCTGTGGTGATTGTGGGCCAAAGCTTGCTCTGATGTTGTCAATCTTCTGCTTGAAGAAAGAGGCAAAGTCTTCAGCTGGGATGAGAGGAGAGGGAGGTGGTGCTGGAGGACGGAGCAGAGAATTGAAAGTGTTGAATAGCTGTTTAGGGTTGTGAGAGAGAGGATATGAGGGATGAGAAGTACGTTTGTTTTGCAGCAGTGAGTGCAGACTTGAAGGTGGTGAGGGACTCTTTATATGCAATGAAGTGCTCAATGGAATGAGACTTCTTCCATCTGCGCTCAGCAATTCTGGAAGCCTGTCTTAGTTGTTTAGTCTGACTTGTGTGCCAGGGTTGCCTGTTGATTGTGCGGGTTTTGGTGTGTGTGAGGGGGCAGCTGATTCAAGAGCTGCAGAGATTGTAGTGTTGTATAAACTTGCAGCAGCATCTATGTTGTGTTAAAAAGCAATGTCTGTGAGAGGAAGAAGGGACTGTGAAAGTGCGTGTAAATCAAGGTGTTTGATATTTCTGCGAGGGTGTGAAAGTTTGTGGAGGGGTGGTTGCGTACTTGGCGAAGAGAGGGAAGAAAATGTGAGTAGGTTGTGGTCAGACAGGGGGAGAGGCAAGTTAGAGAGGTTAGATAGGGAACAGAGGCGAGTGAAGATGAGGTCCAGCATGTGGCCATCTTTGTGAGTAGCTGCAGAAGACCATTGGGTGAGGCCAAAGGAGGAAGTGAGTGTTAGAAGTTTTGAGACAGATGAGTGGGAAGTGTCAATGGGGATATTGAAATCACCCATGATGATGGTGGGGATGTCGGTGGAAAGGAAATGTAGTAGCCAGGTGGTGAAATGGTCAAAAAAGGCAGTGGCTGGCCCTGGAGGGCGGTAAATGACAGCCAGTTGAAGGTTGGAGGGGGTGTAGATGCGTACGGAGTGCACCTCAAAAGATGGGAGAGTAACAGAAGGTGGTATTGGAATTGGTGTAAAGGAGCATTGGTCGGACAGGAGCAAACCAATTCCTCCACCATGCTTGTTACTGGGGCGGGGTGTGTGAGAGAGTTGGAGACCACCATAAGAAAGTGCAGCAGGAGAGGCTGTGTCAGAGTGGGTGAGCCAGGAGAGGCTGTGTCAGAGGGGGTGAGCCGGGAGAGGCAGTGTCAGAGGGGGTGAGCCGGGAGAGGCAGTGTCAGAGGGGGTGAGCCAGGAGAGGCAGCGTCAGAGGGGGTGAGCCAGGAGAGGCGGTGTCAGAGGGAGTGAGCCAGGAGAGGCCGTGTCAGAGGGGGTGAGCTAGGAGAGGCTGTGTCAGAGGGGGTGAGCCGGGAGAGGCAGTGTCAGAGGGGGTGAGCCGGGAGAGGCAGTGTCAGAGGGGGTGAGCCGGGAGAGGCAGCGTCAGAGGGGGTGAGCCAGGAGAGGCGGTGTCAGAGGGGGTGAGCCAGGAGAGGCTGTGTCAGAGGGGGTGAGCCGGGAGAGGCAGTGTCAGAGGGGGTGAGCCAGGAGAGGCAGCGTCAGAGGGGGTGAGCCAGGAGAGGCGGTGTCAGAGGGGGTGAGCCAGGAGAGGCAGCGTCAGAGGGGGTGAGCCAGGAGAGGCGGTGTCAGAGGGGGTGAGCCAGGAGAGGCAGTGTCAGAGGGGGTAAGCCGGGAGAGGCAGTGTCAGAGGGGGTGAGCCAGGAGAGGCGGTGTCAGAGGGGGTGAGCCAGGAGAGGCAGTGTCAGAGGGGGTGAGCCAGGAGAGGCGGTGTCAGAGGGGGTGAGCCAGGAGACGCAGTGTCAGAGGGGGTAAGCCGGGAGAGGCAGTGTCAGAGGGGGTGAGCCGGGAGAGGCGGTGTCAGAGGGGGTGAGCCAGGAGAGGCAGTGTCAGAGGGGGTGAGCCAGGAGAGGCAGTGTCAGAGGGGGTGAGACAGGTTTCTGTGATGGCAAGAATGGAAAGTTTATTAGTGATGAAAAGGTCATGAATTTAGGGAAGTTTGTTGCAGACAGAGCGAGCGTTCCATAGAGCTCTTGTTAGTGGGACTGGGGATGCGGGGGTTGGGTGGATGGGTATGAGGTTAGAGAGGTTGCGGAAATTTGTGATGGGTTGTGGATGAGGTTTTGAAGTGACAATAGGGATGTGGTGAGGAGGACCTGGATTTGGAGCGATATCCCCAGCAGTGAGGAGAAGCAGGGAGAGTGTTAGTAGGTGGGAGCAGGAGAGGCCGTGAGGTGGCCGTGTGCGTCTGGAGACACTGGGTGAAATGTGGAGGAAAATATGTGAGGGGAAGGTGAGATGGGTGGGGAGGATGGGGGGAGAGATGGGTGGGGAGGATGGAGGGAGAGATGAATAGCTCATTATTGGGTTTAGGGATAAGAGGGTGCAGTAGAAAGTGAAGTATTATAGAGGAGAAAGTAAAGAAAAACACAAATATTGTTTACAGTGACTATGTTTCCAGTTACCTTCCGGTCACTTCCGGCTCAATTCTAGCCTAATTCAATGCAGCATACTTATATGGTGCAGACCTGTCTTGGTGCAGACAAAGTCTATGTGCAGACTTTTAGTTGCCCCAGTATATACACATACAAGTGCAATCAGCTGTGAAGGGGTGGGGTGCAACAAAAACCCCTTGATCACTCAGTCAGATTGCCAGATGCAGCTTCACATAGGCAAAATAAACAAAGGTCATAAAAGTAAGGTGGGGGACAGGGGGTGAGAGATCACAGAGAGATGCTGGAGCATGCCAGGGAGATATTGAAGCAAAGAGGGAACAGGTCTGATATATTGGAAATGTTGGATGGATGAATTGACATACCATGAATTAAAACACACAGCAGACAGAAGGGGGGAGCAGATCAGTTGATTGGAAAGTTGGATGGATGAATTGACATACCTGTGGGAGGATAGACATGGGGATTAGATGATAGCAGAGAAGTGATGGAAGATTACCAAGTGCATCATAATAATATCTCTGGCTTAATTCAATGCAGCTTACTCATATGGTGCATTCTTGTCTTGGTGCAGACAAAGTCTATTACAAATACCCTTTGGTTACCCTATTCATAAACTTCCATTACCTCTCAGGAAATTTTCCAACCATTGTTTGCTAAGTGAGTTCTATCAAAATTCTTACTGAAATCTAAGGCCGGCTTCTCACTTGCGAGTTTCGCGCAGTAGAGCAATGAGAGAAAATCTCGCAATGGAATCGGACACATGTTAGTGAATGATTCTGCTCGCATTTGCAATTTTTTTCCAAGTCCAAATCGGACTAAGGAAAGAATCGCAGCATGCTGCTTTTTTGCGAGTTTCTACTGCGAGTCTCTCCAATGCAAGTCTATGGGAGTGTGTAAAAAATCGGATGTCACGGGACGGCACTCACACCATCCTAGTGACATCCGATTTTCTAAATACATTTCTCGCATGTTTCCTAAAACACTGGAAACGAGTGATGTCTCACAATGTCTGTCAATCACTATTCTCTGTCAGTCGGTCTCTCCCTCTCGATCTCTATTCTCTCTCTGTTGGTCGGTCTGTCGGTTGGTCACTATCTCTGTCCCTCACTCTCTGTCCATGTCGGTCTATCCCTCTTCCCCCCTCTCTCATACTCATTGATCCCCGATCACCAGCGCGGCGCTGCACGGCATTCACACTACTCCGGCGGCTTCTCCTCTTTTGAAAATGCCGGCCGCTCATTATTCAATCTCGTATTCCCTGCTTTACCGCCCACCGGCACCTATGATTGGTTGCAGTCAGACCCGCCCCCACGCTGAGTGACAGCTGTCTCACTGCAACCAATCACAGCAGCCAGTGGGCGTGTCTATGTTGTGCAGTAAAATAAATAAATAAATAATTTAAAAAAACGGCGTGCGGTCACCCCCAATTTTAATAGCAGCCAGATAAAGCCATACGGCTGAAGGCTGGTATTATCAGGATGGGAAGCTCCACGTTATGGGGAGCCCCCCAGCCTAACAATATCAGCCAGTAGCCGCCCAGAATGGCCGCTTCTATTAGATGCGACTGTTCTGGGACTGTACCAGGCTCTTCCCCATTTGCCCTGGTGCGTTGGCAATCGGGGTAATAAGGAGTTAATGACAGCCCATAGCTGCCACTAAATCCTAGATTAATCATTGCAGGCGTCTATGAGACACCCCCAATGATTAACCTGTAAATTAAAGTTAATAAACACACACAGTGAAAAAATCCTTTATTTGAAATAATAAACAATAACAAAGACCCTCGTTCACCACTTTATTAAGTACGCAAAAAACCCATCCTTGTCCGACGTAATCCACGGAGGTCCCGCGTCGCTTCCAGCTCTGCTACATGAAGGTGACAGAAGCTGCAGAAGAACACTGCCGCTCCTGTCACCTCCACGCAGCAACTGAGGTGAGAAGCGCGATCAGCTGATGTCAGTCAGGTAACTCGTGGCCACCGCTGGATCCTCCAACAATGACAGCAAGTCGCCCAAGTGACAGCGATGAAGTCACAGGTGAGTTGAGGTCACGGGGGGAGGATCCAGCTGGCCGCGGGTAACCTGAGTGACGGCAGCGCTAATCGCGCTGCTCACTGCAGTCAATCAGGAGATTAGCGGTCACCGGTGAGTCCTTCACGGGTGACCGCTAATCAGGACGCGACATAGACAGAGCCGCGGCATGACAATGAAGTCGGGTGAAGTTCACCTTAGTTCATTCTGATCGTGCGGCTCTGTCTGTGTCTGCTGTCATCTGCCATTCAGCTCTGCTACATGGCTGTCTGTGGCTGCTGTCAGCGGCCATGTAGCAGAGCTGAATGGCAGATGACAGCTGCTGAGAAAAAAAGGATCACACACGGATCACACATGCATTGCACATGCACTGCAATCATGAGTAAAATCTCAGAATCGCAGTGCAGTTGCATTGCACTCTGACCTAACGTGAACTAAAATCAGCCGAGTTTTTTTCAGCCAACTCGGACCGATTTTACTCGCATAGATGTGTTTCCAGCCTTAGGGGTAGTTTGCCCTTATGGAGAGTGACATAGCTGGCATGTCAGTTTAAGGAGGCTTAAGGCCGTTTGACATGCAGCAACATCGCTAACAAGATGTCGTTGTGGTCACGGAATTCGTGACGCACATCCGGCCTCGTTAGCAACATCGTTGCGTGTGAAATGTACGAACGACCGCTACCAATCAAAAATACTCACCTTATCGTTGATCGTTGTCCGGTCGTTCTAATCCCAATTATCGTTGCTGATTTTGTGCGCAGGTTGTTCGTCGTTCCTGAGGCAGCACACATTGCTACGTGTGACACCCCAGGAACGACGAACAACAGCTTACCTGCGTCCTCCGGCAACGAGGTGGGCGTGACTTTCCTTCGGCTGCTCTCCACCCCTCCGCTTCTATTGGCCGCCTGCCATGTGACGTCGCTGTGACGTTGCACGAATCGCCCCCTTAGAAAGGGGGCGATTCGCCGGCCACAGCAACGTCGCAGGGAAGGTAAGTATGTGTGACGGGGCCTAACGATATTGTGCGCCACGGGCAGCGATTTGCCCGTGACGCACAAACGACGGGGCGGGTACGCTCGCTAGCGATATTGCTAGCGAGATCGCAGCATGTAAAGTGTCATTTATACGCCATGCAATGCTTCTCTGTGAAATTAAGTATGCAAATTGCTTCTTCAGAAAGGAATATATGACTCATATGACTATACAGACTAAAAAATAAAAAATTATGCAAGAAGGGGAGGAAAAAATGAAAAACAGAAAATCGTGAGAGGGCTAAAGGGGTTAAGGATCAATATTGGAAGGATTGCTACTTCCAGGAGGTGGAACTAGAGTTCAAGTCCTCTTAAGGGTGCTTTACACGAGACAATCTATTGTGCGATAGATCGTCGGGGTCACGATTTTTGTAACGCACATCCGGCATTGCTTGCGACGTCGGGCTGTGTGACACCTCCGAGCGACGCAGTATCGCTCACAAATCGTGAGTCGTGTACTCATCTCTCGGTTTCATAATCTCGTTTAATTAAAATGGCGCCGGTTGCTCATCGTTCCCGGGGTAGCACACACCGCTCCGTGTGACACCCCGGGAACGATGAACAGCAGCTTACCTCCGTCCCGCGGCACCCGCCGGCTATGCGGAAGGAAGGAGGTGAGCGGGATGTTTACGTCCCACTCATCTCCGCCCCTCCGCTTCTATTGGCCGGCAGCTGTGTGACGTCGCTGTGACGCCGAACGTCCCTCCCACTTCAGAAAGTGGACGTTCGTTGCCCACAGTGAGGTCGTCCAGAAGGTAAGTACGTGTGACGGGGGTTAAACAAGTTTGTGCGCCACGGGCAGCGATTTGCCCGTGACGCAAAAACGACGGGGGCGGGTACGATCGATTGTGAAATCGCACAATCAGCCGTCCCGTTAAAGCAGGCTTTACTCTCTGAGGAGTCAATTTGCATATCTAAATTCTTGACACCCAACCGCAAAATGGATAGACCCGAATTTGCGAAAAGACACTGCAGTGTCTGTTGGAGCTGTTTTCATGAAAGTTAACGCTAATTCTTGAACTTCTTCCCTTGAAACAACCCCTAAAATCCTGTCAAATGATTAATAGATTACATCTGTTGTCAAAGTCAACACTTCCAGCATCATGAGCTTTCCTTAAATGCCTTAAAACGTCTTCCAACATTTGGAGCTTGGAACAGACACTTAATTAATTTGTCAATTTGAATAAAAAGAAAATACTGAATTTAATGTTTGGGTCAAAATCAATCGACTTCACTATGAAATATTAAATTAGATCAATTGTCCCGAGATGTAAACTACAAAATGTTACATTGCCGGTCTTTTCAGATTTATTTTTTTTCCATCCAAATTGAAAACATTTGGGTAGATTCACACGAACCACATTTCCTATGCTTGCTATCATTACAACTAATTGATGCAATTAAATACAGTTATTGGATCATTCAATTAAGAAATTCGTCTTAGGCCAGATGGTCCAGCTCCTCTGTGTCAGCAAAGAAAGTCTGATGTTTTTATAGCTAGAACAGCTTATTTTTCCTGTAGTAATATATTCAACTAGATAAAAAGTGATAGACATGACACCATGGGAAGCGGCGAAAACAGAGAATATTGGAGTTTCCACATTATAAGCTCCAGTTCTGTCCCGGGTGGTGGCTCCATACAGAATGGATACAAAAGCTGTCCGCAAAACCATGGTTTGGCCGATTATTTAGCCAGTCCTGTAGCTATCCCTCCTCCTGACTCCACCATGCACTGGATCTCTCACTCTACTGAGCTCTCAAGTCCTTTATCAGAGAATATTTGAGTTTCAACACTATAAGCTCCAGTTCCATCCATGTTGGTGGCTCCATACAGAATGGACCCAAAAGATATCAGCCAAACCATGGTTTAGCTTATTATTTAGCAAGTCCTGCAACTATTCCTCCTCCTGACTCCTCCATGCACTGGATCTCTCTCTCTACTGAGCTCTCGAGTCCTTTATCAGAGAATATTTGAGTTTCAACACTGTAAGCTCCAGTTCCATCCTTTTTGGTGGCTCCATACAGAATGGACACACAAACGTTATCTGCAAAACCATGGTTTGGTCGATTATTCAGCCAGTCCTGCAGATATCCCTCCTCCTGACTCCTCCATGCACAGGATATCTCACTCTACTGAACTCTTGAGTCCTTTAGCAGAGAATATTTGAGTTTCAACATTGTAAGCTCCAGTTCTGTCCCTGTTGGTGTCTCCATACAGAATGGACATAACAGCTGTCAGTCAAACCATGGTTTAGCCGATTATTTAGCCAGTCCTGCAACTATCCCTCTTCCTGACTCCACCATGCACTGGATCTCTCACTCTACTGAGCTATCGAGTCCCTTATCAGAGAATATTTGAGTTTCAACATTGTAAGCTCCAGTTCCATCATTGTTGGTGGCTCCATACAGAATGGACACAAAAGTTGTCCGCAAAACCATGGTTTGGTCGATTATTTAGCCAGTCCTGCAGCTATCCCTCCTCCTGACTCCTCTCACTCTACTGAACTCTTGAGTCCTTTAATAGAGAATATTTGAGTTTCAACATTGTGAGCTTCAGTTCCATCCTTGTAGGTGGCTTCATACAGAATGGATACGACAGCAGTCCGACAAATGATGGTTTGGCCAGTTATTTAGCCAGTCCTGCAGCTATCCCTACTCCTGACTCCTCCATGCACTGGATCTCTTGCTCTACTGGGCTCTTGACTCCTTTATCAGAGAATATTTAAGTTTCAAAATTGTAAGCTCCAGTTCCATCCTTGTAAGTGGCTCCATACAGAATGGATATGACAGCAGTCAGACAAATGATGGTTTGGCCGGTTATTTAGCCAGTCCTGCAGCTATCCCTCCTCCTGATTCCTCCATGCACAGGATATCTCACTCTTCTGAGCTCTTGAGTCCTTTATCAGAGACTATTTGAGTTTCAATATTGTAAACTCCATTTCCATAATTATTTGTGGCGCCATATAGAATTGACACAAAAGCTGTCTCCAAAACCATGGTTTGGTTGAATATTTAGCCAGTCCTGCAGCTATCCCTCCTCCTGATTCCTCCATGTACAGGATCGCTCACTCGACTGAGCTCTCGAGTCTATTATGAGAGTGCAATTGCCACACTCCTGCCTGAGAAAAAAAGGATCGGCAGTGCAAAATCAAACATGTTGGATCCTTATCTCCGTACATCAAATGTTGGGGGAGAGTTAGAAGGCACATTATATTGTCAGCTGAGCCCACCGATATTGGCTTGTTCCAACGATGGTAGGGGTACTTTGCACGCTGCGACATCGCAGGCCGATGCTGCGATGCCGAGCGCGATAGTCCCCGCCCCCGTCGCAGCAGCGATATCCTTGTGATAGCTGCCCTAGCGAACATTATCGCTACGGCAGCTTCACATGGACTCACCTGTCCTGCGACCGTCGCTCCGGCCGGCGACCCGCCTCCTTGTTAAGGGGGCGGGTCTTGCGGCGTCAGTGCGACGTCACACGGCAGGCGGCCAATAGGAGCAGAGGGGCGGAGATGAGCAGGATGTAAACATCCCGCCCACCTCCTGCCTTCCGCATATCCTACGGTAGTCGCAGTGACGCCGGTAGGAGATGTTCCTCGCTCCTGCGGCTTCACACACAGCGATGTGTGCTGCCACAGGAGCGAGGAACAACATCGGACCGTCGCGTCAGCGTAATTATGGATTACGCCGACGCTGCACCGATGATACGATTACGACGCTTTTGCGCTCGTTAATCGTATCATCGAGCCTTTACACACTAAGATGTCGCATGCGATGCCGGAAGTGCGTCATTTTCAATTTGACCCCACCGACATCGCACCTGAGCCAATGACCAAAGCCCGCCTTAGTGTAATCTGTAGATGTGCCTTAGACTTCCCAGGTCACTATTTGAGGTCCCAATGTCACGGGTGTATCACGGGTGACAGTCATGTGGTTTCTGGCCATAGAAGGTCACAGCATTTGGCTGCGGAGAATGCTCCCTGACTTTCCATTTTTCCTGCTGTCAGTATTCATTGGTATAGGAATCTGTGTGTCATCCTTGTGTCCTCTATAGTGTTTAGTGGGGTTGTTGGAGAGCTCATCCCATCTGTTCATTATTTTTAGCCCAGCACTAGGAATAATTAGGGTCAGGTATCCGATCCTGCCTAGAGGTGCGGAACCTATCTAGGGTGGTGAGGGACCCCAAGGACCAGCGGTAGATTTGGTCAGAGGTCACTATCTTTTCTTTTCCTAGACATAGGGTTTCCCTCCCCTTTCGCCATTCGCTTCGTGCTTCCCCGTACCTATCATGACACCCAGATAACTTTAGTTCCTTGGATATCTTAAGCCGCTTCCAGATAACTATGGTATGTATAGTTTGTAATATACTTTATTATAAAATTGTCTACAATCCTATCTACCTTAGCCCTATATCTGTCATTTATTTACTTACTGAGACATTATGTTTGAGGGTCTCAAACAGGATGTCACATAAGAAAGGTCTTCAGGGGCAGAACTTCAGTCACTTACCACAGTTTCTGTCACTGCTATCTCCTGATTATATCCTGCTTCAAGAGGGTGATAGAGTGCTTTAAGGGCTGATGCCATACATGTTCTGTGCCTGCTACTCAAATCTTTGTTCATTGCCAATGCAGTCCCCACTACTTTGGGGGGGGGGGGGGGGCAGTGATAGAAATATGGTGAGAGACCACAATGCTGCCCCACATCTTCTTTTAGCATGCTCAAACTAATTATCATCAGGAAACAGTAATGGAAGCTGTTACAGTTCGGGGTTCTGTTGTGCCTCGAACCGGTCTAGTCCTGTCATTGATTGCCACATCGGAGTCAGTTAACTCTGCAGCGCCACCTGGCTGTTGCTTGTGGCATCTGGTGGCTAGAGTTTTATACCATCCTGAGCCTAAGTGCTCATGCAGTCACACTGAGCATGTGCGTGATGTCATTGATGACAAGGCGGCCACTGATTGGTCATCAGTGACATCAGCAATGAAGTGGCAGGCGCTGATTGGTCATAAAGACTTCAGCAATGACGTGGCAGCCCCTTTATGGCTGCAGCCAACGCCATTACCACATGCCATGTGGCCTGGGCCAGGGTGGCGGCTATAAAAGGTTTGTAGCTCCACCCATCAGGGCGCGAGCGTCATTTTGTATGCTGACAGCGAAGGCTGCTTTACCTGCTGTCAGGAGTGAGTGGGTTCCAGCGCCAAGCCTGCAGTGCCTGTGGCAGACTCTTGTATATGTGCAGTGTGATTCTGACTTTAGGGCAGGCGCCGGTACCCGGTACTCGTATCTAGGTATAAGCTGTGTCTCGGCATGGTGAGGGATTAGAGTCCTTCCGGACAAGACGTGCCCCCTACGCACACGCCCTGTCTGCAGTGGCAGACTTGTGTGTATGTGTGTGCCAGTGTGGCACCCAGGACTAGCCAGGTCGTCACAGGTACTGCAACACACACACCCCCACCCGAGACAGGCACATCAGCCAGACACAAAACCCTTGTTGCTTCCCTCCAGGGACGGATGTCCACACCAGGTGGGGTGGAGCCAGGTGGTTGGCCCCACCCACTGAGGAGTTCACAGTCCTGGAGCCAGAAAAAGGCAGTCAGTGGAGTTGAGTGGAGTTGAGTAGAGTTGAGGGACAGAGGAGTTCAGGAGAGGAAAGTGAGAGGAGTGCCTGCTGGCGTCTGGGTGTGTGGCCCAGGCACTGACAGCAAGGTTGGCAGACGGTGGTGGCCGTCTGCAGGAGAGGCGAATCAATGCGAAACCGTAGGACCGGGGACGGGCGACGGCCCGCTGGTACCGACCGGGGAGCGGAGTGAAGCCAGCACACACAGGCAGGGCCTGCGGACCCCGACCAGCCTTGGAGCCGCCGAAAAGGTCAAATCCATTAGTGACAGGAACCCCAGAGGTTTCCTAGCAGCCAAGACCCGATAGAAGGCAACCGTCCGACCAGCAAAAGGATATACAGCTACCGCCAAAGCTAGGATTCCAAGGGCCAGAGCCTGCGGGCAAAAGGGCTCCTCTGGCACATATATACGCTGGGGAGCGGGTTACCGGTGGGAAGCCACCGGAGCCAAACAAACACTAAGGTGCAAGAAAAGGCAGCCATCACCAACCGTCCGGGAGAAGCCACAGCAGCTGGCTGCGGGACCCGTCCATCCAGCCGTTTGGTTTACCAGAGACATTGCGTACATTTGTGGCTGAGTGAGTACAACCGTGCCGTCCGGCACCACGCTGCGCCATCCATGCGACCCTGCACCTTGCCAACCCTGCCTCCCCGTCACCTCACCGGGCCCCGGGACCACCAACCCCTACCCACGGAGGGGGAACACAACATCCCAGCTACTCCCTACCATCGCTCCCGGGATCCCCGTCACCAGCAGCGGTGGTGCCCAACCTCACCACAACCCGTGGGTGGCGTCACGGACCAAATCCCCAAACCAAACCACCCCTTTCACTCACGGGCGAGGAGCTCCGCTCGAGTCCCCAGATGCGGCCCACCGCTCGAGCCACCGAGCAGCAGCAGCGCCGGACCCGAGCGTTAGCGAGCGCAGCGCCCCGCCACCCGCGACACCAGCTTTGGGTACCCAGTGACGCTAATTGGGTGACCTTCACGGTCTGACGTGCCCCTGTATGCACGTGACCGGCCCGTTTATATTCCAGGTTGCCAGTGACACTAACTGGGTAGCCTACACGGTCTGACGTGCCCCTGTATGCACGTGACCGGCCCCGTTTATGTTCCAGGTTGCCAGTGACACTAACTGGGTAGCCTACACGGTCTGACGTGCTCCTGTACGCACGTGACCGGCTCAGTTGTTACGTTCCAGGTTTCCCAGTGACGCTAACTGGGTTACCTTTCATTTCGACGTGTTCCTACACTCGTGACCGTTCTCAGTTGCATTTTCCTTTGGTTTCGACGTGTTCCTACACACGTGACCATTATTTGTGCACCTGTGAGGTTAACAGGGACACGCTTCACGAAGAAGTGTGCCTTTACAACATCTCCTTTGCTTCTGTTTTTGTCTCCTGAGTTGCTGTACTCCATTCTTCTGTCCTTAGTGGCTTTAACACCTGCCCGGCGGACGTGGGGCAACTATTGATATTATATTATTTTTTATTTCAATCGTCCCCTTCGTAACAGGAAGCCATATGAGTGACATCAGGGTCACACCCTTATGTTAATGTGTTTGAAAGAAATGATGATGGGTCAGCGATAATGTCACTCACCCTACTTCTATCACCGACCCCTGATAATAGCTCTTTTCAGGAGAAGAGGTTATGGGGACAGAAATTGGCTGTGGCCACTGATTGTGGGTGGTGACAGAAGTGTGTCAGCAGCCACTGAAGATGCGGGCGACAGGTAAAGAAATGTGACGGCATCGATTAACATTGCATCGATTGACGGCTGTGACAGAAGCCACGATAATTGACCGCAGTGCCACTTCCTTTTTCAGGTAAGGAAAGCTGAGGGAAAGTAATTACAGGGCCATCCTCATGTGACTTCCACAGTTTGAGCCTGCCCTCAATCAATACATCACAGAAAACAAAAAAAAATGAAAAATATTATTATGGTAATGAGTTTTATAATAAAGTTAATTACAAAAGTGATTAAAGCTTAAATATAGATAATCAGACAACCCCTTTAACAGAAAACCCATGAACTTATTTAGTTAGATGTTGGGTTGAACTTCTCTGCATCTTGATATATTTTTGCATTAAGATTTTTGCATAGAAAAAAAAATAGGTGTATGTATTAGAGATTAGAGATTCAACTTCTGTTAAATTTTATCAAATTCACAGGTCCGAAAATCCCCAAAATACCCCCACCATCATTTTACACAATGCAGAAAATTGTATCATCTACAGACGATTGACATGACCTAAGGCACAAAAGCGTGATCTCCTCGATAATACATTGCAGCCAATTATAAAGGACTATTATAGCCTGTATAAAAGCTGAAGCAGGGAACACAGCATCCATTTTTTGGGTGAATTAGGACAGACCGTTTTACATATTTTCGAAAGCTATTTCTTAATGATTTTGACCTCCTGAATTCAACAATTTGTAACCACAGCCTATGAAACAAAAGCTCCAGAAAAAATAAAGTATAAAACATATCTTTATTAATAAGTTAAAAAGATAAAAAATACAATTTAAAACAGAAAAAAAGAAGTGAAGAAGTTTAGTTGAAAATAAATGATTTAATTGATTACATTTTTTGTTTGTAAATGTAGACATTGAACTGTACATATCTGTTTTTCCACATTTGTTTTACCAGTCCACAATTTGTCAACCATACAATGCCAAAGCTTGCTTTCTGTACATCTACCCATCACCATATTGCTTTTAAAAATTAGCAGCACAACTACTACTGGCACCAGTCATCCAGGCAGTAGTACAAGCAAATACAGAAACGTGTTAGTGGGGAAGAAGCCATGGATATTATAAAACATATAGTATAGCTATTATCTAACCCAACATAGCATGATGTTACGTCCGACAGCGACACCATCAGTTTGTGTCAGCGTTCTGCACAGAACGGTCTACCTGAACACTAATGTTTGGAATTTTATTTTATTTTAAAAATGTCTTATAAGTGCACTATTTTATTATCATATTAACATCTGTTTATAAAGGTGAAGTACTGTAAGTGTTTTCTCTGTCTGGTCTCCCCGAGATCAGTGATTGTTTTGTCTTGTTGGTCTACTAGGCATTGCCCCCACCTAGCCAGAATCCTACTCCACACTGATGAGGGGCAATACCCCAAAACAGCTGTCTGTGGATGGATACCTGGCCTTGGTATTTCCCTTGTCATATCTTTAAACTCGTCAAAACGTTGGATATTGACTAAAAGGGCCACTTAATATGGTGGTTATGGTGGTCTCCTAAAAAGAGCCACTCCTTGGCTAGGTCTTTCCCGGCGGGATATCTGGCTATTTTCTGTGTGGAGACTCCTAACAGAGGCTCCACGGACCTTTTTTTGATTTGCATACTTCCCAGGGGGCAATGTACCTAGGATTTCACTGTGTTGAGCGCCTTTGCTGGCTGCTGGCAGTGTTTTCTTTGGCTGGTCTCCCCGAGATCAGTGATTGTTTTGTCTTGTTTGTCTACTAGGCATTGCTCCCACCTGGCTAGAATCCTACTCCACACTGATAAAGGGCAACACCCGAAACAGCTGTCTGTGGATGGATTCCTGGCCTTGGTATTTCCCTTGTCATATCTTTAAACTTGTCAAAAAGTTGGATATTGACTAAAAGGGCCACTTAATATGGTGGCTATGGTGGTCTCCTAAAAAGAGCCACTCCTTGGATAGGTCCTTTCTGGAGTTATATCTGGCTATTTTCCGTGTCGAGACTCCTAACAGAGGTTCTATGGACCTTTTCTGATTTAAGTACTGTAAGTCTGACATTATTAAGGCTATTAAAATGGAAAAAAAATGATAGAGGGCGCTCCCAACATGCGGGAAAGAGGAAAATTGATCTAATAAGTGCAAACAGATTTATTTATTTTATAAAAAATAAAACTTTATTTAAAAAATACTGTGCATTTCGGCTTCACCCATACTAAGGTGGCCAAAACGTATAGTGTTTTTAAATTTTTTTTTTTAATAAATAAATTTTAAGCTTGCAAGTAGAGCTTTCACTCCTCTTGGTATCTGTTGTCTGATATTGTCTGTATATGTCCCCTTTTAATCGTTAAGGGCTGTGAAATCTTTTAGCGCTATGGAAATAAAAGTTATTATTAATATTATTTTTATTATTATTATTATTATTATTTACTCAATATATCTGCATGCATTGGACTGATTTGCCTCTATCCTCGTTGTTGGGAGCGCATTCTGTCAAATGTTTTCCTGTTATCTGGCTCTGTTGGAACTCTACATGGAGGATTTTCCACAGTATACCAATTTGGCGGCTCCTACTGGAATTCACTGTAGTGCATTTGAAGTTTTGCCCACACAATAACTTTGCCAGGTAAAAACATTTTCTGCAATTCGTTTTGTATTTTTATCTTTCTACACTTAGAATAGCGATTATCTCAATTTTTTTCTATAAAGAAAAATCCAAATACTGGTTTGTTTGTTAAGGCTGGGTTTATAATAAAGAGTTTGAGTGGGGTTAAGGGCACTTTACATAAAGCGACATCTCTAGCGATGTCGCTGGGGAAAGCACCCCCCGTCGGTTGTGCGTCACGGGCAAATCGCTGTCCGTGGCAGACAACATCGTTAGTCCCCGTCACACATACTTACCTGCCTAGCGACGTCGCTGTGACCGGCAAACCGCCTCCTTTCTAAGGGGGCGGTTTGTGCGGCATCACTAAGCGGCTGCCCAATAGAAGCGGAGGGGAGGAGATGAGCGGCCGTAACATCCCGCCTACCTCCTTCCTTCCTCATTGCCGGCTGCCGCAGGTACGATGTATTTCCTCGTTCCTGCGGTGTCACACAGAGCGATGTGTGCTGCCTCAGGAACGACGAACAACATCGTACCTGCAGCAGCAACGATATTTGAGATTAGAACGACGTGTCAACAATCAACAATATGGTGAGTATTTTTGATCGATAACGGTCATTCCTACATTTCACACGCAATGGCGTCGCTAATGAGGCCGGATGTGCGTCTCGAATTCCGTGACCCCAACGACATCTCTTTAGCGATGTCGTTGCGTGTTAAGTGGCCTTTAAGTAAACTTCTAAGAGACCTCGGAGTGTCTCACACGTCTTTTCAGGGCATTTGTAGATTTTGCAGTATTGAAATCTGTCTCAAAATGATTTACTGCATGTAGAATTTTGTGGAAAAATTTTTTACTTGGCAGATTCAAATTTCAAAATATTCAATCTTCCAACTGTATATACTTTCACTTTTTAAGGTTAAAGAGTTGACATATGTTTCATTCTGTGATCGATATTTCTGTTTTTAAACTCCTAGATAAAAGGTGCCTTAAACGTTTCCACTTTACAAATTTGGCTCCTGTGGGTGGGTTTCTCTTAAAGAGAACCAACCATCAGGATTTTTATATGTAAAAAGAAGCCAGTGCTATACTGGCACTAGGATAATGAATGTAAGAATACCTTTTGTTTTGAAATTGGATGTTTTATTTCAGAAATATATACAGGTAAAGTTATAGAAATGCACTACTTTTTGATTGACAGGTGCAACAGGAAGAGAATATATGGTGGGGTTTTGCTATCAATTCCTGCCCCTGTCTGCCTCCTTGGCCTTGGTAGATGCTAGACTGTATGGGCTGCATTTTAAACATGCCCCTATCATATGACAGAAATTACTCATACCTGGAAGTAGCCCATACAGTCTAACATCTACCAAGGCCAGAGAGGCAGGCAGGGGCAGGAATAGATAGCAACACCCAACCCACATATTCCCTTCCTGTTGCACCTGTCAATCAAATAGCAGTGCATTGCTAGAACTTTACTGGCACATCTTTCTGAAATAAAACATCTAATCTCAGAGCAAAATGTATGCTTACATTCAGCCTCCTAGTGCCAGTATAGCACTGGCTTTATTTTATATATAAAAATCCTGATGGTTGGTTCTCTTTAAGCATGCTTTTTGTGAGCTCTGAAGTTTGCTGACCCCAGTAGCTCTCATTTCTTGGGACAGCTTCATTCCTGTACTGATTTCCCTCTTTGCAGACATATACATTGTGGTACAGTCCTTATATGATATCCTGACCTGATTGCTAATACAGAAACTGTCAGGAACAACCAGATGGGGGTCTTAGAAGATCCACCCGCTGTTTACCAATTTTTCATGACCAGACTGCTCTCTAGCGCCCCTCTTTTTGGCAGGTCACTTTTGGTACTGCCGGACAATAAGTAAATGAGGCTGCTGAGCTACTAATGCCAAATATTGAAGGTCTCCCAGCCTAGGTAATGGATATATCACTGATTCCCACTAATGGAATATATATAAACCTTGGTACCCTTTACTGGTAGTACCCCAATAATTCTACACCACAATAATTTCACTGCCACCATCGGATGTTCCACATGTAGTCCGGACACCCGTTACAGATAGCAAAAGGCTCTTTGGGTTCAGATTCATTATAGAGCAGGCTATTAAATTTTATATATTTAATTTGAAAATATGCAGTATTTATAAAATATACAAGATGTTACAAAAGGTGAACAATTCAAATACAGTGTAGACAGTTACATAAAAATAAAAGGGATAAACATGAAACTTACTAAACTCGTGCCATAGATGTGACGTACGCATTTAGGGAGGGAGGGGCTCCAGGCATGAAGATGGTAGACAAACGGGCAGCACCACAGTTTAACTGTGCCCTTCTGAACTGACGAAGGCCAGAAATGGAATTCTGCCTTTTTTGACCTAAGTTCACTTTTCCATCTGTGACATCATTTTACAATATCTTGTAGGCTGTGACGAGGTGTTCAGCAAAATTAGTTAATTCTAGTTTTTTGGATATCTTTTCCCCTGGGCCACACAGGTGAGAGATATTAGCGTCATATTTTATATCTCAATTTATCATTCGCATAGATACCAAATACGATGCATCTAAAGGCTCTGTTAAACGCAACGACATATCTAACGATATATCAATGGGGTTACGGATTCCGTGACGCACATCCGGCATCGTTAGTGACATCGTTGCGTGTGACACCAACGAGCGGCCGTTAACAATGGAAAATACTCACCAAATCATCCATCGTTGACACGTCGTTCATTTTCAAAAAATCGTTGATTGTTGAGGATGCATGTTGTTCGTCGTTCCCGAGGCAGCACACATCGCTACGTGTGACATCTCGGGAATGACGAACAACCCTTTACCTGCGGCCACTGGCAATGAGGAAGGAAGGATGTGGGCGGGATGTTATGGACGCTTATCTCCGGCCCTCCGCTTCTATTGGGCGGCCGCTTAGTGACGCCGCCGTGATGCCGCACGAACTGCCTCTTAGAAAGGAGGCGGTTCGCCGGCAACAGCAACGTCGCTAAGCAGGTAAGTCCGTGTCCGTGTGACGGCTCCTAACGCTATAGTGCGCCATGGACAGCAATTTGCCCGTGATGCACAAACGACGGGGGCGGGTACCCTCGCTAGCGATATCACTGCGTGTAAAGCCCCCTTAACATGATTTTATTGGCCAATTTGTCGAGGTACCAGCGATCGCCTAGCAAAGCCAAATGTTGTGCTGCTTTCAGCGCTCTGCTGTGATTCTGACAATATGCTTTTCATTTTTCTTGCGTTAACGTGGCACCTAACAACTGTGTTTATAGCTTTTCTACTTAAAAGAACAAAGGGACGTCTTTGTGTGCACAGATTTTGGTTTCATTTGTTCCAACCCTCCTGGATGTAAATGTCGCGGGCGGGGAGGAGGGTGTCAGCACACCGCGCTCACCCCTTCTGCTCGGGTCCGGCAGCTGCTCAGTGGTGGCTCGAGCCGTAGGCCGGATCCCGGGGGTCTCAACAATATGGTGAGTATTTTTGATCGATAACGGTCATTCCTGCATTTCACACGCAACGACGTCACTAATGAGGCCGGATGTGCGTCTCGAATTCCGTGACCCCAACGACATCTCTTTAGCGATGTCGTTGCGTGTTAAGTGGCCTTTAAGTAAACTTCTAAGAGACCTCGGAGTGTCTCACACGTCTTTTCAGGGCATTTGTAGATTTTGCAGTATTGAAATCTGTCTCAAAATGATTTACTGCATGTAGAATTTTGTGGAAAAATTTTTTACTTGGCAGATTCAAATTTCAAAATATTCAATCTTCCAACTGTATATACTTTCACTTTTTAAGGTTAAAGAGTTGACATATGTTTCATTCTGTGATCGATATTTCTGTTTTTAAACTCCTAGATAAAAGGTGCCTTAAACGTTTCCACTTTACAAATTTGGCTCCTGTGGGTGGGTTTCTCTTAAAGAGAACCAACCATCAGGATTTTTATATGTAAAAAGAAGCCAGTGCTATACTGGCACTAGGATAATGAATGTAAGAATACCTTTTGTTTTGAAATTGGATGTTTTATTTCAGAAATATATACAGGTAAAGTTATAGAAATGCACTACTTTTTGATTGACAGGTGCAACAGGAAGAGAATATATGGTGGGGTTTTGCTATCAATTCCTGCCCCTGTCTGCCTCCTTGGCCTTGGTAGATGCTAGACTGTATGGGCTGCATTTTAAACATGCCCCTATCATATGACAGAAATTACTCATACCTGGAAGTAGCCCATACAGTCTAACATCTACCAAGGCCAGAGAGGCAGGCAGGGGCAGGAATAGATAGCAACACCCAACCCACATATTCCCTTCCTGTTGCACCTGTCAATCAAATAGCAGTGCATTGCTAGAACTTTACTGGCACATCTTTCTGAAATAAAACATCTAATCTCAGAGCAAAATGTATGCTTACATTCAGCCTCCTAGTGCCAGTATAGCACTGGCTTTATTTTATATATAAAAATCCTGATGGTTGGTTCTCTTTAAGCATGCTTTTTGTGAGCTCTGAAGTTTGCTGACCCCAGTAGCTCTCATTTCTTGGGACAGCTTCATTCCTGTACTGATTTCCCTCTTTGCAGACATATACATTGTGGTACAGTCCTTATATGATATCCTGACCTGATTGCTAATACAGAAACTGTCAGGAACAACCAGATGGGGGTCTTAGAAGATCCACCCGCTGTTTACCAATTTTTCATGACCAGACTGCTCTCTAGCGCCCCTCTTTTTGGCAGGTCACTTTTGGTACTGCCGGACAATAAGTAAATGAGGCTGCTGAGCTACTAATGCCAAATATTGAAGGTCTCCCAGCCTAGGTAATGGATATATCACTGATTCCCACTAATGGAATATATATAAACCTTGGTACCCTTTACTGGTAGTACCCCAATAATTCTACACCACAATAATTTCACTGCCACCATCGGATGTTCCACATGTAGTCCGGACACCCGTTACAGATAGCAAAAGGCTCTTTGGGTTCAGATTCATTATAGAGCAGGCTATTAAATTTTATATATTTAATTTGAAAATATGCAGTATTTATAAAATATACAAGATGTTACAAAAGGTGAACAATTCAAATACAGTGTAGACAGTTACATAAAAATAAAAGGGATAAACATGAAACTTACTAAACTCGTGCCATAGATGTGACGTACGCATTTAGGGAGGGAGGGGCTCCAGGCATGAAGATGGTAGACAAACGGGCAGCACCACAGTTTAACTGTGCCCTTCTGAACTGACGAAGGCCAGAAATGGAATTCTGCCTTTTTTGACCTAAGTTCACTTTTCCATCTGTGACATCATTTTACAATATCTTGTAGGCTGTGACGAGGTGTTCAGCAAAATTAGTTAATTCTAGTTTTTTGGATATCTTTTCCCCTGGGCCACACAGGTGAGAGATATTAGCGTCATATTTTATATCTCAATTTATCATTCGCATAGATACCAAATACGATGCATCTAAAGGCTCTGTTAAACGCAACGACATATCTAACGATATATCAATGGGGTTACGGATTCCGTGACGCACATCCGGCATCGTTAGTGACATCGTTGCGTGTGACACCAACGAGCGGCCGTTAACAATGGAAAATACTCACCAAATCATCCATCGTTGACACGTCGTTCATTTTCAAAAAATCGTTGATTGTTGAGGATGCATGTTGTTCGTCGTTCCCGAGGCAGCACACATCGCTACGTGTGACATCTCGGGAATGACGAACAACCCTTTACCTGCGGCCACTGGCAATGAGGAAGGAAGGATGTGGGCGGGATGTTATGGACGCTTATCTCCGGCCCTCCGCTTCTATTGGGCGGCCGCTTAGTGACGCCGCCGTGATGCCGCACGAACTGCCTCTTAGAAAGGAGGCGGTTCGCCGGCAACAGCAACGTCGCTAAGCAGGTAAGTCCGTGTCCGTGTGACGGCTCCTAACGCTATAGTGCGCCATGGACAGCAATTTGCCCGTGATGCACAAACGACGGGGGCGGGTACCCTCGCTAGCGATATCACTGCGTGTAAAGCCCCCTTAACATGATTTTATTGGCCAATTTGTCGAGGTACCAGCGATCGCCTAGCAAAGCCAAATGTTGTGCTGCTTTCAGCGCTCTGCTGTGATTCTGACAATATGCTTTTCATTTTTCTTGCGTTAACGTGGCACCTAACAACTGTGTTTATAGCTTTTCTACTTAAAAGAACAAAGGGACGTCTTTGTGTGCACAGATTTTGGTTTCATTTGTTCCAACCCTCCTGGATGTAAATGTCGCGGGCGGGGAGGAGGGTGTCAGCACACCGCGCTCACCCCTTCTGCTCGGGTCCGGCAGCTGCTCAGTGGTGGCTCGAGCCGTAGGCCGGATCCCGGGGGTTTCCTCGAGCGGCACTCCTCGCCCGTGAGTGAAAGGGGGGTTGTTTGGGGTGTTGGGATAATGTCCGTGACGCCACCCACGGTTGTGGTGATGTGTAGCACCACCGCTGCTCAATGCGGGGATCCCGGGGATGGTAATGGGGAGCAGCCAGGTGTTGTGTTGCCCCTCCGTGGGTAGGGGTTGGTGATCCCGGGGCCCGGTGATGGCTTGTGAGGTGCAGGGCCTGGTGGGCGCAGGGACGCGGGGGCAGCGCTGTGCCTTGCGGCACTATGGTACTCACTCAGCCTGAGACTTGGACACAGTTTGTACGGTAAACCAAACGGCTGGTAGGACGGTCCCACAGACGGCTGCTTTGCTTCCCCGGTAGGTGACGGTGATGTCCCTCTTCCTTGCACCTGTATGTACGGATGGTTGCGATGGGTCCCCACCGGTAACCCGCTCCCCGGCTTCAAGCTGGGCCGGAGGAGCACTACACTTTGCCCGCAGGCGCTGGCCCTCAGAGACTGGTGCCCTGGCGGTGGCGGTGCCTCTGTTGTACAGGTTGGACTGTTGCCTTCTATCGGGACTTGGTTGTTGGGGGAATCTACGTCCCCTTCACTGACGGATTCGGCAAATTTGGCGACTCCTAGCCTTGCCGGGGTCCGAGAGGCCCCTGCCCTGGTGCTGACTGTCTTTCGGAACACTGCTCCAGACCACCGGGCACACAGCCAACGGGGTCCTTCCAGGAACTTCCAAACGGTCCCCCTCCGGACAGTCACCGCCGTCGCTGACCTTGCTGTACTAGCCCTACACACAGCTGGGCTCTCAGGCTTCTCCTTCTCTCTCAGTCACCACTCTTGCTTTCCTCCTTTTCTCCTTTTCTTTCCTCTACTTTCACTTCTTGGTTGGTTACTCTAGCCCCTGCCTGGGCTACTCCTCACTCCTTCCACTTCCTCCTCCCTGACTAGACTCCTGCTCCTCCCTGAGCTTTCTCTGCTGTTCACTCGTTCATGTCCCTGACTGGACTGACTGGTTACTTCCTGCCTCCAGAGTTGTGAGCTCCTTGGTGGGCGGAGCCAACCGCCTGGCCCACCCCCTGGTGTGCATCACAGACTCCTGGAGGAAGGCAACAAGGATTTCTGGTTAGCTGATGTGCCTACCTGGAGTGTGGGGTGTGGTGGTGTTGTGACCTGTGTCCCCTGGCTTGCCCAGGGCGACACATTCCCCCTTAGCAAAACGCAGACCGTCCGCGGGCTGCCGTCCTACACCGGTTTTATTTTTCTGTAAAAAGGGGATAACAGGGTTAAACATATATACTTTTCAATAACTCTTCCCAAGACTGGAGGCACATTTACTTTTAACGTTTCAACGGTATACGGTCACGGTTTCCGCTCTCTCCCACCCAAGTAACCTGGCCCTGATGCTGCCCCTAAAACCCAGGCAGCACCCCTTGACCCACAGTCCAGCACACGGTACCCGAGCGGGATCTGTCCTTGCCCTCCAGAGGGTAGCCACCGGTTCCTTTGGTGGCTGGGCCCTGGCCTGCTCTGCTCAGGGCCCTCCCTCCAACCTGCCTCTCCGGAGGCGGCCTGCGGAAACGGTAACGGTACCCAACATATTTACAAGCCACTAACGTTTGTGGTTGCCCTGCAGAGTTCACGGGCTTGTCCATGGCTAATTCCCATGCATAAACTTTAAACGGTCCCCACGGGGACAACGGTGCCGGCTCCAGCCGGTTGCAAATCAACAACAAATCAGGTTACTTCTTCGGATCATTTTCATCATCATTGCAGAACTTTCAAACTTTTTCAACAGACACACAACACTCTTTTACATTTGCGGACCCCTTTTTTCTCATAGAACGGTCTCCCTGTACCTAAGTGGGGGTCTACCTAGGTTGGAACGGGTGGACCTTCGGGGCCCGGTGTCAGTGTTGCTAGACAGTGGGGTAGAGGGAACAATCGGTTCCTCCTCCCTGCTATAGTGTGGGGCAGGCGGAGGTATAGGGGGGCTGGGTACAGGTTCATCCCTGGGCACTGGCACTGGTTCTGGCTCACGGTTAACCACTTCCACTACTTCTTCATCCACGGGTTGTGGGAACAGTATCACTGGAAGTATCACCGCGCCGTTCTGTGTAGGCCAGTTTGCTGGGAAGTCACCCATTACAGTGTGGATTACCTCTGCCGCCTTCTCCACGGGTGGAGGAACCGGTACTTCAGCCTCTCCCTTCAACGCTGGGGGGCATTTTTTTAGATGGTCCCGGGAAACAGTGGCCAGGGTGCCCCCTTGGTCACGACTGATCTGGTAGGTCTTCCCATCTTCCCAGGCTGTGGGTTGTATGACGTAAGGGACCTGCTCCCACTGATCATCCAGCTTGTGGGCTTTTCTCTTCCGTTTCAGCACCACATCTCCTGGCTGGAAAGGACCTGCGGGCGCCTTCTGATTGAACCGGTGCTCTTGCTGTTCTCGACTTCGACCGAGGTTTTTCTCCACATACTCCTGGATTTGCCGGTACTGTGCCCTCCTCCGACTTTCCCACTCTGCCGTTGAAGGGAGTGCTTCCGGGGCCTCCAACCCCATCTCCAGATCCACCGGCAGGCGGCCAGGCCGAGCCCTCATCAGATACGCTGGGGTGCACTTCGTCGAGCTGGACGGGATATTATTGTACATGTCGACCAAGTCGGGCAACTTTTCCGGCCACATGTTCCGTTCTTCCAGCGGCAGCGTCTTGAGGAGCCCCAGGACCAAGTGATTCATTTTCTCGCACATGCCGTTGGTTTGGGCATGGTACGGGGTGGTCCGAATCTTCTTGCAGCCGTACAACTGGCAGAATTCGTGAAACACCTCTGCTTCAAAAGCCGGGCCTTGGTCTGTCAGCACCTTCTCGGGGTACCCGTGGGGTCGGCAGAAATAAGCCTGGAACGCTCGAGCAGCGGTTCGACCAGTTAGGTCCTTAACAGGGACGACCACCATAAATCTTGAATAGTGGTCTACCATGGTCAATGCATAGGTGTACCCACTTCGGCTAGGGGTGAGCTTGACATGGTCCAGGGCGACCAGCTCCAGCGGCTGATGGGTAACGATGGGATGTAATGGTGCCCTCTGGCTAGTCTCGTCCTTTCTCCTCAGTGTACAAGGACCGCACTCTCGGCACCAGGCTTCCACCGATTCCCGCATCCCACTCCAATAGAACCGCTCCCTCAACAGCATCTCCAGCTTTTTGCACCTGAAGTGGCCAGCACCATCATGGTATGCCCGCAGGACGGTAGCGACCTCAGCTTGAGGAACGATCAACTGGCATATTTTCTCATGGGTCTTTGGGTTGATCAGCTCACGGCACAGCCTCCCTTGGTGTAGGTAGAGCCGTTTTCGTTCTTTCCACAAGCGTTGGGCTTCGGCTGGAGCGCTAGGGTCCATTCCCATGGCGCCTTGTTCCACCAGAGTCTTGACAAGGCGGACAGCCGGCGCTTGGTCCTGGGCGTCCTGCCACTCGTGACTGGGCCGCGGGTCCAGATCCACCCTTTGCTGACATACTTGTACCCTCTCAGGAGGCGGCTGGTGAAACGCAGGCAACTCAATCTCCTCGAGGTCGTCATCCTCGCACCCCTCTTCTGACAAATGGGGCATCCGGGAGAGTGCATCTGCATTGATGTTGACACGACCAGCTCGGTACTTTATGGTGAAATCATAGTTGGCTAACCGGGCTACCCACCGCTGCTCCAGCGCGCCCAACTTGGCCGTGTTCAGGTGAGTCAGCGGATTGTTGTCCGTGAATGCGGTGAATTTTGCTGCCGCCAAATAGTGACGGAACCGCTCCGTGATAGCCCACACCAACGCCAGTAGCTCGAGCTTGAAAGAGCTATAGTTCTCAGGGTTCCTTTCAGTCGGACGGAGTTTTCGGCTGGCGTAGGCGATCACCTTCTCCTTTCCATCCTGGACCTGGGAGAGGACCGCTCCTAGCCCCACATTACTGGCGTCCGTGTGGAGGATGAATGGGCGCCCGTAGTCAGGGTACGCCAGGACCTCTTCTCCGGTCAGGGCCGCCTTCAACTGGCAAAAGGACTCCTCATGCTTGTCCTCCCACGACAGTGGGGCTCCGACGGGTCTGCCACCCTTGGTCTGTCCCACGAGGAGATCTTGCATGGGGGCGGCCATCTTCGTGTACCCCTTTATAAAGCGCCGATAGTACCCCACCAGACCCAAAAACTGCCTTACCTCCCTCACGGTAGTGGGCCTCGGCCAGCTTTGGATAGCAGTGATCTTCTCAGGGTCGGGGGCGACACCATCCGCACTCACCACATGCCCTAGATATTGCACCTTGGGTTTCAGCAGGTGGCATTTTGAGGGCTTCAACTTCATCCCGTACTTAGCAAGGGACGCGAACACCTCGGCCAGGTGCTCCAGATGGGCTTCATACGTCTGGGAATAAACAATCACATCATCCAAATACAGCAGGACGGTCTCGAAGTTTAAATGTCCCAAACAGCACTCCATCAGCCGTTGGAAAGTCCCGGGGGCATTGCACAGCCCAAACGGCATGCTATTGAATTCGCAGAGTCCCATCGGGGTGGTGAAGGCGGTCTTCTCCCGGTCCTCCGGGGCCACGGCCACTTGCCAGTATCCGCTGGTGAGGTCAAGGGTCGAGAAGTAGTTTGCAGTTCTCAGTGCAGCCAAAGACTCTTCGATACGAGGCAACGGATAGGCATCTTTATGGGTTATCTGGTTGATCTTCCGGTAGTCCACACACATCCGCATGGTACCATCCTTCTTCTTGACCAGTACCAACGGAGCGGCCCAGGGACTACAGCTGTCCCGAATAACCCCTGCCTCCTTCATATTTTTCAACATATCTTTGGCACACTGGTAATGTGCAGGGGGAATAGGTCTATACCTCTCTTTGATAGGGGGATGTTCTCCCGTAGGAATGTGGTGTTGGACCCCCTTAATCTGCCCAAAGTCTAGGGGGTGCTTACTGAAAACCTGTTCGTACTCCTGCACCACCCTGTGTACCCCTGCCCTGTGATGTGTAGGGGTATCATCAGTGCCCACATGTAGCTGTTGGTGCCACTCCTTGGTGTCCCCCTGGGGTGGGGAAGTGCTGGTGGTAGGTGGGAGTGTGGATGGACTGGCTTCCTGGATAGTGTGAGGGTCTAGGGTGAGCAGCTTGGCAATGGTGGCATACCGGGGGAGCCTGACTTCTTCCTCCCCACAATTCAACACTCTCACAGGCACTCTCCCTTTCTTCACATCTACCACCCCTCGGGCGGCCACTACAGTGGGCCAGTGCTCGGAAGGCATGGGCTCCATCATCGCAGGGTAGTCACGCCCCTGAGGCCCTACTGCTGCCCTACACCAGATCATCATCTCACTCCTAGGGGGCACAGTCAATGGAGCAACATCCATCACTCTCACTCCACCAATCTCCCCTCCGGTTGAGCTTACATGCTGGCGGTACATCAGGGCACGGATTTCACGCTGCACAGCCCTCTGCCGGCTCCCCGCCGCCGTGGCGGCTAGCTGTTGCAATAGGTTCAACACATCAGCCATGCAGTGTTCCATCACATTGGTTCCCAGCACTATTTTCGGGTTATGATCACTAGGCTCATTCATGATCACGATCATACCCTGGTGTTGCAGTTCAGCTTGCCCCACTGTCATAGCCACCTGTTTATACCCCACCTGGGTCAATGGAAGTCCATTAGCGGCAATCAAATTTATACTATTGTCTGGAGGCGCCAGCTCGTCTGTGGCCCAATATCGCTGATACAACGTGTACAGTATGGTCGTTACCTGTGATCCAGTGTCCAAGAGAGCCATCACCGGTATGCCGTCCACAGCCACAGGGATGATAGGGCGGGCCCCGACATATCGGTCTCGCCAGTCCGGGGGGCCACGGTGTTCTACTCCTGAGGATTGGCCCGGGGCCCCAGGGGTTGCTCGTTTAACGGGCACTGTCGGTAATAATGGCCCGGCTTACGGCACTTGTAGCAGATTGGAGGTCTGCTCCGCGGGTTGTTAGCGCTTCTCCGCTGCATCCAGGGAACATCTTCGGGACTGTCAGCAAGCTGTATCTGTACTGGGGGCTGAGATCTGGTCAGTGGTTGTAGCGCAGCAAGGATTTTGGCAAGGTCTCCGTCCAGGCGACGGACCTGGGCTGCCAGTTCTTCCACTGTGCTGCTCGGGGCTGCAGGTGTTAAGGAGGTTGGTTTGGCTGGGGCTGCCACAACGGGAGCTGTCTCGACGGGCCACGGGACGGGTTCCAGAGCTTCAGCAGCTGGGGGCTGTAGTGCTTTAATAGCCCGCTCCTTTAACACAGCAAAGTCCACATCCGGGTGTTCCAGGGCCCACAGCCGGAGTTGTTTACGATCCTCAGGGGACCTCATCCCCTGCGCAAATTGCTCCACTAACATCTTGTTTCTATCCGCCTCATTAATAGAGTTCACCCGCTTCAGCGTGCGGAGGGCGGTCTGCAGACGTAGAGCATAGTCCCGAATGCTATCCCCAGCTCGTTGCCGGCACTGGTAAAACTGCATCCTCAGCTCAGCTTCAGTCCGGGTCTCGAAGGCAGTCTGTAGCTTCTCGAAGATGGTGGCTACAGAGAGCCGGTCCCCCTCGGCCCAGGTCTCCGCTTCCTGCTCCGCCGCACTGGTTAACTGGCCTAGCACTATCGCTGCACGTTGCTTATCAGTCAGGGGGTACAGCTCTAGCAACGGGTTAAGCTTTTTCCGGAAGGCCTGTAAGGCATCCGGTTTCCCGTCATACTGCGGTAGCCAGGCAGCTCCGGGCGCATAGGGCAAGGAAAACGGCATGACCTGAGCAAGTGCGGGGGCCGCGGCACCTCCCGCCAGTACGGCCGGGACCTGGGCAGGCCCATTCCCATCCGCGGGTGCCGCTGCAGCTGCGACCACCGCTCCTCCAGCGGCTCCGTCGGGCGCAGACATCTTGTTTCCGTCCCCCTTAGCTCTCTCCGGCCCCTCCTCTCTCGGGGCGGGGTTTTGACCTTCGCGCCTCTACTGCTCGAGAAGACGCTCGAGCGGGAACTTTTCGCGCCAAAGATGGCGGCTTCTGAAATTTTTCTGCCGGATACCTCCGGCGGTAACAAGGCGCACCTCTACCAGACGGCAGAGCGGTAAGATCCTGTTCGTGACGCCAAGTTGTCGCGGGCGGGGAGGAGGGTGTCAGCACACCGCGCTCACCCCTTCTGCTCGGGTCCGGCAGCTGCTCAGTGGTGGCTCGAGCCGTAGGCCGGATCCCGGGGGTTTCCTCGAGCGGCACTCCTCGCCCGTGAGTGAAAGGGGGGTTGTTTGGGGTGTTGGGATAATGTCCGTGACGCCACCCACGGTTGTGGTGATGTGTAGCACCACCGCTGCTCAATGCGGGGATCCCGGGGATGGTAATGGGGAGCAGCCAGGTGTTGTGTTGCCCCTCCGTGGGTAGGGGTTGGTGATCCCGGGGCCCGGTGATGGCTTGTGAGGTGCAGGGCCTGGTGGGCGCAGGGACGCGGGGGCAGCGCTGTGCCTTGCGGCACTATGGTACTCACTCAGCCTGAGACTTGGACACAGTTTGTACGGTAAACCAAACGGCTGGTAGGACGGTCCCACAGACGGCTGCTTTGCTTCCCCGGTAGGTGACGGTGATGTCCCTCTTCCTTGCACCTGTATGTACGGATGGTTGCGATGGGTCCCCACCGGTAACCCGCTCCCCGGCTTCAAGCTGGGCCGGAGGAGCACTACACTTTGCCCGCAGGCGCTGGCCCTCAGAGACTGGTGCCCTGGCGGTGGCGGTGCCTCTGTTGTACAGGTTGGACTGTTGCCTTCTATCGGGACTTGGTTGTTGGGGGAATCTACGTCCCCTTCACTGACGGATTCGGCAAATTTGGCGACTCCTAGCCTTGCCGGGGTCCGAGAGGCCCCTGCCCTGGTGCTGACTGTCTTTCGGAACACTGCTCCAGACCACCGGGCACACAGCCAACGGGGTCCTTCCAGGAACTTCCAAACGGTCCCCCTCCGGACAGTCACCGCCGTCGCTGACCTTGCTGTACTAGCCCTACACACAGCTGGGCTCTCAGGCTTCTCCTTCTCTCTCAGTCACCACTCTTGCTTTCCTCCTTTTCTCCTTTTCTTTCCTCTACTTTCACTTCTTGGTTGGTTACTCTAGCCCCTGCCTGGGCTACTCCTCACTCCTTCCACTTCCTCCTCCCTGACTAGACTCCTGCTCCTCCCTGAGCTTTCTCTGCTGTTCACTCGTTCATGTCCCTGACTGGACTGCCTGGTTACTTCCTGCCTCCAGAGTTGTGAGCTCCTTGGTGGGCGGAGCCAACCGCCTGGCCCACCCCCTGGTGTGCATCACAGACTCCTGGAGGAAGGCAACAAGGATTTCTGGTTAGCTGATGTGCCTACCTGGAGTGTGGGGTGTGGTGGTGTTGTGACTTG
This sequence comes from Anomaloglossus baeobatrachus, assembly GCF_048569485.1. NCBI lineage: Eukaryota > Metazoa > Chordata > Amphibia > Anura > Aromobatidae > Anomaloglossus > Anomaloglossus baeobatrachus. The sequence continues at coordinate 27,655,768 of NC_134358.1, read as the reverse complement.
TGTCTTCTGGCTTGCCCAGGGCGACACATTAATACCAAAACCCTCAGGGCGATCAGATAAAGTCGTCATAGCGATCTGTGCTAGCTGATAGTGGGGAGCGGGGTATAAGGGACCTTACAGTTTTAACATGACAGACACCATTGTCATCACTTCTGCCTTTCCCTCTAGATTCTACTCTCTCTATATAGAAGCAGCCAGTGTAAGGCCCTGTGCCCACGGGAGCTTGCTTCTGCGGATTTTGCCGCGAAAAACCTGCGCATTTATCTGGATTTTCCAGATAAATCCGCAGGTTTCAGCAAGTACAGACACTCCCCATGTTATCCTATGGGACATGGGGAGTGCTGTGTCCACGTTGCGGAATGTGCGGTTGCGGAATATACTTCGGATATCCCACAGCCGCACATAACTGCATGTCAATTATTTCTGCAGCATTACCTGGGGAAATCCCCTGCTTTGGCCCCTACTTACCTGCCTTGATAACAGACACCCGGTCATTTTCCCTCGGTGCACAGGAGCAGGAAGGAGGAGGTGGGCGGGGCCTGCACGAGCTCCGGTCATGTGACAGCCGGAGCTAGTTCAGGCCCGCCCACCTTCTCCTTCACAGTGTAAACACAACCAGAGACGGAGAGAAGTCCTGCGTGATGGAGGTAAGTATGAACTCCCCAATCACTCAGCACTTGTTCTACATTGAGGATTCAGTGCCGAAGCCATGGTACTTTATCCTCAATGCAGAATGCCCGCACCATATCCGCAGGACATTCCGCAAATAAACCGCAGCATGGAAACAGACAAAGTTGTGCTGCGGTTTTCTGGGAGATCCTGCGGAATGTCCTGCGGATATAACCGCAGGACACTCTCCCCGTGGGCACATAGCCATATGGTTTCCTTTTCTAGCAAACTTTGCTTTGGGTGCTCTCCTCCTCAGTACACTCTCATCCAATTTTACTCCCTGCTCATACCTCTAAAAATTTCCATACACTTTAGACACAGTGCCTTGAAAAACTATTCATACCATGTGAACTTTTCTAGAACTTTTATATTAATCTCAACTTATACTCCCCTCTCTGGGACTTCCACTACTCACCATCACGTCAGGTCCTTGTCCCATCTTCGGATTGACCTTAGTATCTCTGAAATATCAGGGGCCTCAGTCGCTAGTGTAAAGAGATGGACTTTTGTCACGTTTCCCCCCTGAAGATACCAGTCACGTTAATGTTATGTAATGTGAACTGAAATGTGTATTGTGTTATAGTATTGGTAATGTGTTATGTGAGTTGTGATATGTAGTAGTGTTATATGTGTTATGCTGAGAGTAGGGTCAGACATAGTTAAGTGTTTGGACTAGCCCATAGTGGGAGGGGCTAGGATACAGGGAGAGTGACAATTTCTTGTGGAACATCAGATAGAGCCTAGCTGACAAGGCTGCATGATGTGGGTGTCCCTGCCGCTAGAGGAGATTGGAGCATGAAAAAGAGGTGACCAGAACACAAAGTAATCCAATAGAGTTGGGTCAGCGGACTAATTGAGAGAACGGTGACTGAGTGAGACAGGTCCTCAAATAGGACTCTCAGGAGCAAGGATCTAGACAGTTTACAACTCTTGAAGGTAATGGGCCTGGAAAGAATAGAATGCGAAATGAAGGGGGTTCCCTTAGCAAAAGATCCACAAGTGTCAGTAAGCATGAAGCTAGAGTCCAGCGATATTGGCAACCCATCCCCCTTACAAGGAGAACTGAGATGCAGCAGTACTTTAATGACTTACATGAGCTTTACTGTGATGCTGACCTAGGTTGGGGTGAAACGAGCAAGACTAGTGAGGACAGGAACAACTAAGATAGAAAGAGTGGAAGGACTGTTGGTAGAGATATGTGTCGCTCACCTGTAGCGGTCGCCTCAGGGACATCACTCCACCTTCTGGGACGCCACAGGGGCTCCACTTGATTACCGCTGGCAACAGGTATGTCAGGTTTATTTACATGGGAGTCATCACGCCACTCACGATTTTGCGGTCAGGAGTATGGGTGACCGCCACTGCAGGTTTAACGAGCGTCTGGGGCTGATTGAGTCTGCAGTCTGTTGGTGTGGCCTCCCGTGAGTGAGGCTGACCCCAGGGGCTGGGACATGTGTGGAACAACAGGTCCCAGAATAACTCAGGCACAGTCCAAGATGTCTTTCAACTTGTTTACTCACGTTCAGGTGGTTTTGTGAGGTAAGCCAGGCGATGCTGAGATAAACCAGGTAGAACCAGGTATCCTTCAGGCTGGTCTAAGGATAACCGTTAACTCGCCTTCCTAGCACTTCTTGTTTCGGATAACCCTTGACTTGAAGTACCGTGGGATTCATCCAGGGAAGTAGCTACTGCCTTTTCTTCCATTTTTGTCCCGTTTGCTGGCAGCGTGGACCAAGGAAGATAGCTCCAGGCTCGATCCTCCTTATGGGCCCCCTTGTTGCTGCTGATGCTCGAACTCTAGTTGGTTGGTGTGGGACTTGTGGTCCCCTCACTGTCAGGTTTAGCAGATCAATAAATGGACGTCTACTCTAGGGACCTGTTCCCGTGCGTGCCTAGCCACCAGAAGTCCCCGTACTCGACCAGTTGACTTCCTCAGCGTCTTTCTTACTGACTTTCTAGTAACCGTTTTCCCCAGCTAACGGCTACTACACATGCAGGGTCTGACTAGCGTGTCTGCGTGCCCGCTCTCTGCTTCAGACTGGCTCCACTGCTACTTTCCTGACAGCCACTGCCACCTTAGCTTCCAGCCCCTCCCCTCACCACTAGCTGAGATGTGGAGGCCACGCTCCCTCTTGGGTCTGCCCAAGGGTCCACTCTAAGGTGTGGGAGACCTGGTTGCTATGTGTCTGTGCGTACACACCCTATTTCAGCCTTTGGATTACCAGAAGGTACTGACCCAGCATGGGTGCAGTACCCAGTGGTGCCTGACCAAGTCAGGGGCATCACAGATACTGCACACTATCTCCTATGTACAGATGTTTTGAAGTTACTGTTAATTAAAAGAGTATTTTTAAAGTACCAGTGGTCTCCTTTAGTGAACCGGTAAACAAGTGGTTCTGGCCAGAACAAGCCATCGGTAACATGTGGCCAGCACAGGAGTAGCGCCCTCATGCACGTCTACAAATCCATGTTGTTGATAAACATGGCACTTCATTGTGGTAGGTGCTCAAGTAGGATCCAGTCCTGTATGTAGCAAATAGCAAATACTTAGCACTCATATAGTTGAAGATCTGGTATTTTATTGAGTAAACTTGACCAGATACAGCACAGACGTGTCGGTCAAACATAGACCTTCATCAGTGTAAAAGGTCTGCTCAGCTGGTGAGTGAAGGTAGCGCTTTTGCCACACAGTGGTGGACACTGTGAGCTATACCAGCGCAACTTTCACTCACCAGCTGAACAGACCTTCTACACTGCACACTGATGAAGGTCTATGTTAGGCCGAAATGTCTGTGTTGTATCTGGTCAAGTTTACTCAATAAAATACCAGATTCTTCAACTATTTGAGTGCCAAGAATTTGCTCCTCATCTACACATCCAGGTAGGACACCATCTTTCATGTAGCATGCCGGGGTACAAGAGAATAGTACCTCTCCCAGGACTATAGCCCAGCCTCACCCTACACTTGGTTGAGACTTTCAGGTTTGCTAGGCCCGGCAGGGTTCTATGCATACCCATGATGTTACAGCATGGACCGTAGCTGTTGCTAATATAATGGCAGAACTTTCCTGGACCCAACAAACCCGGACTCTTTGGTTTAGCAACTGAAACCCCAGGGATTTCAGCCTCCCTGATGCAACAAGGACCGGACAAGTGGAAGCTACAATCAGCGGGGCCAGAGAGGTGAGCGGTGAGATAAGCATATGGCTTTTTTTTTCCAGATTATGGTTATTATGCTCTGATGTATTGAAGGACCCCAGAGCATAATCAGGGACATTATATTTGTGAAGAATAACTTCTCCATAAATCAGATTTCCAGGGGAAAAACAGGGAAAGAGGCAATTAATTATGCATGACCTGCTTTTCTCTAATAGATACAATATTGGAAACTCTTACTATTGTAAAAGTAGCAGGATTATGGCAATTTTAAGAAGGCAGCAGGATGGAGCATTAGTGTCACTAAATATCATGGGGATATTCTATAAAAATCAGGCGCCAAATACATCTGAAGTCACAAAAGAAGTTGTTATTGAGGTGTGGGTCAAAGGAGAAAGAAAGGAAAGGTGATAGCATCTGATCTTGTATATTCTTGCATAGTCTGCAGTGTTATTGTACTCTGCACCGCATGACCACATTAATGATAATATTAGTGTTTGAATGGTGGTACAAGACCAAGTGTATGCCTGTTCTTGTCACAAGATTTTGGCTTTCTAAACTAAAACTAGCATCTTAAGCAGGACCTGTGCTGCATTCTATAAAGGTGCACGTTGCCCCCTGACCCAACCCTGTAGACCTCACAAATACCTTTTATAAAATCTCCCACAATGTATGTAAATTGTCCAATCCAGTCCTATGGGTGTCCTTATCTGCAACTCCTGTCGCTCCTTTCCCCATGCTCTTGCACTGAATGACGTGGATGATGCCTTGGTCACCATTTCCGTAGGCGGGCAAATTCTTGCACCTGCGACGACATGTTCCTGGCTTACATAGGCGCACTTTACTCTGTACTATTGTAGGCACCATCCACGTAGGTAGGCAAAATCTTGCGCCTGCTCAGACATATTCCCGGCTTGCGCATGTGCACTTCGCTCTGTCTTATTGCTGGCAGATCCAAAAACATAGGTGTGCCTGTGCGAACCGGCGAGTTCTCTGTGCAGGCACGAGATTTTACCCGGCGATGTGGATGAAGTGGGTGACGTCATGCACATCACTGGGTAAAATCTCATGCCTGCGCAGGTTTGCACAGGCGCACATATGTTTTCCACACTGCCAGCAATAGGACAGAGTGAAGTGCACATGCGCAAGCTGGGAATATGTCTGCGCAGGTGCGAGATTTTGCCTGCCTACGTGGATGGCGCTTGAGGCATCACCCATGTTAATCAGCACCGGAGGACGGCAAAAAGAGGGACAGGGGGTGCAGATTAAGATGCCCATTGGACCGGACTGGACAATTTACATATAGGGTGGGAGATTTTATAAAGGTATTTGTGGGTTCTACAGAGGGTCAGGGGTAACGTACACCTTTATGGAATGCAGCACAGGCACTGATTAAGATTCTAGTTTTTGTTTAGAAGTCCAAAATCTGGTGACAAGTTCCCTTTAAGTATTTCTATCGTCTGCTGATTACGATCCTTCAATCCCTGACTCCGCAGCACAAACTAATGGGAAACGGTTTTGTCATTTCATAATTCTCTAAATACGAAAACAAATTCCAAAACCTTTCAAAACTAATAATAGAGATTCAATTACGAAACATGTTCCTTCCATAAAAGATTCTCTTTTAATGTAAACAGATAGAACAGCTAATGGCATAGTAACAAAGCGAGGCTCGTCATGACTAGAGTTGAGCGCGGTTCGTGGTTCGTGGTTCTCCAGTTCGCGGCTCGAGTGATTTTGGGGCATGTTCTAGATCGAACTAGAACTCGAGCTTTTTGCAAAAGCTCGGTAGTTCTAGAAACGTTCGAGAACGGTTCTAGCAGCCAAAAAACAGCTAAATCATAGCTTGGTTTCTGCTGTAATAGTGTAAGTCACTCTGTGAATCAAACTATTATCACATTTCAGTGTATAGTGTGCGTGAACAGCGCCTTCAGATCACTGCTGTTTCTATAATGGCGATCGCCATTTTTTTTTTTTTTTTTTCTTGTCTTCCTTCCCTAAGCGCGCGCGTCTTGTGGGGCGGGCCAGCATGTCAGCCAATCACAGACACACACACAGCTAAGTGGACTTTGAGCCAGAGAAGCAACGGCATGTGTGATAGGATCTGCATGTCACATGTCCCTGCATTATAAAACCGGACATTTTCTTCACGGACGCCATTATCTGCCTTCTGCGTCTTTGGTGTCAGACATCAGTGTCGCAGCTCCGTCTTCCTGAGTCCTATAGCCGATACAGCTGTATGCGCTGCATACACAGCGTTAGACAGCTTAGGGAGAGCACTTTATAGCAGTCCTTTTAAGGGCTCCAACCGGCAGGGTCAGAGCCATAGGTGACAGGTCCTGAAAACAGCGACAGCGTCTGTGTAGCCAAGGTCAGGGATTTCCTCCCTGCATTTCACCATTAGGAGGGAATAGAAAGGCAGGCTTCCATTCCTCTACCCAGAGCACCACAATCCTGCCACTGTACCCTCTTGTCCTCTGCACACTCCAACTGATAACTAAGCCATTATACTAGCAAACACTCAGTGTACCTAGTGGCATCCTATACGTGGCTATTGGACTTTGCTATAGTCCCACTAGTGCAAAGACATTTGCAGAGCGCGTCTGCCTGCATTGCACACTACAACTCATTCTAACCAAGCCATTATACTAGCAAACACTCAGTGTACCTAGTGGCATCCTATACGTGGCTATTGGACTTTGCTATAGTCCCACTAGTGCAAAGACATTTGCAGAGCGCGTCTGCCTGCGTTGCACACTACAACTCATTCTAACCAAGCCATTATACTAGCAAACACTCAGTGTACCTAGTGGCATCCTATACGTGGCTATTGGACTTTGCTATAGTCCCACTAGTGCAAAGACATTTGCAGAGCGCGTCTGCCTGCGTTGCACACTACAACTCATTCTAACCAAGCCATTATACTAGCAAACACTCAGTGTACCTAGTGGCATCCTATACGTGGCTATTGGACTTTGCTATAGTCCCACTAGTGCAAAGACATTTGCAGAGCGCGTCTGCCTGCGTTGCACACTACAACTCATTCTAACCAAGCCATTATACTAGCAAACACTCAGTGTACCTAGTGGCATCCTATACGTGGCTATTGGACTTTGCTATAGTCCCACTAGTGCAAAGACATTTGCAGAGCGCGTCTGCCTGCGTTGCACACTACAACTCATTCTAACCAAGCCATTATACTAGCAAACACTCAGTGTACCTAGTGGCATCCTATACGTGGCTATTGGACTTTGCTATAGTCCCACTAGTGCAAAGACATTTGCAGAGCGCGTCTGCCTGCGTTGCACACTACAACTCATTCTAACCAAGCCATTATACTAGCAAACACTCAGTGTACCTAGTGGCATCCTATACGTGGCTATTGGACTTTGCTATAGTCCCACTAGTGCAAAGACATTTGCAGAGCGCGTCTGCCTGCGTTGCACACTACAACTCATTCTAACCAAGCCATTATACTAGCAAACACTCAGTGTACCTAGTGGCATCCTATACGTGGCTATTGGACTTTGCTATAGTCCCACTAGTGCAAAGACATTTGCAGAGCGCGTCTGCCTGCGTTGCACACTACAACTCATTCTAACCAAGCCATTATACTAGCAAACACTCAGTGTACCTAGTGGCATCCTATACGTGGCTATTGGACTTTGCTATAGTCCCACTAGTGCAAAGACATTTGCAGAGCGCGTCTGCCTGCGTTGCACACTACAACTCATTCTAACCAAGCCATTATACTAGCAAACACTCAGTGTACCTAGTGGCATCCTATACGTGGCTATTGGACTTTGCTATAGTCCCACTAGTGCAAAGACATTTGCAGAGCGCGTCTGCCTGCGTTGCACACTACAACTCATTCTAACCAAGCCATTATACTAGCAAACACTCAGTGTACCTAGTGGCATCCTATACGTGGCTATTGGACTTTGCTATAGTCCCACTAGTGCAAAGACATTTGCAGAGCGCGTCTGCCTGCGTTGCACACTACAACTCATTCTAACCAAGCCATTATACTAGCAAACACTCAGTGTACCTAGTGGCATCCTATACGTGGCTATTGGACTTTGCTATAGTCCCACTAGTGCAAAGACATTTGCAGAGCGCGTCTGCCTGCGTTGCACACTACAACTCATTCTAACCAAGCCATTATACTAGCAAACACTCAGTGTACCTAGTGGCATCCTATACGTGGCTATTGGACTTTGCTATAGTCCCACTAGTGCAAAGACATTTGCAGAGCGCGTCTGCCTGCGTTGCACACTACAACTCATTCTAACCAAGCCATTATACTAGCAAACACTCAGTGTACCTAGTGGCATCCTATACGTGGCTATTGGACTTTGCTATAGTCCCACTAGTGCAAAGACATTTGCAGAGCGCGTCTGCCTGCGTTGCACACTACAACTCATTCTAACCAAGCCATTATACTAGCAAACACTCAGTGTACCTAGTGGCATCCTATACGTGGCTATTGGACTTTGCTATAGTCCCACTAGTGCAAAGACATTTGCAGAGCGCGTCTGCCTGCGTTGCACACTACAACTCATTCTAACCAAGCCATTATACTAGCAAACACTCAGTGTACCTAGTGGCATCCTATACGTGGCTATTGGACTTTGCTATAGTCCCACTAGTGCAAAGACATTTGCAGCACGTCTGCCTGCGTTGCACACTCCAACTAATTATAACTAAGTTGCATTGTCAGGGATATTTATTCTTTATTATTCTGCTGTTAATAAAGCTAGACCACCACTGCAATCTTCACCACCTCTCAATTTTTACTACCACATTTTCAGTCCACAATCTTGTCGCAATCAACATGAGTGGCAAAATGACAGATGCTGGTGGAAAGGGGAAGAGGCGTGGTGGAAAAGGCAAAAAAGGTTTTGTCCGTGGGGAAGGTGGCAAAGCTCCATTATCATCTGCTGAAGATAGACCATCTACCAGCAAAAGTAAGATGTCTACTACTTACCGTGGACAATCCGATGTGCTCCCTTTGTTACGGACACGAACAACAGGAACAAAGGTAGATGATGGGCAAAAAAGGAAAATGCTTGAATGGATCTCAAGTGGTCCAACAAGTGCCCTCTCTGCCACTTCAAGTACCGCATCCAAAAAACACCAGTCCTCTGAGTTGTCATCCCAATCAAACTTGCTTTCTCCCAGCTCTGAAGTCTCCATCAGCCCTGCACAGTATGGTGGAACTGAGATGGCTGAGTCTGCAGAGCTGTTCAGTCACACTATAGCCTGGGAATCAGAGGTCTGCTCCCAAGCTACAGTGAGTACAGAACAGGAAATGGTCTGCAGTGATGCCCAGAACCTTTGTGACTCAGATTCAGGCCGTGAGGACCAAGTTTCTGAGCATAATGTTGACCCTTTGTCACAAACTGTAACACCTGTGGTTATAGACAATGAGGAACATACTGATGAAGATGAGACGCAGATACCCGATTGGGATGACAACTTAAATATTCCGTCAGGGCAAGAAGAGGCTCGGTCTGAGGGGGAGGGGAGTGCAAACACAACAATTGATGATGACGTTCTAGATCCCACCTACTGTCAACCCCCAGTCAGGCACTCGAGGAGGTCAACAGAGGCGGTGGAGGAGGATGCAACCGACGACGAAGTTACCTTGCGCCTTCCTGGACAGAGTCGGAGCACTGGTAGCACGTCTACAACTGCATCCTCAGCCACCACTCTGCCTATGAGCATTATTCGGGGTGGATCAACAGGTCGCATGGCCTCTAAGCCTTGCCTAGCCTGGTCCTTTTTTCACATCGAAAAAGATCGCCCAACTCATGTGATATGTAACATTTGTCATGATTCTGTTAGTAGAGGTCAAAACCTCAGCAGTTTGACAACTTCTTCCATGAATCGTCACATGACTAAATATCATAAGTCCCGGTGGGAAGCTCACCGTGCTGCAATGCGGCCTAGTGGAGCGAACCATCCACCGCCCGCCCCTTCCACTGCATCCGCGCGCTCTTCATCTTCTAGGACTGTGGGGACAGCTGCCACACCTGTTTTTCCACGCAAAACTTCCACCACTGTAACCGCAACAGGCAGTTTGCTTGTAAGGTCGTCAGTTGGTTTGGAAGGGGAAACAAGTGAGTGTGTACAGCTCTCTCAGACATCGATAGCACCAACGTTGGATGAAGGCAACATCATGTCTCCGCCTGCACTTTCCTCACAAACCTGCATTTTTCAAGGGACACCCTACTCAACACCGTCTACACACAGCAGCCAGATCTCTGTCCCTCAGATGTGGTCAAATAAAAGGCCACTTCCTCCGACCCATGACAAAGCTAAGAGGTTGACTCTATCCCTCTGTAAGCTGTTGGCTACCGAAATGCTGCCTTTCCGCCTAGTGGACACACAGGATTTTAGAGACCTTATGTCTGTCGCTGTGCCCCAGTACCAGATGCCTAGTCGCCACTACTTCTCTAAGAAAGGTGTGCCCGCGCTACACCAGCATGTCGCACACAACATCACCGCTTCCTTGAGAAACTCTGTGTGTGAACGGGTGCATTTCACCACCGATACTTGGACCAGTAAGCATGGACAGGGACGTTACATGTCGCTGACTGGGCACTGGGTAACTATGGTGATAGATGGTGAAGGGTCTGCTGCACAAGTCTTGCCGTCCCCACGACTTGTGTGTCAATCCTCTGTCTGTCCAAGTTCCGCCACTGCTTCTGCATCCTCCACCTCATCTGGGTCCTCCACCTCCGCCCCAAGCCTGCCTGGTCAGGCCACCAGCGTTCTCACTGCGCAGAAGGAATCACGCACCCCTCATTACTATGCTGGCAGCAGAGCGCAACGGCATCAGGCGGTCTTTAGCTTGACATGTCTTGGTAATAAGAGTCACACAGCTGAGGAGTTGTGGTCAGCTTTGCGGTCCGAGTTTAATAAATGGTTGTCTCCACTCAAACTGCAGCCTGGTAAGGCCGTGTGCGACAATGCTGCAAACCTGGGTGCGGCACTTCGCCTGGGCAAGGTGACACACGTACCTTGTATGGCTCACGTGTTGAACCTTGTCGTGCAGCAATTTTTAACACACTATCCCGGCCTAGATGGCCTTCTGAACAGGGCACGAAAACTGTCAGCTCACTTCCGCCGTTCAAGCGCCGCAGCAGAGCGACTTGCATCGCTCCAGAAGTCTTTCGGCCTGCCGGTTCATCGCCTGAAATGCGATGTGGCGACACGCTGGAATTCAACTCTCCACATGTTACAGCGACTGTGGCAGCACCGCAGAGCCCTGGTGCAATACGTCATGACGTATAGCCTGGGCCAACGAGATGCAGAGGTGGGGCAGATCACCCTGATGGAGTGGTCTCAGATCAAGGACCTATGCACCCTTCTGCACAGTTTCGACATGGCGACGAATATGTTTAGCTCTGACAATGCCATTATCAGCATGACGATTCCAGTCATTTACATGCTGGAGCACACGCTAAACACTATTCGGAGTCAGGGGGTGGGACAACATGAAGGGGAGGAACTACAGGAGGATTCATATGCGCAAGGGACAACAACATCACGAAGGTCCAGACGTTCATCATCACCAACGCAGCAGGCATGGGACCATGGGGGACAGGGATCGACAAGGGCGCATAGTAGCAGGCGAAATGTTGAGCAAGGTGCAGGAGAACATGAAGAAATGGAGGACGAACTGTCCATGGACATGGAAGACTCAGCGGATGAGGGAGACCTTGGTCAAATTTCAGTTGAAAGAGGTTGGGGTCAGATGTCAGAGGAAGAAAGAACGGGTAGCACCTCTATGCCACAAACACAGCATGGACTTGGTCCGCATGGCTGCGCAAGACACATGAGTGCCTTTTTGTTGCACTACCTCCAACATGACAGTCGTATTGTCAAAATTAGAAGTGATGATGACTACTGGATTGCCACACTATTAGATCCCCGGTACAAGTCCAAATTTTGTGACATAATTCCAGCCATAGAAAGGGACGCACGTATGCAGGAGTATCAGCAGAAGCTGTTACTAGATCTTAGCTCGGCTTTTCCACCAAACAACCGTGCAGGTGCAGGGAGTGAAGCTCCCAGTTGTAACTTGACAAACATGGGACGGTCTCGTCATCTTCAACAGTCTACCCGTACCAGTAGGACCTTTTCTGGTGCCGGTAACAGCAATTTTATGGAATCTTTTCATAATTTTTTTAGACCCTCTTTTGCAAGGCCACCAGAGACAACAAGTCTGACACATAGTCAACGGCTGGAGAGGATGATACAGGAGTATCTCCAAATGAACATCGATGCCATGACTGTGCAACTGGAGCCTTGCTCCTTTTGGGCTTCAAACCTACAAAAATGGCCAGAGCTCGCAACTTACGCCTTGGAGATTTTGTCGTGTCCAGCTGCCAGCGTTGTCTCTGAACGTGTCTTCAGTGCTGCTGGGTGTGTGCTGACAGATAAGCGCACGCGTCTGTCCAGTGACAATGTGGACAGACTGACGTTCATCAAAATGAACAAGTCATGGATCCAGAAGGAATTTACTACCCCTGTGTCATCCTGGGGAGAGTAAATGCTTGTGGATTTGGAATGTGCTTGATGCAAATCAAAACATCCTGTTTGCAACTAGGGCCCAAGTGCTGCCACTGATGGGGTGGGTGTCTGTGTGGCCCAATTTTTGGAAAAAAGGGAGACTCCGCTTGGAGTAACCCTTGCTTGCTGTGTTTTTAAAAGAAGCCAAGATGAACAGAGCTGGGATCAGGAAAGACTTTGCTACCTACCCCGGTGTCATCCTGTGGACGGCTAAGAATAGCGTATTTTTGAATGTGCTTGATGCAAATCAAAACATCCTGTTTGCAACTAGGGCCCAAGTGCTGCCACTGATGGGGTGGGTGTCTGTGTGGCCCAATTTTTGGAAAAAAGGGAGACTCCGCTTGGAGTAACCCTTGCTTGCTGTGTTTTTAAAAGAAGCCAAGATGAACAGAGCTGGGATCAGGAAAGACTTTGCTACCTACCCCGGTGTCATCCTGGGGACGGCTAAGAATAGCGTATTTTTGAATGTGCTTGATGCAAATCAAAACATCCTGTTTGCAACTAGGGCCCAAGTGCTGCCACTGATGGGGTGGGTGTCTGTGTGGCCCAATTTTTGGAAAAAAGGGAGACTCCGCTTGGAGTAACCCTTGCTTGCTGTGTTTTTAAAAGAAGCCAAGATGAACAGAGCTGGGATCAGGAAAGACTTTGCTACCTACCCCGGTGTCATCCTGGGGACGGCTAAGAATAGCGTATTTTTGAATGTGCTTGATGCAAATCAAAACATCCTGTTTGCAACTAGGGCCCAAGTGCTGCCACTGATGGGGTGGGTGTCTGTGTGGCCCAATTTTTGGAAAAAAGGGAGACTCCGCTTGGAGTAACCCTTGCTTGCTGTGTTTTTAAAAGAAGCCAAGATGAACAGAGCTGGGATCAGGAAAGACTTTGCTACCTACCCCGGTGTCATCCTGGGGACGGTTAAGAATAGCGTATTTTTGAATGTGCTTGATGCAAATCTAGCTGTGAAGTGTACAACTGGGGCACAACTGCTGCCACTGAATGGGTGGGTGTGTGTGGGGCCCAATTTTTGGAAAAAAGGGGAGACTCCGCTTGGAGTAACCCTTGCTTACATTGTTTTTAAAAGAAGCCAAGATGAACAAGTCATGGGTCAGCAAAGACTTTGCTACCTACCCCAGTGTCATCCTGGGGACGGCTAAGAATAGCGTATTTTTGAATGTGCTTGATGCAAATCAAAACATCCTGTTTGCAACTAGGGCCCAAGTGCTGCCACTGATGGGGTGGGTGTCTGTGTGGCCCAATTTTTGGAAAAAAGGGAGACTCCGCTTGGAGTAACCCTTGCTTGCTGTGTTTTTAAAAGAAGCCAAGATGAACAGAGCTGGGATCAGGAAAGACTTTGCTACCTACCCCGGTGTCATCCTGGGGACGGCTAAGAATAGCGTATTTTTGAATGTGCTTGATGCAAATCAAAACATCCTGTTTGCAACTAGGGCCCAAGTGCTGCCACTGATGGGGTGGGTGTCTGTGTGGCCCAATTTTTGGAAAAAAGGGAGACTCCGCTTGGAGTAACCCTTGCTTGCTGTGTTTTTAAAAGAAGCCAAGATGAACAGAGCTGGGATCAGGAAAGACTTTGCTACCTACCCCGGTGTCATCCTGGGGACGGTTAAGAATAGCGTATTTTTGAATGTGCTTGATGCAAATCTAGCTGTGAAGTGTACAACTGGGGCACAACTGCTGCCACTGAAGGGGTGGGTGTGTGTGGGGCCCAATTTTTGGAAAAAAGGGAGACTCCGCTTGGAGTAACCCTTGCTTGCTGTGTTTTTAAAAGAAGCCAAGATGAACAGAGCTGGGATCAGGAAAGACTTTGCTACCTACCCCGGTGTCATCCTGGGGACGGATAAGAATGGCGTATTTTTGAATGTGCTTGATGCAAATCTAGCTGTGAAGTGTACAACTGGGGCACAACTGCTGCCACTGAATGGGTGGGTGTGTGTGGGGCCCAATTTTTGGAAAAAAGGGGAGACTCCGCTTGGAGTAACCCTTGCTTACATTGTTTTTAAAAGAAGCCAAGATGAACAAGTCATGGGTCAGCAAAGACTTTGCTACCTACCCCAGTGTCATCCTGGGGACGGCTAAGAATAGCGTATTTTTGAATGTGCTTGATGCAAATCAAAACATCCTGTTTGCAACTAGGGCCCAAGTGCTGCCACTGATGGGGTGGGTGTCTGTGTGGCCCAATTTTTGGAAAAAAGGGAGACTCCGCTTGGAGTAACCCTTGCTTGCTGTGTTTTTAAAAGAAGCCAAGATGAACAGAGCTGGGATCAGGAAAGACTTTGCTACCTACCCCGGTGTCATCCTGTGGACGGCTAAGAATAGCGTATTTTTGAATGTGCTTGATGCAAATCAAAACATCCTGTTTGCAACTAGGGCCCAAGTGCTGCCACTGATGGGGTGGGTGTCTGTGTGGCCCAATTTTTGGAAAAAAGGGAGACTCCGCTTGGAGTAACCCTTGCTTACATTGTTTTTAAAAGAAGCCAAGATGAACAAGTCATGGGTCAGCAAAGACTTTGCTACCTACCCCGGTGTCATCCTGGGGACGGCTAAGAATAGCGTATTTTTGAATGTGCTTGATGCAAATCAAAACATCCTGTTTGCAACTAGGGCCCAAGTGCTGCCACTGATGGGGTGGGTGTCTGTGTGGCCCAATTTTTGGAAAAAAGGGAGACTCCGCTTGGAGTAACCCTTGCTTGCTGTGTTTTTAAAAGAAGCCAAGATGAACAGAGCTGGGATCAGGAAAGACTTTGCTACCTACCCCGGTGTCATCCTGGGGACGGCTAAGAATAGCGTATTTTTGAATGTGCTTGATGCAAATCAAAACATCCTGTTTGCAACTAGGGCCCAAGTGCTGCCACTGATGGGGTGGGTGTCTGTGTGGCCCAATTTTTGGAAAAAAGGGAGACTCCGCTTGGAGTAACCCTTGCTTGCTGTGTTTTTAAAAGAAGCCAAGATGAACAGAGCTGGGATCAGGAAAGACTTTGCTACCTACCCCGGTGTCATCCTGGGGACGGCTAAGAATAGCGTATTTTTGAATGTGCTTGATGCAAATCAAAACATCCTGTTTGCAACTAGGGCCCAAGTGCTGCCACTGATGGGGTGGGTGTCTGTGTGGCCCAATTTTTGGAAAAAAGGGAGACTCCGCTTGGAGTAACCCTTGCTTGCTGTGTTTTTAAAAGAAGCCAAGATGAACAGAGCTGGGATCAGGAAAGACTTTGCTACCTACCCCGGTGTCATCCTGGGGACGGTTAAGAATAGCGTATTTTTGAATGTGCTTGATGCAAATCTAGCTGTGAAGTGTACAACTGGGGCCCAAGTGCTGCCACTGAAGGGGTGGGTGTGTGTGGGGCCCAATTTTTGGAAAAAAGGGAGACTCCGCTTGGAGTAACCCTTGCTTGCTGTGTTTTTAAAAGAAGCCAAGATGAACAGAGCTGGGATCAGGAAAGACTTTGCTACCTACCCCGGTGTCATCCTGGGGACGGATAAGAATGGCGTATTTTTGAATGTGCTTGATGCAAATCTAGCTGTGAAGTGTACAACTGGGGCACAACTGCTGCCACTGAAGGGGTGGGTGTGTGGGGCCCAATTTTTGGAAAAAAGGGAGACTCCGCTTGGAGTCACCTTGCGGTGTTTTACATGACTTTAGAAGGGCGTGCCATGCCTATATCTGTGTGTCCTCCTCTTTTTCCTTGTCCAGCTGTTTTGTTTTCGCATGAGTACATGTCCTTGTCACTTTCCCATGTGTTTGTGTTGTGTTGTGAGTTGTTTGTCACCTTTTGGACACCTTTGAGGGTGTTTTCTAGGTGTTTTACTGTGTTTGTGATTGCCTGCCATTGTTTCCTATGGGCTCGAGTTCGGTTCGTCGAACGTTCGACGAGCCGAACTCGAGCCAGACCCCCCGTTCGGCGAACCGCCTCGAGCCGAACCGGGACCGGTTCGCTCATCTCTAGTCATGACTGACTCAACTAAAAGGAGAATGTGAATGAGGCTGAACCCGGTGATTTGTATCCTCATGTTCTCAGTTACTCTGTGCACGAAAAATATTTACATCTTAAGTTTTGGTCCTTAAAAATAGGGAAAGGAACTGACAATATTGTGATTGGAGAAGAGTTGGAGATGGGAAACCCAAAGAAGTGCCGTAATCTGTGACAATACTTTCACACTTCCGTTTTTTTTTATTTGGCGCAATCCGCTGTCTTGGGAATCAGCGGAATCCGTTAACGGATTCCGCTGTTTCCCATAGACTTGCATTGATGACGGATTGTGCCAAAAGTACCTGCGTTGCTTCCGTCGGCCGACGCTCCGTTGCTTCCGCCGAGCGGAAGCAACGCTGAATGTAACGTTATTTGCTTGCGTCAAAATGACGCCGACCAGCGGATTCCGTTGCTTCCGTTAAAAATTATAATGGCTCCCTATGGTAGCGGATTCCGTTGCAAAGTGCTTTACAACGGAATCCGCTGCTGGATTCTGCTAATTTCTATTGAGCATGCCCAGAATGAAAAAAATGAAAAAAAAAACAGAGCCGACGCATTCCGTTAGATGGACGCCAAACGGATGCAACAGATGCAACGGGTCCGTTATTTCACAGGAATCAGCTAACGTATTCCTGTGAAATAACGGATCCATTGCATCCGTTGACACCACAAAAATAACGGATGCATCAAAACGACGCAGCAACGGACAACGGATTTCGCCCAACGGAGGTGTGAAACTAGCCTAAGACAGGAATTAGCTGTTTCTGTTAGAAAACCTGAGAGCGGGAAATCGATTTCCCTTCAGCGCCATCTCAAGAGAAATGATGCATTACACAATACCCGTACAAAGGAAAGGTCTGTGTATGTGTGACACCCTGACAAAATCAGGTTGTCACAGGAGACTGCATCCATCTTCCAGATGCAGGATTCTCTCCTCCTGGCCTTCCAACACAACCCCACACAGGTACATACACCAGCAACAAAAGCCTGGTCACCCCCTAGGACAATAGGGACACACCAGTGGGCGGTGCCAGGCAGATGGTGACGCCCACATAGGGGTTCTGTCAAGGGGAGGGGACAGAGGAGTTGAGAAGAGACAGTGGAACTGAGAGGAGTGAAGTGGTGGTCGGGGGTTGCAGCTCCCGGACTACTGGACTGCTTGAGCTGACTAGGTGGCAGACGGCAGAACAGGGCCACAGACGACGGAGATCCGGTTGTGGGAGACCTTAAGTGGACCGGGGCAGGGTTGTAGCCCGCCAGTGCCGACAGCGGGAATCCTTTCCGGAGGCCGTGCATAGTCGGGGTACCTGGACCCTAGAGCAAGGACAGCTGCATGCACCTTTCCAATTAACCAGCAGGGGACAAGATTCCAAGTCTTGTCCCACTAACAGCCCAGATAGAGCGAGACGGAAGCCCAACGAGGGGGATAGGGCGTCTGCAAGTGCCTGCTAAAATCCCACGGGTCAGTTCTCACGGGCCTCAGCTCCCACAGCAAAGTCACCGGGAGTGAGTGGACTTCCTCGTTTCATGCGGACTAGTCAACACACAAGACACCAACCTAAAGTGCAGGAGGAAGGGCCCGTGTTCTGTCCACCGCTGTGCGGGACCCGAGCATACCCCTCCGGAGGCTACCAGTTACCTACAGTTGGTTTACTATCTGGACGCTGTTTTATTTTATTCAAAACAGTGAGTACACCGGTATCATACGGTCCATCCCCGCAGATTGTGCCTGATCACTCTATCTCACCGACTACTGGGACCCGGGACAAGACCTCCTGTGGAGGAGATACCATCCTGCTGCCCCGCTCCATCAGCCCCGGGCAACCCATACCAAGGCAGTGGCGGTGTCACCAACAATCACCGCAATCCACAGGTGGCGTCACTGACAAAACCTTCCCCATCTAATAACCCCCTTTTCACTTGCAGGCGGCGGATGGGTGCTCAGGCCCGGGTCCGGCTTCCCCTCGAGCCTCTGCCACAATCTGTATCTGAGCGTCTCGAGCAGCTCCCCTGCCGTGGTCTGTCCCCCGCCCGCAACATATGTACGTAATGCTCAGCAGATTCTAAGCTTAATGAAACTGAGAAAACAATCAGATATTTGTTTATTTATGGTATATCTTTTTAAAATGAATGTCCCCCATTAGAATGTGAGATGACCTGTTGACCACCTGCCCGCTCTACCCGCACCGGATCAGAACGATCATGAAAATCTTCTGCCAGCGTGTCTGCTGCTTCTGATTAACAGAGCAGCTCTTTCTCTTCTGCTCTGTTCTGTCAATGGGGTGTGACTGCCAACGTTATGCTGATTGACAGATTTCTGCAGTTAGGGAACAGAGAGCTGGCTGTTAATCAGAATGACAGTCAGACGTCCCACCTCGTCAGCGGAGAAGAAGAGAAGTTGCTGCTCTGTTGATGTGATGTCAGTGTGTGAACAAGAGATATTAGTCTCAGAGCACAAGTCATAGAGAATCACTGCACACTCCAATAGAATGCAAATTTTTTTTTGTGTTTTTTTCCAGAAAAAATTGTGAAAAAAAACAACCGTCTACGACGTTTCGGCCCAAGGGGCCTTGATCACAGGGTCGCTGTCACAAGTAGTCCTGGTATAAGGATTTCTAGTGTGCGGAATGCTGACGTTCACACTAGAAATCCTGATATCAGGACTACTTGTGACAGCGACCTTGTGATCAAGGCCCCTTGGGCCGAAACGTCAGAGATGGTCGTTTTTGTTCACAATTTTTTCTGAAAAAACACAAATAAATTTTGCATTCTATTTGAGCGTTCAGTGATTCTCTGTGACTTGGACCTGGTCTTGTTGATCCATTCACTGGCACCTCATCTTTCCCACTTGTGTGCACGCCATTTTCAGACTTTATAGCCTCGGAACACAAGTCACAAATCAGAAATGAGACCAGTCAATGTTGGGGAACTAGATTTTTATTATAACAGTGGATTTGGATAGATATCACAGGGTAAATAACAGGGATAATTACAAAAAAAATATATCATGCCTCAGACAAGGAAAGATCAGGGTCACCGGGCAGCCACACTGTCGAATGTGTCCGGAGATTTCAGAACAAATTTACCTAACGTGCGCTGTGCTTAGTTCATGGGCACAAATATTAGGCTGGGGCCACATGGGGATTACTGCGATCCCCTCGCATGACACTCAGCTCGCGCTGGCAGTACAGCCAACCTGACTGTCATGTGAGTGCCCCTGCGACTGAGGTCCGATTGTCCGAGTGGAACTCAGCTGAGGGGGGCGGGCCGGCACTGAAGATGGGTGGGCCGGTGCTGCAGAGGGGAGGGCCGGCGCTGCGGAGGGGAGAGATTTATCTCCCTCTTTCCTCCGTTGCCGGCTATTGCCATTCTCACCCTGCACTCGCGGTACACCGGTGTACTGCAAGTGCAGTGCGATTTTTCTATCGCCCTATAGACTTGAACGGGTGCGAGAGAAAAAAGGAACGCATTACAATCGCAGCATGCTGCGATTGTTTTCTCGGTCTGTTTAGTGCTGAGAAAATAATTGCTCATGGGTGCTGACACATAGGCTAATGTCCCGGGCGGCGGGGTGCTGCGCTCACCACGCTCGGGTCCGGCGCTGCAGCTGCTGCTGCTCGGTGGCTCGAGCGGTGGGCCGGATCCGGGGACTCGAGCGGCGCTCCTCGCCCGTGAGTGAAAGGGGGTAGTTTGGTTTGGGGATTTGGTCCGTGATGCCACCCATGGGTTGTGGTGAGGTTGGGCGCCACCGCTGCTATTGACGGGGATCCCGGAGCGATGGTAGGGAGCAGCTGGGATGTTGTTTCCCCCCTCCATGGGTAGGGGTGGTGGTCCCGGGGCCCGGTGAGGTGACGGGGAGGCAGGGCTGGCAAGGTGCAGGGTCGCGGGGACTACGCAACGCGGTGCCGGAAGGCACGGTAGTACTCACTCAGCAACAAATGTACGCAAAGTCTCTGGTAAACCAAACAGCTGGATGGACGGATCCCGCAGCCAGCTGCTGTGGCTTCTCCCGGACGGTTGGTGGTGGCTGCCTTTCCCTGCACCTTTTGTGGATGTTCGGTCCCGATGGCTTCCCACCGGTAACCCGCTCCCCGGTGTGTGTATGCGCCGGAGCAGCCCTTTTGCCCACAGGCTCTGGCCCTTGGAACTCTAGCTGTGGCGGTAGCTGTATTTCCTTTTGTTGGTTGGACGGTTGCCTTCAATCGGGTCTTGGCTGTTAGGAAACCCCTGGGGTTCCGGTCACTGACGGATTTGACCTTATTAACGGCGACTCCAAGCCTGGTCGGGGTCCGCAGGCCCTGCCTGTTTGTGCTGGCTTCACTTCACTCCCCGGTTCAGTACCGGCGGGCCACCGCCCGACCCCGGTCCTACGGTTCCACGTTGATCTGCCTCTCCTGCAGACGGCCACCACCGTCTGCCAACCTTGCTCTAAGTGCCCGGGCCACGTACCCGGACACTGTCAGTTTGCTCCTCCACTCCTCACCTCCTTCTCCTTCACTTTCCCTACTGCACTCGAGCTCTGCCCGAGCTTAACTGACTACTGTTTCCTGTCTCCAGGACTGTGAACTCCTCAGTGGGTGGGGACAACCGCCTGGCTCCACCCCACCTGGTGTGGACATCAGCCCCTGGAGGGAGGCAACAAGGATTTTGTGTCTGACTGGTGTGCCTGTCTCGGGGTGGGGGTGTCGTGTTGTAGTACCTGTGACGACCTGGCTAGTCCAGGGCGCCACACTAATATTGGTCCGAGTGAAATGCGATTCTTTATCGCACTCCACTCGCACCCGATTTTCATGCCATGTGGCTTAGGCTATACTCTTTTTGTGCAGTGTATATCACTGAGTGTACAGGAGAACCTGTCGGTGGGTCAGTACAATGGCTTACAAACTTATCTACAATGCAAATGTGCCGCCCCGTGCTTGGCGGCAGCCGAGCCGCTCGGATACGGACCTTCAGTGGGTGGCTCGAGGGTCTACGGACCCAGGGGTCCACGGTCACTCCGATCTAAAAGGGATTGGTGGTTTGGGGACGTAGGTGTATGGCCGGAGCCGTGTTTGAATTCGTGATGCCACCCACGGGTTGTGGTGAAGGTGGACACGGGGCACCCGGGGGAGATGTTGTACAGCAAGTTGTTAACCCCTCCGTGGGTAGGGATGGTGGCCCGGGGACCCATTGGGGGAGTAGTTGGGCAGTGCAGGGAGATGGGCGGCCGGAGGGCACTGGTGTATTCACAATTAGTAACACACACAAGTCTCTGGTAAACCAAGGTGATAGTGGTCGGTGCCCGCAGCCGGCTGCAGTCTGGTCCCCCACCTGGTTGGTGGTCTCTGCCTTTCTCCTGCACCTGTTTGTGTGATGGTGGACTACCTGCGCCTGCAACGTCAGGAGTCCGCTCCCCGGCTTGTGGATGTCGGAAGAGCCCTTTGCCCGCAGACGCTGGCCCGTGGGATCTCTCTGCCGTGGCGGTGGCATTCTATCCCCCTCGTTGGGCTGTTGTCTTCAGTCGGGACCTTGGTGGGACAGGACCTATAGTCCTGGCCGCAATCAGTTAATTAGCTAGCCCCCAGTATCTTCTGGACCTAGCTTCAGGGTCTGAGTACCCCCCTTTGTGCTCCAGTTTCCGAGTCGGTTCCCCGGGTCAGTACCGGTGGGCCACTACCCTGTCCCGGTCCACTACAGTTCCACCGAGCCGTCTTCCCGGCTCCTGCAGGCAGAGGCCTCCATATGCCTCCTAGCCAAAGGTGCCCGGGCTCCTACCCTGGTACCTGTCAGTCTGCTACAGGCCTGTCACACAGGCCTGACCTCCTCCACTAACAGACTCCAACCAAAAACCCCTAAACTGAACTGACTGTGTTTCCTGCCTCAGGCTCCCTGAACTCCTCGGTGGGTGTGTCCAACCGCCTGGCTCCGCCCCCTGGTGTGTCCTCAAGCACTGAGGGAGGTGACTAGGGTTTTAATGTTTGGCTGCTGTCACCTTGTTAGGGGACTGGTGTTGTGCGGGGCCCTATCTGTGACTACCTGGCCCGGCCAGGGCGTCACACTAACCTCTCCTTCCCCTATACCCCACACACAGCAACAGTCAGCCAGGGTGCCAAGCCGTAACAGTAACTGCAGTATTACGTCTGGACAAGTTCAGGGCCTATCTAAATGGCTGCAGCCTACATAAAGTAGTTTGGCACCAAATGCTAATGTATGTGGACACCAGGGCCGAAGTCAGCACGCAGCACACTGGGGCAAATGCCGGGGCCCTGGACAGCTGGGGGGGCCATTCGCGAGTTCTAGGGACCGCAGTCCTTGGTAGGAAACTGCGGCTGCCGTCCCTTTAAGGCACGCTGTCCACAGCATTTGCTGTGAACTCCTTGTTTGAACTTCATCTGTGGGCGGAGCTATCGCGTGGCATCCAGCTCCAGTCACTGTCCCACAGATGAAGATGAGGAGCAGTGCCAGCCAGCGACCCCCAGTACAACGCTGCCCTCCGGTGCTGTGTGGGCCCCCTCTCCACCTTGGTTTGAGCAGTATGTTCTACACCCCACCCCGCCCCCCAATTTATGGGCTCCAGAGAGCTGTATGGACTCCCCCCGCCCCCTCCAAGATGTCTGTCCTGGCTCCCTTCCTCCCGGAGATGTATGTCCTGGCTCCACCCCCACCCCCCGGACCCGTATGTGCTGGCCCCCAGAGCTACGTTTTCAGGCCCCCCAGAGCCATGTGTGTGGGGCCCCTAGAGCCGCGTGTGCACATTTCCCAGACGTCCCATTATAAGCTAAAACCCCCTGCATTAAAGGGAGATAACTACAACAGTGTGTCTGTGTCTGGGTGCAGCAGAGCAGAGTGTGTGTTTGAATACAGCAGGGCCAAGTAGGTGTATGGGTGCAGCAGAGCCGAGTGTGTGCCTGGGTGCAGCAGAGCCGAGTAGGTGTCTGGGTGCAGTAGAGCCGAGTAGGTGTATGGGTGCAGCAGAGCCGAGTAGGTGTATGGGTGCAGCAGAGCCGAGTAGGTGTCTGGGTGCAGTAGAGCCGAGTAGGTGTATGTGTTCAGCAGAGCCGAGTAGGTGTCTGGGTGCAGTATAGCCGAGTAGGTGTATGGGTGCAGTAGAGCCGAGTAGGTGTCTGGGTGCAGTAGAGCCGAGTAGGTGTATGGGTGCAGTAGAGCCGAGTAGGTGTCTGGGTGCAGTAGAGCCGAGTAGGTGTATGGGTGCAGTAGAGCCGAGTAGGTGTCTGGGTGCAGCAGAGCCGAGTAGGTGTCTGGGTGCAGTAGAGCCGAGTAGGTGTATGGGTGCAGCAGAGCCGAGTGTGTGCCTGGGTGCAGCAGAGCCGAGTGTGTGCCTGGGTGCAGCAGAGCCGAGTGTGTGCCTGGGTGCAGCAGAGCCGAGTGTGTGCCTGGGTGCAGCAGAGCCGAGTGTGTGCCTGGGTGCAGCAGAGCCGAGTGTGTGTATGGGTGCAGCAGAGCCGAGTGTGTGTTTGGGTGCAGCAGAGCCGAGTATGTGTCTGGGTGCAGCAGGGCCGAGTATGAGTCTGGGTGCAGCAGAGCCGAGTGTGTGTCTGGGTGCAGCAGAGCCGAGTAGGTGTCTGGGTGCAGTAGAGCCGAGTATGTCTAGTGCAGTAGAGCCAAGTTTGTGTTTGGGTGCAGCAGAGCTGAGTATGTCTGGGTGCAGCAGAGCCGAGTGTGTGTCTGGGTGCAGCAGAGCCGAGTGTGTGTCTGGGTGCAGTGTGTGTATGTCTGCAGCAGAGCTGTTTGTGTATGTGTGTATATATACTCTTTGGGCAGCAGAGTGTGTATTTACTCTGGGCAGCAGAGCCTTGTGAATATGTGCTGTTTGGGCAACGTAGCAGAGATGTGTGCAGAAAAGCTGTGTGTATATGTGATGCCCTGGACTAGCCAGATAGTCACAGACAGGCCCTTGCACAAACACCAGTCCCCTAAAAAGGTAACAGCAGCCAACCTAAAAACCCTGAGTTTCCACTCTCAGGCTTTGACGTACACACCCGGGGGCAGAGCCAGGCAGTTGACCACGCCCACCGAGGAGTTCGGATAGCCTGAGGCGGGAAGCAGATGAAGTTAGGGAGGAGAGGAGAGTAGTAGAAAAGAGAAAAAGTCTGTCGGGGATCTGGGTCGTAGCCCAGATACCCTGTGGCCAGGAGGCAGACGGTGGTTGCCACCTGCATGAGCCGGGAAGACGGCTGGTGGAACCGTAAGGGACCGGGACAGGGTAGTGGCTTCTTTCCCACCCAAGTCCCGACTGAAGACAACAGCCCAACGAGGGGGATAGAAAGCCACCGCTCAGGCCGAGAGATCCCACGGGCCAGCGTCTGCGGACAAACAGGCTCTCCCGACACACACACACACACAGCCGGGGAGCAGACTCCCGTCGCGGAAGCGCAGGCGGTGAAAGTCTACAAAACGAGGTGCAGGAGAAAGGCGGGAGCCACCAAACCGGGTGGGGGACCAGACGCAGCCGGCTGCGGGCACCGACCACCATCTTTTTGGTTTACCAGAGACTCCGGTGTATCTGTCATAGTGAGTACAACAGTGCCCTCGGGCCGCGCACCGCCCCGCATCGCACCCACACGCCCGCACCCACCACATGCTGGCCTCAACAACCGGGCCCCAGGACCATTGACCCCCTACCCACGGAGGGGCTAACACCTGGCTGCGCAACACCGTCCCCGGGAGCCTAGTCAATGGCAGCGGTGGTGTCCACACTCACCACGACCCATGGGTGGCGTCACAAACTTAAACCCAAAACCGCGGCTCCGGCCGTGAACCTCCCCACCGAAACCCCTCACGCAGCGCCAGCCTCCCTTCAGAGCGACGTGACCTCCGGGTCCGGAGGAGCTCGAGCCACCCACCGACGAGCTTGGATCCGACCGGCTCCGCTGCGGCTGAGCCCCGGGGCGGTACATATATATAGTCTTCGGACAGCAGAGATGTGTATATGTGCAGCAGAGCTGTGTGTATATCTATATATATAATTGCCTTATTCTGTCTGTCTGTCTGTCTGTCTGTCTGTCTTGCTCCAAAATTGTGTCCTTACGGTGACACAAAGCTGATTGGCCGCTGGGCTCGCCATGGCCCCGCCCCCCCGCACGGATTGGCCGCTCGCCCAGGCTGCGCCCCCACACGGATTGGCCGGCCGCTCGCCCAGGCTCCGCCCCCCCCACAGATTGGCCTCTCGCCCCAGCACCCTGCAGGCATTGGCAACTCGGCCACGCCCCGCCCCCCTCACGCAATGCACGCTAGTTCTGGCCCCGCCCCCCCCACGCATTCCCCGAACCGACACGGTCACGCAGCCACGACTACCAGGTGAGTACTGTACCCCTGGGAGCCCACATCAGCGTACGCTGCCAAACCAGCCGACACATACCCTCGCATTGCTGGGGCTGGCCGGCGTATGCTGGTGTGGGCTCCCGTGCGAGCGGGGGACGAGATACGCTGGTAACCATGGTAGCATAGTTACCAGCGCATCAAGGTCCTGCAGCAGCGGAACATACACACACGCACACACATAACAGCACACACACACACACACACATACACACACCTCACACACACATCACATCGCATCCACACACTCACAACATCCTGGGATATCGCTTGCTTCTCGGCGGCGATACTGTGCTGTGAGCTTCCAGGACCTGCCGGAGGATCACATGGCCAGAAGCATGTGGTATCTCCGGATGTTGTGAGTATGAGCGCGTATGTGCAATATCGTCAATGTGTGTGTGCGTGAGTGTATGCGATTGGGTGTGTGTGAGTGTATGCGATCGTGTGTGTGTGTGTGTGTGAGTGTATGCGATCGGGTGTATGTGAGTGTATGCGATCGGGTGTGTGTGAGTGCATGCGATCGGGTGTGTGTGAGTGTATGCGATCGGGTGTGTGTGAGTGTATGCGATCGGGTATGTGTGAGTGTATGCGATCGGATCTGTGAGTGTCGGCAGAGGAGCACGGCGTGCTGGAGGAGGTTGGGAGGAGAGAGGCTGATCTTGGGGAAGGCTGGGATGGGGAGGCTGAGAGAAGAGAGGCTGATGCTGGGGACAGAAAAGGCTGATGCTTGGAGGAGAGAGGCTGATGCTGGGATGAGAGAGGCTGATGCTGGGGACAGAGAGGCTGATGCTGGGGACAGAGAGGCTGATGCTGGGAGGAGAGAGGCTGATGCTGCGGGTAGAGAGGCTGATGCTGGGAGGAGAGAGGCTGATGCTGCGGGCAGAGAGGCTGATGCTGCGGGTAGAGAGGCTGATGCTGGTGCAGCATGGGGGATGGAGCACGATGAGGGGTGCGCAGCATGGGGGATGGAGCACGTTTGGGGGTGCGCAGTATGGCGGATGGAGCACGTTTGGGAGTGCGCAGCATGGCGGATGGAGCATGTTTCGGAATGCGCAGCATGGCGGATGGAGCACGTTTGGGAGTGCGCAGCATGGCGGATGGACCACATTTGGGAGAGCGCAGCATGGCGGATGGAGCACGTTTGGGAGTGCGCAGCATGGCGGATGGAGCACGTTTGGGAGTGCGCAGCATGGCGGATGGAGCACGTTTGGGAGTGCGCAGCATGGGGGATGCAGCACGATGGGGAGTGCAGAGTATGGCGGATGGAGCACGTTTGGGAGTGCGCAGCATGGCGGATGGACCACGTTTGGGAGTGCGCAGCATGGCGGATGGAGCACGTTTGGGAGTGCGCAGCATGGCGGATGGAGCACGTTTGGGAGTGCGCAGCATGGGAGATGGAGCACGATGGGAGGTGCGCAGCATAGGGGATGGAGCACGATGGGGAGTGCGCTGCATGGGGGATGGAGCACGATGGGGAGTGCGGAGTATGGCGGATGGAGCACGTTTCGGAGTGCGCAGCATGGCGGATGGAGCACGTTTGGGAGTGCGCAGCATGGTGGATGGAGCACGTTTGGGAGTGCGCAGCATGGCGGATGGAGCACGTTTGGGAGTGCGCAGCATGGGGGATGGAGTACGTTTGGGAGTGCGCAGCATGGGAGATGGAGCACGATGGGGGGTGCGCAGCATAGGGGATGGAGCACAATGGGGAGCGCGCTGCATGGGGGATGGAGCTCGATGGGGAGTGCGCTGCATGGGGGATGGAGCACGATGGGAAGTGCACACCTCCCCCCAACACACACACACACACACACACACACACGCGCGCGCACTGCACAACACACCACACACACACACTGGGAACCACAAACAACTGCCATACACAGACACCCACACACACAGACAACGCTGCACACACACAACACCCAACACACAAACACCGCGGCACACACAAATATACGCACATACCGCACAACACACACATTGCACAAAACATACCTCCCCCCAAAACACACCACACACACACAAACCGCGCAACACACACACAACGCTACAGACACACAGCGCTCCTCAAACAACGCAACACACGCAACACACATACAACACCGCTCTCACCCCCCGTCACACCCAGACAACACCCAGAACATGTACAGCGCCCTACACAAACACTTGGTAACTACACACAACAACATCTATATATATATATATATAACAAAAATCATACATAAACTACACAATACGTAAATTCTAGAATACCCGATGCGTAGAATCGGGCCACCTTCTAGTCTATATATATAATTGCCTTATTCTTTCTGTCTGTCTGTCTGTCTGTCTCCAAAATTGTGTCCTTACGGTGACACAAAGCGGATTTGCCGCTGGCCTCGCCATGGCCCCGCCCCCCGCACGGATTGGGCTCCCCCCCACGGATTGGCTGGCCGCTCGCACAGGCTCCGCCCCCCACATGGATTGGCCTCTCGCCCCGGCACCCTGCACGTATTGGCAACTCGGCCACGCCCCGCCCCCCTCACGCAATGCACGCTCGCTCTGGCCCCGCCCCCCGCACGCATCCCCCGAACTGACACGGAGACACGACTCCCAGGTGAGTACTGTACCCCCGGGAGCCCACACCAGCATACGCCGCCAACCCAGCCGACACATACCCTCGCATTGCTGGGGTTTGCCGCCGTATGCTGGTGTGGGCTCCCGTGCAAGTGGGGAACCATGGTAGCATAGTTACCAGCGCATCAAGGTCCTGCAGCGGCGGAAAAACCACACGCACACACATAACAACAGACACACACACACACATCAGATCACACTCACTCTCACACACACCTCACACACACATCAGATCGCATCCACACACTCACAGCATCCGGAGATATCGCTTGCTTCTCGGTGGCGATACTGTGCTGTGAGCTTCCAGGACCTGCCGGAGGATCACATGGCCGGAAGCATGTGGTATCTCCGTATGTTGTGAGTGTGAGCGCGTATGTGCAATATCGTCAGTGTGTGTGAGTGTATGCGATCGGATGTGTGTGAGTGTATGCGATCGGGTGTGTGTGAGTGTATGCGATCGGGTGTGTGTGAGTGTATGCGATCGGGTGTGTGTGAGTGTATGCGATCGGGTGGGTGTGAGTGTATGCGATCGGGTGGGTGTGAGTGTATGCGATCGGGTGGGTGTGTGTGTGTGTGAGTGTATGCGATCGGATCTGTGAGTGTCGGCAGAGGAGCACGGCGTGCTGGAGGAAGCTGGGAGGAGAGAGGCTGATCCTGGGGAAGGCTGGGAGGGGGAGGCTGATGCTGGGGGAGGCTGATGTTGGGGGAGGCTGGGAGGCTGTAGGCTGATGCTGGGGGAGGCTTATGCTGGGGGAGGCTGGGAGGAGAGAGGCTGATGCTGGGGGAGGCTGATGCTGGGGGTGGCTGGGATGAGAGAGGCTGATGCTGGGGGAGGCTGATGCTGGGGGAGGCTGGAAGGAGAGAGGCTGATGCTGGGGGAGGCTGATGTTGGGGGAGGCTGGGAGGGTGTAGGCTGATGCTGGGGGAGGCTGGGAGGAGAGGCTGATGCTGGGGGTGGCTGGGATGAGAGAGGCTGATGCTGGGGGAGTCTGGAAGGAGAGAGGCTGATGCTGGGGGAGGCTGATGCTGGGGGAGGCTGGGAGAGGGAGGCTGATGCTGGGGGAGGCTGGGAGGAGAGAGGCTGATGCTGGGGGAGGCTGATGCTGGGGGAGGCTGGAAGGAGAGAGGCTGATGCTGGGGGAGGCTGATGCTGGGGGAGGCTGGGAGGGGGAGGCTGATGCTAGGGAAGGCTGGGAGGAGAGAGGCTGATGCTGGAGGAGGCTGGGAGGAGAGAAGCTGATGCTGGGGGAGGCTGGGAGGAGAGAGGCTGATGCTGGGGGAAGCTGGGAGGCGGAGGCTGATGCTGGGGGAGGCTGGGAGGCGGAGGCTGATGCTGGGGGAGGCTGATGCTGGGGGAGGCTGGAAGGAGAGAGGCTGATGCTGGGGGAGGCTGGGAAGGGGAGGCTGATGCTGGGGGAGGCTGGGAGGAGGGAGGCTGGGAGGAGAGAGGCTGATGCTGGGGGAGGCTGATGCTGGAAGGAGAGAGGCTGATGCTGGGGGAGGCTGATGCTGGGGGAGGCTGGAAGGAGAGAGGCTGATGCTGGGGGAGGCTGATGCTGAGGGAGGCTGGGAGGTGGAGGCTGATGCTGGGGAAGGCTAGGAAGAGGGAGGCTGGGAGGAGAGAGGCTGATCCTGGGGAAGGCTGGGAGGAGGGAGGCTGATGCTGCGGGTAGAGAGGCTGATGCTGGTGCAGCATGGTGGATGGACCACGTTTGGGAGTGCACAGCATGGCAGATGGAGCACGTTTGGGAGTGCGCAGCATGGGGGATGGAGCACGATGGGGGTGCGCAGCATGGGGGATGGAGCACGTTTGGGAGTGCGCAGCATGGCGGATGGAGCACGTTTGGGACTGCGCAGCATGGCGGATGGACCACGTTTGGGAGTGCGCAGCATGGCAGATGGAGCATGTTTGGGAGTGCGCAGCATGGCGGATGGAGCACGTTTGGGAGTGCGCAGCATGGCGGATGGAGCACGTTTGGGAGTGCGCAGCATGGCGGATGGACCACGTTTGGGAGTGCGCAGCATGGCGGATGGAGCACGTTTGGGAGTGCGCAGCATGACGGATGGAGCACGATGGGGGGTGCGCAGCATGGGAGATGGAGCACGATGGGGGGTGCACAGCATGGGGGATGGAGCACGATGGGAGGTGCACAGCATGGGGGATGGAACACGATGGGAGGTGCACACCTCCCCCCAACACACACACACACACACACACCACACCACACACACACTGGCAACCACAAACACCGCCCTACACAGACACCCACACACACAGACAACGCTGCACACACACAACACCCAACACACAAACACCGCGGCATACACAAATATACGCACATACCGCGCAACACACACACATTGCACAAAACATACCTCCCCCCAAAACACACCACACCCACACAAACCGCGCAACAAACACACACACACAACGCTACAGACACACAGCGCTCCACAAACAACGCAACACACGCAACACACATACAACACCGCTCTCACCCCCCGCCACACCCAGACCACACCCAGAACATGTACAGCGCCTACACAAACACTTGGTAACTACACACAACAACATCTATATATATATATATATATAACAAAAATCATACATTAACTACACAATACGTAAATTATAGAATACCCGATGCGTAGATATATATATATAACATATACAGTGCCTACAAGTAGTATTCAACCCCCTGCAGATTTAGCAGGTTTGATAAGATGCAAATAAGTTAGAGCCTGCAAACTTCAAACAAGAGCAGGATTTATTAACAGATGCATAAATCTTACAAACCAACAAGTTCTGTTGCTCAGTTAAATTTTAATAAATTTTCAACATAAAAGTGTGGGTCAATTATTATTCAACCCCTAGGTTTAATATTTTGTGGAATAACCCTTGTTTGCAATTACAGCTAATAATCGTCTTTTATAAGACCTGATCAGGCCGGCACAGGTCTCTGGAGTTATCTTGGCCCACTCCTCCATGCAGATCTTCTCCAAGTTATCTAGGTTCTTTGGGTGTCTCATGTGGACTTTAATCTTGAGCTCCTTCCACAAGTTTTCAATCGGGTTAAGGTCAGGAGACTGACTAGGCCACTGCAACACCTTGATTTTTTCCCTCTTGAACCAGGCCTTGGTTTTCTTGGCTGTGTGCTTTGGGTCGTTGTCTTGTTGGAAGATGAAATGACGACCCATCTTAAGATCCTTGATGGAGGAGCGGAGGTTCTTGGCCAAAATCTCCAGGTAGGCCGTGCTATCCATCTTCCCATGGATGCGGACCAGATGGCCAGGCCCCTTGGCTGAGAAACAGCCCCACAGCATGATGCTGCCACCACCATGCTTGACTGTAGGGATGGTATTCTTGGGGTCGTATACAGTGCCATCCAGTTTCCAAACGTCACGTGTGTGGTTGGCACCAAAGATCTCGATCTTGGTCTCATCAGACCAGAGAACCTTGAACCAGTCTGTCTCAGAGTCCTCCAAGTGATCATGAGCAAACTGTAGACGAGCCTTGACATGACGCTTTGAAAGTAAAGGTACCTTACGGGCTTGTCTGGAACAGAGACCATTGCGGTGGAGTACGTTACTTATGGTATTGACTGAAACGAATGTCCCCACTGCCATGAGATCTTCCCGGAGCTCCTTCCTTGTTGTCCTTGGGTTAGCCTTGACTCTTCGGACAAGCCTGGCCTCGGCACGGGTGGAAACGTTCAAAGGCTGTCCAGGCCGTGGAAGGCTAACAGTAGTACCATAAGCCTTCCACTTCCGGATGATGCTCCCAACAGTGGAGACAGGTAGGCCCAACTCCTTGGAAAGGGTTTTGTACCCCTTGCCAGCCTTGTGACCCTCCACGATCTTGTCTCTGATGGCCTTGGAATGCTCCTTTGCCTTTCCCATGTTGACCAAGTATGAGTGCTGTTCACAAGTTTGGGGAGGGTCTTAATTAGCCAGAAAAGGCTGGAAAAAGAGATAATTAATCCAAACATGTGAAGCTCATTGTTCTTTGTGCCTGAAATACTTCTTAATACTTTAGGGGAGCCAAACAGAATTCTGTTGGTTTGAGGGGTTGAATAATAAATGACCCTCTGAATAAACTTTTCACAATTTAAAAAAAAAAAAAAAAAAAAGAAATAACATTCTTTTTTGCTGCAGTGCATTTCACACTTCCAGGCTGATCTACAGTCCAAATGTCACAATGCCAAGTTATTCCGAATGTGTAAACCTGCTAAATCTGCAGGGGGTTGAATATTACTTGTAGGCACTGTATATATATATATATATATATATATATATATATATATATATATATATATATATGCAGCAGAGCTGTGTGTGTGTTTGTGTCTGTACATATGCAGCAGAGATGTGTGCAGCAGTGCTATCAAGGGGTGTATGTGTGTAGCAGAGCTGTGTGAGTGTGTATGTATGGATCAGAGCTGTGCATGTGCCCCACCCCCATAACCATCTGTGCAGCCCCCTGGAGCCGTATGTGCAGCCCCCCAGAGCACTATGCAACCCACACAGTAATGTGTATACCCCCAGAGCTGTTTGCTATTCCAGATAACATCTATGCCCTCCAGTAATGTCTATGCCCCCTGCCCCTCCTGTGATGTATATATTGTAGCCCCCAGCCCCTCCTGTGATGTATATACAGCAGTGTCAGTGTGCACTGTGCGCGGCCATGTCTGTTAGTGATGACTATCATGCAGCACAGCCACAAGTCCAAGAGAAGCTGGATGCAGACAAGCGGGAATGTGTCTGTATGCATGTATAATGTGTATCTATTTATGTCACTGTATATGACTGTATAGATTTGTCTGTTTATAAGTATTTTTGTGTGTTTGTCTTCAAATATGTATATGTATGTATGCCTGTATGTGTATGTATCTGTGTATATGCGTGTCTGCATGTAGATGGGGTCCAGTGAGACTCTTCCGCCCGGGGCCCACAAAAACCTGGAGCCGGCCCTGGTGGACACACTTCCCTCCAAGAATGTCCACGTAGGGACTTACGGTTCCACTTGTCCATGTCCAGGAATAACGAACCAGAGAGGGTTTAGGATTGATTCGGATGGAGTATCTGAATATTCGATGGATATCAAAAAGTTGGATATCAAAAAGTCAACACGGAACGGTCAACAAGGGGTTTTATTCTTGCAACACTTGGGGATGTCTTTTCAATACCAGTTCTTAGTATAACAGCAAATGCTCGCTTTCCAGGAGTGGTACTCCCACCACTTATACGCTCAACAAACAGTCTCTGTTAAGCCCGCTTTACACGCTTCAATATATCTCACAATCCGTCGTTGGGGTCAAGTTGTAAGTGACGCACATCCGGCATCGTTTGTGAGGTATCTGCGTGTGACATCTACTTGCGATCAGGATTGAACGCAAAACCGTTGATCGCAAACACATCGTATCATTCTCTAGAATTGAGCGTTTTGTTGCACGAACCTAGTGAATTGTAACGTATGACATCCCTCATACGATTTCAGTGTCTGATGCTATGTGCGCAGGTGTGCGCTCTGCACCGCAGCTTATAAAAGGTCTGCTTCAGAGCGCAGCTAATCTCTGTCAGTCCGTCACTATCTCTGTCCCTCACTCTCTGTCCATGTCAGTCTATCCCCCTCTCTCATATACTCACCGATCCCCGATCCCCGGCGCTGCACGGCATTCACACTGCTCCGGCGGCTTTTACTGTTTTGAAAAAGCCGGCCGCCCATTAAACAATCTCGTATTCCCTGCTTTCCACGCCCACCGGCGCCTATGATTGGTTACAGTGAGACACGCCCCCCACGCTGAGTGACAGGTGTCACACTGCACCCAATCACAGCAGCTGGTGGGCGTGTCTATACTGTGTAGTGCAATAAATAATTAAATAATTAAAAAAAACGGCGTGCGGTTCCCCCAATTTTAAAACCAGCCAGATAAAGCCATACGGCTGAAGGCTGGTATTCTCAGGATGGGGAGCCCCACGTTATGGGGAGCCCCCCAGCCTAACAATATCAGCCAACAGCCGCCCAGAATTGCCGCATACATTATATGCGACAGTTCTGGGACTGTACCCGGCTCTTCCCGATTTACCCTGGTGCGTTGGCAAATCGGGGTAATAAGGAGTTATTGGCAGCCCATAGCTGCCAATAAGTCCTAGATTAATCATGTCAGGCGTCTATGAGACACCCTCCATGATTAATCTGTAAATTACAGTAAATAAACACACACACACCCGAAAAAATCCTTTATTAGAAATAAAAAACACAAACATATACCCTGGTTCACCACTTTAATCATCCCCAAAAAGCCCTCCATGTCCGGCGTAATCCAGGATGCTCCAGCGTCGCTTCCAGCGCTGCTGCATGGAGGTGACCGGAGCTGCAGCAGACACAGCCGCTACGGTCACCTCCACGCAGGTAATGAAGACAGCCGCGCGATCAGCTGCTGTCACTGAGGTTACCCGCTGTCACTGGATCCAGCGGTGGATGCAGCGGTGGCCGCGGGTAACCTCACTGACAGCTCAGCTGATCGCGCTACTCACCGCCGCTCCTATCACCTCCACGCAGCAACTGAGGTGAGTAGCGCGATCAGCTGAGCTGTCAGTGAGGTTACCCGCGGCCACCGCTGCATCCACCGCTGGATCCAGTGACAGCGGGTAACCTCAGTGACAGCAGCTGATCGCGCGGCTGTCTTCATTACCTGCGTGGAGGTGACCGGAGCGGCTGTGTCTGCTGCAGCTCCGGTCACCTCCATGCAGCAGCGCTGGAAGCGACGCTGGAGCATCCTGGATTACGCCGGACATGGAGGGCTTTTTGGGGATGATTAAAGTGGTGAACCAGGGTATATGTTTGTGTTTTTTATTTCTAATAAAGGACTTTTTCGGGTGTGTGTGTTTATTTACTGTAATTTACAGATTAATCATGGAGGGTGTCTCATAGACGCCTGACATGATTAATCTAGGACTTATTGGCAGCTATGGGCTGCCATTAACTCCTTATTACCCCGATTTGCCAACGCACCAGGGTAAATCGGGAAGAGCCGGGTACAGTCCCAGAACTGTCGCATATAATGTATGCGGCAATTCTGGGCGGCTGTTGGCTGATATTGTTAGGCTGGGGGGCTCCCCATAACGTGGAGCTCCCCATCCTGAGAATACCAGCCTTCAGCCGTATGGCTTTATCTGACTGGTTTTAAAATTGGGGGGAGCCGCACGCCGTTTTTTTTAATTATTTAATTATTTATTGCACTACACAGTATAGACACGCCCACCGGCTGCTGTGATTGGGTGCAGTGTGACACCTATCACTCAGCGTGGGGGGCGTGTCTCACTGTAACCAATCACAGGCGCCGGTGGGTGTGGAAAGCAGGGAATACGAGATTGTTTAATGGGCGGCCGGCTTTTTCAAAACAGTAAAAGCCGCCGGAGCAGTGTGAACGCCGTGCAGCGCCGGGGATCGGGGATCGGTCGAGTATGAGAGAGGGCTGCTAACTTCAGTAACTTAGGAGATTAGCGGTCACCGGTGAGTCCTTCACTGGTGACCGCTAATCAGGGCGCGACACAGACAGAGCCGCAGCATGACAATGAAGTCGGGTGAAGTTCACCCGAGTTCATTCTGACAGTGCGGCTCTGTCTGTGTCTGCTGTCATCTGCCATTCAGCTCTGCTGCATGGCTGTCTGTGTCTGCTGTTAGCGGCCATTCAGCTCTGCTACATGGCTGTCTGTGTCTGCTGTTAGCGGCCATGTAGCAGAGCTGAATGGCAGATGACATAGTAAAAACACATCCCTACACATTACACACGCTTGGCAAGTCAATAAATAAAAATAAAAAAAAGGTGCCCAATGCATACGTCACAGAACACATGATCTAAAGGATCGCACACAAAATTGACCAATTTAACATAGACTACTAACGCACGTGTGACAGCAAATGAACGACCAACGTGCAATCGCATAAGATCCCGTATGCAACCTTGGCGTGTCACATCGCAAATGCGATTGTACAACTAATTGCAACGTGTAAAGTGGGCTTTAGGTGACCAGATCCAGTGCTGTCATGTTTACAGTCTGCAAGCCTGATCCACACATTGTCCGGTACCTTACCACACAGAGGCTCTTGTCCTGCCTGCGCAGACACCCCCCGGTGGACAGGAGGCGACACTGCAGATATCATCTCCACACTCTCACAAGCAGCAGGCGCAGAATCACCGGCAGGAGCGGTCAGTGACAGCTGCTTGCCGGCAGAGATCTGAGGCAGGCAGGTAGTTAGCAACTACCTCTCTGTTAGATCTTAGGCCCATATAAAATAGTCCTGGATAATCTCCTTGAGATTTTTTTGTAATAAAAATATAGAGATTTAGTTCTACAATAAGAAAGTGTGGACAAATAATTGGAAATCCGCTGTGTGTTGCTTCACTTTAATATATGTATCTAAATCAAAGTTTGTTCTTGGCACAAAAAAAGCTCCAAAAATCTCTAATTAAAGCAGCAACGTCTAAGAGAAGGTGACAAACAGCCACCTACAAAAATAGAGACTGTCAGTCACGGTCACCCTGTCTGGTCACTCTGACCTTACTCCGCTGGTATATTCTCTATATTCATTAAATTTCACATATAATGATGAGAACACAAGGAAGAGAAACAAAGACAATAATTACCCAACTGCAGCTCGCACTCCATTATGCAGAGATGAAGTGTGCCGAGATGACAGCCACAAATTCTCTGTTTCCAAATTCCTCCTAATTGTTAAAGGCATACTACAAAAATCAAGACAGACTATCAGCGGGTATAAGGAATAAAGGGATTGTTATAGCACAGCTGTGTTCCCCTTTTTCAATCTGTCGAAATATTAGGTTATGAAGACCCCACTCATTATTTAAATGAGGCCCTTCTGTCCGTAATGGTGAATTGAGAGTGAGAGTTGTCAGTAAAATCAGGGTTTGACTGACAACAGTGTACGGTCTAAACAAATTTTCTCAATTCAGAGGTTGGACTCATTTCACATTGACTAACTTGAGTGCAATTCGGATCTACCAAAAAAACTGTTACAAGTAGCAATAAACTGTAATACTTGTCTCTCCTTGGTCCTTTCCATGCCCATCCTGTCACCAACAGTCTTCTTTTTTTTTTCTGATAAGCGGGCTTTACACGCAACGACATCGCTAACGAAATGTCGTTGGGGTCACGGAATTCGTGACACACATTCGGCCTCGTTAGCGACGTCGTTGCTTGTAAAGCAGCCTTTAGGCTCCTCTTCATTCCGCTAATTTCTTCCATGCCTGGATCGCTGTGGAAGGAGAGGAGTGGCTCCCACCGTGAAGAGGATTCTAGTAATCTCATCGATGGTGAGTTAGTTTTCCTAAACTAAAGGTGGCGTGCCTACAAGAAGACTAGAGTCAAAGGAAGACCAGACGATGGACAGAGGTTATAGGAAGATGGAAGAGAGGCAGGAGGACAACTATGGAGAGGGTCAAATTAAGAAGTGTTAAGAGTTTCTTCATTTTTATCACCCATTCCCGACCCACCAAACTCTTGGGTATTGAAATTGAATCCTTAAAATTCCAGATTTTCTAGAATCTTATGGTTGTAGGAAATTTGTAGCGAATTTAATTAGTCTAATGTGACGCCCTGGCGCCGCCAGGGGGTCACAGAGAAACAGTACACCCCACACAACACCATCTTACATCAGGTACCATCTGCCACAAAACCCTAGCCACCCCCCTCAGGGTAAAAAGGACACATCAGTGAGCGGGACCAGGCTGATTGGGAGCACCCACCTAGGGGTCTTGAGGATCCGGGGGAGGGAACAAAGAAAAATGAGAAAACAGAGAGGAGTTGAATGGAAAGGAGTGAAGTTAAGTGCGGTACAGCGAGAAGTCGGAGTTGGGAGTGGAAGCCTGAGCCTAGTGAAGGGTAGCCAGGTTAGTGGCCCTGTCTACTGGCTAGGTGGCAAGCAGTGGACTGTGTCCAAAGGCGACGGGAGTTCGGTCGCGGGAAATCCAAATTGGACCGGGGCAGGGTTAGAGCCCGCCGTTACCGACAGCGTAGATCCGGTCCGGAATCCATGCCCATGCAGGGTACCTGGACCCTATTTAGAAGACGGTTGCAAGCCCCTTCTCTAATTAACAAGGCCGTGAACAAGGTTCCAGACATTGTTCCAGTGTGTTAGCCCAGATAGAGCGAAACTGTGGGGGATAGGTTATCTGCAAAAAACCACTGATATCCCACAGGTCAGTTTTCGCGGGCACATCTCCCAACCAAAACAGAACCGGGAGTGGACTTCCCCGTTCCACACGAGGTTGTCCAAAAGAGAAGAAAAGTACATAATGCGGGAGGAAAGGACATTGGTACACCAGCCAGGTGTGGGAACTGAATGCACCCAGAAGCAGCAGCCGGCCACTGACACCTTGGTTTACCAGCAGACTTGTGTGCAATCATTCAATCGTGAGTACACCAACACCCGCCGGTCCGGCCCGGCGCGCAACCTCCGGCAGTCATCGCCCCCGTGTCCTGGACACTGGGCCCAGGGACATCCACCCCTACCCACAGAGGGGTTGACACAAAGCTGCCACTCCATTGCCCCCAGGTGCTCCCCAACAGCAGCGGTGGTACTCCATCTT
The DNA here is from genome assembly GCF_048569485.1 of Anomaloglossus baeobatrachus. Taxonomy (NCBI): domain Eukaryota; kingdom Metazoa; phylum Chordata; class Amphibia; order Anura; family Aromobatidae; genus Anomaloglossus; species Anomaloglossus baeobatrachus. The sequence goes on along the minus strand of NC_134358.1, from coordinate 27,616,836 downwards.
ACCACAACACCGTGGGAGGCATCACAAACTGTTTACAACAATCCCGTGTACACATTACATCCCCTTTTTATTTGAGTGTCCGCGCGACCCCCGAGTTCGGAGACCCCTCGAGCCACTGCGGATCTGGATCCGAGCAGCTCGGCTGCTGACGTGGGGGCGGCACACTAGTATGGTCACCTTAAGGTCTTACATCTACAACCATGATCTCAAGTCCTTCTTTTTGGCTGGAATAAAGGCCCAGCATGCCTTGTCCCCCTTCATAGAGTTGACATAATGGCATTGTAACCAGCTAACTATGGTCAATCAGTTTTTCTATAGCATTATTAACAGTTAAAAGCCCTTATAAAGGGATTTATTCTACCTCTACCATCTGTATGTGTGACATGTAACCCTCTTAGGTTACCCTCATGAATGTAACCCTATAAGGAGGGGGTCATATTAAAGACTGCAATTTCAGGGAATAGCAGAGCAGTGAGCAACAGTGATGCCAAACCTGTTCTAATGGCAAACACAGGAATGTTGGTTATCCAGCTGCCAACTAACAGGAGTAGGTGCCAGGATAAGATGCATCCGACGATTGTGTCCAGTAGAAGGAGGCGTTACTCCACAATGCAGCCAGAAGGGGAATGTAAGTTACTCATATTTGTTGAAAAAAATTGTTTAAAAGAACAGAGAGTCCTCAGTGGTTGATACCTTTTAATGGCTAACTGAAAAGATGGTAATAATTGCAAGCTTTCGAGACTACTCAGGTCTCTTCATCAGGCATGGTATAACACAAAATCTGAAGAGTCACGTATTTATACACAACAGGACTTAGAATAGTGCAGTAAAAAAAAAAAAAAAAAAGAACAAGTTATATGAAACAGAACTATCTCTATATTGACAATATTGGGAGAGTCTCCAAATGCATTCACTTCACACTCATTTAAGATAGGAGCAGCCACAGAAGCTGCTAGATGGGGCTTAGAGCCTGACATAGTTAAAAAAAAATCGGGAGATGGGAATCGAGCAGATTTAAGAGTTACATTCGATTACATTTATTATAAATGGCGTACATGTATATATATGTGTACATTGTGGTAATCTTATAGTAGTTGTGTCTTCATTTAGACAATTGTGTGATAATTGTGTTTTTGTTTTTTGTTTTAGCTGAACAGCAATGCCTGGTTTGGATCATGGGACATTCAATTGTTTTTTGGGGGGCCTTACGTGCAGCAGTCAGGCCTAATGGCAAACAGTTGGGGTTGCCCAGTTCCTTGGCACGGGTGACATGGATAGGAAAGAGGGGAATGCAGTGGCATCAGCTGTTGAGAGAAATCCAGTATCATGTGGAGTTCTACCGCCCCCCGGGCGTCTTACTTATCCATTTAGGTGGTAATGATTTAGCAATAAGAACATCAAGACATTTAGTTAGGAACATAAAGCTTGATATGTTGAATTTATGGAGGTCTTACCCAGAAACAGTATTGGTCTGGTCGGATATAGTAGCTAGACAAATGTGGAGAACAGCGCGATCAGTGGCTCGCATCAATAATACAAGGATAAAAGTTAATAAAAAAAATAACAAAATTTGTGTTGGAAAACGGAGGGGTGGCCATACGTCACCAGATGCTGGAAAATACAAAGGAACATTTTTGGAGAGATGATAAGGTACATCTTAATGACATTGGCATTGATATATGGATGTTGAGAATACAAGAAGGAGTAGAACGAGCCATTAAGTTGTGGAGGAACTCACTCTTGAAAGGTGTCACAAGAGCGAGTCTTGGCGGGATGTGGTTGTTTAAACCCCCTCTTTGTTGGTTGGAGAATTATGTTTTTAATGGGGTCCCTGGGCCAGAGCTCAGCGGACAGTGGAATATGGGTCCCTGGGGAGGAGCTCAGTGGACAGTGGAATAGATGGGTCCCTGGGGAGGAGCTCAGCGGACACAAGGAAAATGATCAAGGGGTATACCCAGATTCCCCCTTGAGCTAGGTGTACACGGCGGAGGGGGATATGGGGCTGGGATTTATAACAACCACATCTCTGGGCCGATAATCTTGTTTTTTCTTGTTGATGTTTTTTCTTATTAAAAATAAAGGGCTGCTGTGGCCAAAATTTTAATCCATGTCACGCAGTGTGTGGTGTCTTATTTATTAGGTTTCCAGGAGCGCAATTCACTAGTCCATCAGTCAAGCAGAGTGAAGGCAGATAGCCGTAACGTACATGACTGAGGCAGTGATAGATCCAGGAAAGGGTTAAGGAGTAAGGGATGGGGGTTTTACCTAAGGAATGTGGTGGTGGGGGTGAGCGAGCAGGAGGAGAGATGGGGGCAGGGGCCATATAAGAAATAGGTCCCATGTTAAGGTGTCATTCCTTTGTCCTGGACTCAAAGACTTATAGACTATAGAAGTATAGAGATAGTTCTGTTTCATATAACTTGTTCTTTTTTTTTTTTTTTTTTTACTGCACTATTCTAAGTCCTGTTGTGTATAAATACGTGACTCTTCAGATTTTGTGTTATACCATGCCTGATGAAGAGACCTGAGTAGTCTCGAAAGCTTGCAATTATTACCATCTTTTCAGTTAGCCATTAAAAGGTATCAACCACTGAGGACTCTCTGTTCTTTTAAACAATTTTTTTATCTCTACTGGCTAACACGGTACAAAGATATATTTTACTTGTATCATATTTGTTGATGGCTTACAGTCAGTAACATAGCTAATGAGGGAGCAAAACGGGTGGTCGTCCCCAGCCCCTGACTTGGAGGGTCCACCTGGAGCTACCGCTACCCTTAAAGAGATTTTCTCACAAAGTTAATTTTAAAGTTTATTTTAATTAATAGATCTAGGAATAATAATAATTTCCACAATTGGATGTGTTTAATGGTTTTTTCCTGTGCTGAGATAATCTGATATATGTGTACCTGCTGTGTACTGTGTAATGGCTGTGTCTGACCGTACAGGGACATGATCTGATCATACCACATCCCCTGGGCAGGGTGGACGCAAAAGAGTATAACGACATCATCTTGGAATACGGAATACTGCCCTGCAACACAGTTTATGAAGGGAGGAGATCATGCTCTGCTTCTGTATGTTAAAGTACATGTTGGCATTCATGGTTCCCTCAATGAACTGTTGCTTTCTACAGCCTGCAGCAGCCATGCAGCCCCAAACCATGATACTCCACCACTATGCCTGACTGTAGGCAGGACACACTTGCCTTTCTACTTCTCACCTGGTTGTTAAAACACACACTTCATAACATTTGGCTCCAGTAATCCATGTCTTTAGTCTGATTGTTTTCAACAAACTGTTTGAGGGCTTTCCTGTGCATCAACTTTATAAGAGGTTTCCTTCTGGATTGACAGATATGCAAACAAATGTGATTCAGTGTGCGGCGCATGGTCTTAGCACTGACAGGCTGACCCCCTGCCCTGTAACCTCTGCAGCAATGCAGGCAGAAATCCTACATCTATTCTGAAAAGATGACCTCTGGATATGATGCACGTGCACTCAACTCCTTTGGTAAACCATGACGAGGCCTGTTTTGAGTGAAACCTGTCTCACTGAACTGCTATATAGTCTTGGCCACCATGCTGCAGCTCAGCGTCAGGGCATTGGAAATCTTATTATAGCCTGAGCTATCTTTATGTAGAGGAACAATTCTTTTTTTCTAATCCTCATAGAATTCTTGGCCATAGGGCGAGACGTTGAACTTCCAGTGACCAGTATGAGAGAGTCTGTCACTCAGAATATTGTGTTTTCTGTGGACAAAAAGTATGATAAGAAACTCAAGAACATCACTAAGGAACAGGTCGTAAGTTGACAGAACCCTTAGTAGTGACAGTAGTGGGCTGAGGCACCTTGTGGAGCTTTTATATGGGCTGGTGTTACGGCACTGTAGCAATGACCGAGTGTCCACGGCTGTGCAGAGCAAAACAACGTGATTAGACAAATTGATGGATAAACCAGGGTGAATGTTTATTTACAGGGGATTACAAACCCAAGCTACTGAGCAGCTGGAGAGAAAGGAGTAAAGGTGGGAAAACAACTCACAGGACAAATTATGCTCTTTAGCTGCAGCGACTGTCCAGGTCACCTCAACTATAACAACATACTTCAATAGACTTAACAGTAATCTAGAGATATGCAACATTAAACAATCCTTCTCTGTCCTCTATCCTAACTAGTCTCCCCTAAAGGGACTGTGCGGATACCACACTCTGACTACGGAGGCCTAATATGGTTTCCTAACCACTGCATCAAGACTCACAGCACTGTCTGCAGGACCGGTCAGCTCTGAGACTTGATGATGCGATGGTGAGCATTTCACTTGAGGAGGACGATGAGGGACTTTTCTTCCCTCGATTCACTGGACAGCTGGGCTCATCCAGGCGACGTCTTCTAGCAGGCCGGATATAGACTCTCTCAGGTGTGCCTTCGCGGAACTCTTTCTCTCACTTCCTTCTTTTTCCCTCAATTGTCTTTGGGCCTGACCAAACAAACACAAAACAGCAGGGAAGATGTGGGCCATTCCATTGTGCTAAGTAGGGTAGCCCATCTATTAAAGCCACAATACAACAAAGTCTTAAAGTCACAGTAAAGCAACATCCTTAGCAAAGGCTGCACTCCCTTACACCACCATAGCATGAGGGTGTTCAAGGGTCTACAAGACCGGCAACATTTGTAAAGCTAACATCCTGCCTGCTCAGTACAGATGATCAAATCAAATTCTAGTTGATTTTGACCATACTCTGCCCCTTGAGGCCCTACACTAGTCATCACACAATATGTCACATTAGTCTGGAGTGTTCCTTTAAATACAAACTTCAGGATTACTTTCAGAGAAGTTCTCCTGAAATGTTTTCTTGTTTCACATCCAGATACTTTTTTCATATAAACATTTACTAACCCATCATATTAGATTTAGAAAATTGGCCTTCCAGCCTCGCTCTTTTTTCATTTCTCAGCCAGAAACTGTCTCTTTCGATAAAATGAATGGACCATATGTTAACTTGCTTCGAAAGACGACACAATGGTGAGATGCTACAGAGACTATAATATATTGATGTATTCATTCAGAAAAGCTTTTAAAAAGGAGAACAGGACGCAGGCGATGACAATACCGCTTCTTTATTTTTTTAGGCTGCGAAAGGGAGTGCATAAGTTACCAAAATCGTATTAAACAAGAAACACCGCACTTTCAACTCAATTGAGTCTCAAATCCCCCGGCTTTATTTTATTTCATTGCCCAACTTCAGTATATTATAATGACCCTAAATCGAGGAAGCTCTGAATGTGTCTGCCACAAAATATTCATATCTGATACATTAAGGCTCAACTTTTTTGACTTTGAAATGTCTCCAGTCCCCCGATGCCTTCTAAGCTCTAAGCCTTTCGGGATACATGTCTATCAGTGTCACTTCTGTGCTTCTGTTTTTTGGCAAATGTTCTACCTCTGAGTATCATTTCTGGTCTTGCTGTGATAAAAGGTAACTGTTAGAAATCAAAATGAAAAATATGGTTTTGTGGCTAAATAATAACATCAAATATATTTATGTTCACTGTTGGATAGAGAATGTGCTTGGGAAATTGCTAATAATATTACCATTGTCGAAAAGTGAGAAAGTGTTCTTGTTTTCAGGCAAAAACTTTTGATAAGGCTATAAATAGTAAATTATCTATTAGGGGGGTTGCCTAAATTAGAAAACCCATGTTCATATATTCTGTCAGGGAATTAATAGAGTCAGGTTCCTTCTACCTGCCAACAGTCTGGTGCCTCTTCTGGATAGTATACCTGGCACCTCCATCCAGACTCCAATCATGTAATTATGTCTCCATTTTGCTTCTATCTTATAATAATGCTCCTGATCCTGGGTCCCTTCCAATACTGTTAGGGCCAGGTGGACGGGCAGACCCAGGAGGTGGATCCACTGGGCCGAACTCCTTGATGATGGTAAGGGGTCCGGTAGCTGGAGCACTACAGGTAGCAGGGCAGTCCGTGCACAAGAGTATAATGGAGAAGTCCCTGGGACCACGGAGTCACTGATGGTAGTCCGGGTGACGGAGCTCAGGTTCGGAAGCCGAGATGATGTCAGGCGGAGTCCGGAACCGTTGGAGCGAGATGACGGGTCACCACAGGGATCCGAGATGGTACGGACTGTCAGGATGGCAGATAAGCAGCGTTCGGGGTGCGGGATGCGGCAGGACATGATGGCGAGGCAGGATCGGCTCTAGAAGAGAGATACGTAAGTATGGCAGAAAGACACAAGGAGACCTGACTCCTAGCTTGGGAAACACGAAGATCAGGCCCCGCCCACTTGGACATTAAACCCCTTTATACCCTGTACCTGTGTGCTTCATTTCCTGTCAATGGACGCTGGCCCTTTAAGAAAGGGTCAATGACCGCGCGCGCGCCCTAATGCGCATGCGCGCGGCCTGGGTGCCAGAAGCCAGAGCAGGAAGCTGAGAGGAGGAAGCAGCAGAGCCGGGCTGGGGCTGAGACGCCGACGGGCGCCGGGAGCGGGGACCAGGACACCTGGGAAGCGCCGGCAATGGATGCTGGAGCGCGGGGAGCGGTGGACACCGGACTGAGGAACCGGGGAGCGAGGCAGGGGAGCCGGGTAGCGTGACAGGTGAGCCGGGGAGCAGCGCAGGGGACCCGGGGAGCATGACAAATACTAATGCCCCCTATCCTGGCCCCTAATTCTCTAATAATATCTTGTATTCTTTAATAATGTCCCTCCTCTTGGCTTCTTCCTGTAATAAGATCCTTCATCTTAGCACCTTTCTGTAGTAATGTTCTACATCCTGGATCCTTTTTGTAATATGGTCTCCCACCCTGGCCCTCATCCTGTAATAATGTCTTCCATCATGGCCACCATTCTGTAACAATGTCCCTCATCCTGGCCCCTTTTGGTAATAATATCCTCCATTTTGGCACCTTCCTGTAGTAATGATCTACATCCTGGCTCCTTTCTGTAATATGCTCTCCCACCCTGGCCCCCATCCTGTAATAATGTCTTCCATCATGTCCACCATTCTGTAACAATGTCCCTCCTCTTGGCCCCTTCCTGTAATAATATCCTACATTTTGGCACCTTCCTGTAGTATTGTTCTACAACCTGGCTCCTTTCTGTAATATGCTCTCCCACCCTGGCCCCCATCCTGTAATAAGGTCTTCCATCATGGCCACCATTCTGTAACAATGTCCCTCATCCTGGCCCCTTACTGTAATAATGTACCCAGTTGTGGCCTCATCCTGTAATGATTTTCCACATTTTGACCTGTATACTTTAATAATGTCCGACATCCTGGCCCCTATCCTGCAATAATAATAATGTCCACGGTCCTGGGTCCTTTCCTGTAATAATATCCTCCATCATGGCCCCCATCCTGTAATAATATCGTTTATACTGGACCCCATCCTGTAATAATATCTCTTATACTGGACCCCATCTTGTAATAATATCCCTTATACCGGACCCCATCCTGTAATAATATCCCTTATACTGGACCGCATTCTTTAATAATATCTACATTCATGACCACATTTTGTAACAACAACTTCCTGTAATATTTATGAAAGTCAGCCATATTTACCCATACATGTCACAAAGCTTATGAACTTATATGAAGCAACAGCCCCCTTGATAAAGTCAGAGGCAAGTGTTTTTTCAGTATTTTACACCTACGTTGCCTCCGTCTTATGCGGGCTTTACACGTTACGATCTATCGTGTGATTGCATGATTGCAAATCGCTGCCCGTGTTGCACAAAGTTGTTAAAACGCCATCACACATACTTACCTGCAGAGCGACCTCGCTGTGGGGGCAAACATCCTCTTCCTGACGGGGGAGGGACGTTCGGCATCACAGCGACGTCACACAGCCGCCGGCCAATAGAAGCGGAGGGGCGGAGATGAGCGGGACGTAAACATCCCGCCCACCTCCTTCCTTCCGCATAGCGGGCGGCTGCCAAGGGACGCAGGTAAGCTGTGTTCATCGTTCCCGGGTGTCACACGGAGCAATATGTGCTACCCCGGGTACGATGAACAACCGGCGCCATGTTAAATAAACAATTTTTGAAAACTTAACGACGAGTACACGACTCATGATTTGTGAGCAATTCTGCGTCGCTCGGAGGTGTCACACGAAACGACGTCGTGTATGATGCCGGATGTGCGTCACGAAAACCGTGACCCCGACGATGCATCGCATGATATCTCAACTCATGTAAAGCCCGCATTAGTCCCCCTTCAGGACTTTGCCATAAGTGTATCAGTTTTTACCATCACTGATTCATCAAATTAAGTAAAGAAAGAATTCAATTACAAAGCTTTGCCTATACTTTGCAATATTAAAGCTCACAGCAGATGGATTGTACACTGATACTACCCATGTGCAGTACAGATTTTTCAGGGACCCATAGACATGTATTGCTCCTTGTCATCCATGCTGACGGAAAAAATAGACATGTCTCCCTGTAAAAACACGTAGACTTATAATGGTATCTGTAAAAAAAAAATGGATACCATATGTATTGGTCACATGGACATGTGACCCAGGATCAGGAGCATTATTGTAAGATTGAAGCAAAATGGGGACATAATTACATGATTGGAGTCTGGATGGAGGTGCCAGGTATACTATCCAGAAGAGGCACCAGACTGTTGGCAGGTAGAAGGAACCTGACTCTATTAATTCCCTGACAGAATATATGAACATGGGTTTTCTAATTTAGGCAACCCCCCTAATAGATAATTTCCTATTTATAGCCTTATCAAAAGTTTTTGCCTGAAAACAAGAACACTTTCTCACTTTTGGCGGCCACTTTTGGAGACCTACGGTATATCTTAGTATTTTACACCTTTGTTGCCTTCACCTTATTCAAGAGGGACTACTGTATCTTGTGTTGGTAAATATGGCTGCCTTTATTTTTTTGCTTTATTTGTTTATTTTTTTTGGTCCTTTTGCCATGTTTTTAACATTTTTATTAAAGTAGGAAACTCCAGACTTTTGACAATCTGCAATAAGTTAAATAAAATCCTAACCATGACATACAAAGCCATCCACAACCTGTCTCCTCCCTACATCTCTGACCTAGTCTCCCAGTACCTACCTGCACGCAACCTCTGATCCTCACAAGATCTCCTTCTCTACTCCGCTCTCATCTCCTCTTCCCACCATCGCATCCAAGATTTCTCCCGTGCCTCCCCCATACTCTGGAATGCTCTGCCACAACAGATCAGACTCTCGCCTACCTTGACAAGCTTCAAAAGGAACCTGAAGACCCACCTCTTCCGACAAGCCTACAAGTTGCCGTACCTACTGTATCCTCACTTATCCCTTGTAGACTGAGCCCTCGCGGGCAGGGACCTCTATCCTCCTGTACCAGCCTGTGGCTTGTATTATTTATGATTATTGTATTAGTCCCTATTATGTATACCCCTTTCACATGTAGAGCGCCATGGAATTGATGGCGCTATAATAATAAATAATAATAAGTAATAATAATAATAATAATAATAATAAAAAAAATATCAAAGCTTTGGCTCCTTGAGTGGAAATCATTTTAGAACATGCTTGCATGATAGAAAGCTAGCAAGTAGGGGTGAGTAATAGTTGTTAGTTGGTATATCATTCTAGGGCACTAAATAAAAGGCAGCGAATGAAAAGCAGGTTATTCAGCTGGGTGGAGGAGGCCAGCTCAGACTGCTGTTGTTATTAACAGTGAGTGAAGATTAAAGTGAATCTGTCACCAATTTTTTTCCCATATAAGCTGCGGCCACCACTACTCAGCCATCGTATACAGTGTTTTAGAATACTTTATATACTGTAAGTGCCCAAGCCAATCTGTAAAAGATAAAAAAACCTGTTATTATACTCACCTGCAGGGCGATGTTGTCAGATTGGCCTCTGGTCTTGATCCCGCGCATCCTCTCTGCTTCCAAATGCTGTCCTCCTTCCCTTCTTCATGTGGATGACGCATTGTACACATCATCCATATAGAGTCCTCCATTGTGCTCCTGCGCATGCGCACTTCTCTCTTTCCTCTTGAGAGCAGAGCAAAGTACTGTAAAGCGCATTCACAGAGAAATGAAATAGACGGCCCGCGCATGTGCACTACAATACTTTCCTCTTTCCTTGGCAAGACAGAGAAAAGTGCGCGTGCGCAGTAGCATAATGAAGGAGACTACGTGAATGCCATAGGACGAGTCATCCACACAAAGCAGGGAAAAAAGACAGTGATTGCAAGAAGAGATCAAGACCAGCAATATCCATCGGACCGGACCACCCCGCAGGTGAATATGTTATATTTTTTTCATGTTATGCAGATTGGATTGAGCACTTATATATAGTATTGTAGAATGGCCACAATTTACATGGGACAAAACATGGTGACAGGTTCCCTTTAAAACTACCATACATAGTATAGAGGTTTTTTCAGTGAAAAATGCATTTGCAAAATATGCAAGGATTAGCCATGATAGGAACAGGGAATTGCCACAGCAGAAGGAATGTGGACTATAGCGGACTGTGAGCATTGTAACACTCGAATCTAACTGCTGTTTACTGAGTGATGGCTAGAAATGAATACCTGCATGTGAGGAACTATGATGTGGTACCTGACTAATGGCCAACCTGCGGCACAAAATGACTGCTGATCAAATGCTTGTTTGCTGCTCAACAATCTTTTAGTAGCCTGGTTACACAGGCCACCCCATCTTCAGGTGCTCACTGAATGATCTGTAACAGATCGACCTGTGCGGAAAGGCTGTGTGAGTTCTTTGTTGCGCAAGTCCTGTTTACATAGGACGCTGTGCTGCTTAGAAAAATGAATGTCTGCGCAGCATAAAAATTATTTCACCCAACGATTGAGCACCATGTTTGGGCCCATGAGTAGCGTTAGCAGCATTTTGGACACTCTGTGTTTCCACTGCGTCTGAAATGCTGTGTTGTACAGGAGAAGCACAATGTATGGGATATGTAGAAATTTTCTGCCCACTGTGCTTCTATTGAAGGCTGCACAAACTGACCAGCGACGTGGGTATCCGAGCTGCAGCATATCAATTTATTCTTGTGGAGACACCTAGCATTTTGGGTGGGAGCACACAGCAAAAATGCACTGTGTTAGTAATCCTGATCATGGAAATGTACAGTACGTTATTCCACACAAGACACTAGTGTCTCCAAAAGAAAACTTGTGTTCTGTCCAGAACGCGAGGAAGCCTGATTGTGACCACCTACCCTAAGGGGTACTTTGCACACTGCGACATCGCTAGCTGATGGTAGCGATGCCGAGTGTGATAGTACCCGCCCCCGTCGTACATGCGATATCTTGTGATAGCTGCCGTAGAAAACATTATCGCTATGGCAGCTTCACACGTACTCATCTGCCCTGCGACGTCACTCTGGCCGGCGACCCGCCTCCTTCCTAAGGGGGCGGGTCGTGCGGCGTCACAGCGACGTCACACGGCAGGCGGCCAATAGAAGCAGAGGGGTGGAGATGAGCGGGACGTAAACATCCCGCCCACCTACTTTCTTCCGCATAGCCGGTGGAGGCAGGTAAGGAGATGTTCCTCGCTCCTGCGGCTTCATACACAGCGATGTGTGCTGTCGCAGGAACGAGGAACAACATCATATCTCCTATTGGTGCAACATTATGAAAATGACCGACGCTACACAGATCACCGATATACGACGCTTTTGCGATCGTTTATCGGCGCATCTAGGCTTTACACGTTGCGACGTCGTTACCGGCACCGGATGTGCGTCACTTTCGATTTGACCCCGACGAGATCGCAGTAGCAATGTCGCAGTGTGCAAAGTACCCCTAAGTCACAGGTATGCACACCAGTGACTATGCAAGGGGAATACATGTAATAGCAGAAACTGCTGTGTGAATACTGACATGAAAAATTCAATAGCTATATGCAAGAGTGAAAATGTGAAAAATGGAATCTGCATTACTGCCATGAACATATGAATCAAGAGAAATTTAGCTACTGAATTGATCAATGCAATAGAGCCCCAACACTACGCCAAAGTATTTCTCTACGTTGGGGTCCCTAGCTTGTGTGTGTCCTCTCATGCAGTTAATAGTTTTTCGTTTGTGAACCCACCCCACTCACACTTATTGCCAATCCACATGATACGCATATATAGCCTGGGTCTCAGCTTCCCCTACACGGTAAGTTTTTTAACTGCATGAGAGGACACACACAAGCTAGGGACCCCAACGTAGAGAAATACTTTGGCGTAGTGTTGGGGCTCTATTGCATTGATCAATTCAGTAGCTAAATTTCTCTTGATTCATACGTTCATGGCAGTAATGCAGGTTCCATTTTTCACATTTTTACTCTTACATATAGCTATTGGATTTTTCATGTCAGTATTCACACAGCAGTTTCTGCTATTACATGTATTCCCCTTGCATAGTCACTGGTGTGCATACCTTATCTCCATATAGTGATGTTTATTTAGGTTTTTGCACCCAGTTCAGACATAGAGTGGAGTTCCAAACGTTATTCCTTATTTCCTAAGTCACAGGAGTATACAAATGGCCAGATTTGCAACTGCAGGGCATTGCTGCCAAGAAAGGTTGTGTAGCAGAGATAGCAAGACCAGCACCTTGGATGTACCTGCACTGCATTGTGAGAGTAACAATCTGTGCCAGATGGACGGAAGTGCTGCAGAAAAGATTGCCAGCATATTAAGACAAGTATAGTAAAGTGTTCCAATCAGACCATTGATATATATGAGGTCGCTGTCTCTGTGCCAGATTGAAAAATGTACTGCCGAAAAGATTGCCAGTATATTAAGACAAGTATAGTAAAGTGTTGCAAGTGTCAGCCCATTAGTGTATATCAGCCCGCTGCCTTTGTGCCACATTGAAGGAAATGCTGCTGAAAATATTGTCAACATATTAAACAATTATATAAGTGTTGCAAGTGTCAGCTCACAAGTATAGTAACGTGTTGCAAGTGTCAGCTCATTGGTGTACATCAGCTCACTGCCTCTCTGCCAAATTGAAGGAAGTGCTTCTGAAAAGATTGCCAGCATATAAAGACAAGTATAGTAAAGTGTTGCTAGTGTCAGCCCATTGCTGTATATCAGCTTGCTGCCTCTGTGCCAGATTGAAGGAAGTGCTGCTGAAAAGATTGCCAGCATGTTAAGACAAGTACAGTATAGTAAAGTGTTGCAAGTGTCAGCTTATTGGTGTATATCAGCTAGCTGCCTCTGTGCCAAATGGAAGGAAGTGCTGCTGAAAAGATTGCCAGCATATTAAGACAAGTATAGTAAAATGTTGCAAGTGTAAAGTCATTGGTGTATATAAGCTCCCTGCCTCTGTGCGAGTTGGAAGGAAGTGCTGCTGAAAAGACTGCCAGCATATTAAGACAAGTATTGTAAATTGTTGCAAGCGTCAGCTCATTGGTGTATATCAGCTTGCTGCCTCTGTGCCAAATGGAAGGAAGTGCTGCTGAAAAGATTGCCAGCATATTAAGACAAGTATGGTAAAGTGTTGCAAGTGTCAGCTCATTGGTGTATATCAGCTTGCTGGCTATGTGCCAAATGGAAGGAAGTGCTGCTGAAAAGATTGCAAGCATATTAAGACAAGTATAATAAATTGTTTCAAGTGTCAGCTCATTGGTGTATATCAGCTTGCTCCCTCTGTGCCAAACGGAAGGAAGTGCTGCTGAAAAGATTGCCAGCATATTAAGACAAGTATAGTAAAGTGTTGCCTCATTCTCATTGCCTCTATGCAAGATTGTTGCCTCATAGACCTGTAACCAAAAAGCTTTTTGACTCCCATTGAGAAAAATTACTAGAAAACCATGACCACTATTCTTGGCTTGACCCTATTTTCAGGACGCCAAAGTTTCAAAAAGCTCAGTCATTGTAAGTTACATCAATTCTTTCTAAGTTCAGCTTAGTTTACCTATTCCACACCGTTTTGCTGTCTTAGCAATAAGGATGAGGAAATTTGATAAAAATCCATCCTGTCTTTGTCTAAACAGATTGGTGGGAGCATTATGATGGTAAAGAGCTCTTCAAGAACAGTATTTAAAAGTTCGTCGTGAAAACAAGGCAATCATTTCTAGTCACAATGCGTTCTGGGTATGCATTAGATGATGTTCATTTTATGCAAATAGACAACAGTTGTCTGTTTTAATGGTATCATTAAGTGTCATGAGATTATCTGCAAGAGAAAAGTGTACTCGGGATGAAAAGTACACAGAGCCTATTCTAGTCATAGAGGAGATGCAAGAACACTACTAGCAAAATGCTTTGTTTGGATCTAAAGTTTTAATGTTTCAGCTGTTTACCCGCTCGGCACCTTCGTTTTTTGCACGAACCATACGGAATTCCAGATGCTTAAATTAAAAATCCCTTCCGGGGCTCATGAGACATTAGTAAAGGATGATAAACGGTCAGGATACAGCGCAGAACGCCCCATGTTTGCACTGTTCACGCTGCTTTGTTCAATGTAGGTTGAATGGGACTTTCTTGTAAATCACAGAAACTAGGTAGAGATCTTGGCATAGTCTCTCGCTCAAGGCAGCCGCTCTTTAAAACAAAATTCGGAGAAAAAAAAAAGAAAAAGAAAATTCAAGCTGACAAATCTATAGAAGAGAAAAGAATATTCCAAAAAGAATATTCCGAAAAAGTTTCTATCGTACAGAAAGATACTTTGTTTCTGCCCTCCGAAGTCTCTCGCTGTTCTTAAAGCTTCGAGAATAGACAAAAATCGACAAAAACATTTTTACCCCAATTAGGAGAACTTTTCATCTGCTTTCCCTCGAGGATGAATAATACACTGTTATTATTGTCGCACTGTCACAAATGACATCAATAGAGCCGAGCTGCTAAATAAAGTCCTCGTACAGACTGTGCTTGATGTGGAAGACATCTTGACAGATCCACGCGCCTTGTCACTAATCCATCAAACAATCTTGGGGAAATAATAAGACTCAGTTGGAAGTCTTTTTTATTTTTTTTTTTTGGAAAATGATGTATGATTGGTTGGAAATTGTTTAACACTGTGCTTGAAAGCATGGCTTCGGGCGTAATAATAACATGTATTTTTTTATATATAGATGGCAAAGTTACTAGTAGAAAAGAACTATAGATACACAAATTAATAATACCAATACTTCTGGGCTTGGTATTTACAATTAGTGATGAGTGAGCGTGCTCGACAATGCTTGTTACTCTATAACAGTGCTGGTGAACCTTTAGGCTATGTGCCCACGGGGGACAGAGTCCTGCGGTTATATCCGCAGGACATTCCGCTGGTGCTCCCAGAAATCCGCAGGACAACTTCTGTCTGTTTCCATGCTGCGGATGTACAGCGGAATGTCCTGCGGATATGGTGCGGGCATTCTGCATTGAGGATACAGTACCATGGCTTCGGCACTGCATCCTCAATGCAGAACAAGTGCTGCAGCGATCGGGGCGTTCATATTACTTACCTCCATCACGCAGCACCTCGCTTTCCGGCAGCCGGGTCACTCTGCCAGCGTCTGGTGCACTGTGCTGGAGAAGGTGGGCAGGCCTGCACTAGCTCCGGCTGTCACATGACCGGAGCTCGTGCAGGCCCCGCCCACCTCTTCCTTCCTGTACCTGGATCGACCACGCTCCTGTGCACCGGACGGAGAAAGTGACATGGTTGTGTCGCGGGCGGAGGAGGGGACGCTGCGCTCACCCACTGCTCGGGTCCGGCTGCTGCTGCTGCTGTTGCTCGGTGGTGGCTCGAGCGGTGGGCCGGATCCCGGGGACTCGAGCAGAGTTCCTCACCCGTGAGTGAAAGGGGGGTGGTGTGTGGTTTGGGGATATTGTCCGTGACGCCACCCACGGTTGTGGGGAAGTTGTGACACCACCGCTGCTCTGGACAGGGATCCCGGGAGCGATGACAGGGAGCAGCTTGGATGTTGGTTCTCCCCTCCGTGGGTAGGGGGTTGGTTGTCCCGGGGCTCGGTGAGGGTTGGGGATGGCAGGCGGGTTACGGGGCCTGGTGAGGTGCAGGGTCGCGGGGGGAGCGCGGTGCCGCACGGCACGGTGGTACTCACTCAGCCAGTAATTTACACGGAGTCTCTGGCCAAACAAACGGCTGGATGGACAGGTCCCACAGACGGCTGCGGTTGTTCTCCTCCCGGTAGGTTGATGGTGACTGCCTTTCCCTGCACCTGTGTTGTGTTTACGGTTCCAATGGCTTCCCACCGGTAATCCGCTCCCCAGCTTGGATGGATGCTGAGTGAGCCCCTTTCACCCGCAGGCTCTGGGCCTGGGAACTGTAGCCTTGGCGGTGACTGTGTTTCCCTTTAAGGTGTGAGCTGTTGCCTTCAATCGGGTCTTGACTGCTGGGAAACCCCGGAGGTTCCCTTCGCTAACGGATTTGACCAGTTTTACGGCGACTCCTAGCCTGGTCGGGGTTCGTAGGCCCTGCCGAATGGTGCTGGCTTCTCTTCACTCCCCAATCTGGTACCGGCGGGCCACCGCCCGTCCCCGGTCCTTACGGTTCACTCCAATCAGCCTCTCCTGCAGACGGTCACCACCGTCTGCCAACCTTGCTGTATGTGCCCGGGCCACACACCTGGACACAGTCAGGCTGCTCCTCTACCACTTCACTTCTCTAACTCCAAAACTCATCTGCCTACTTTTCCCGCCTCCAGGACAGTGAACTCCTCGGTGGGCGGGACCAACCGCCTGGCCCACTCCCTGGTGTGGACATCAGCCCCTGGAGGAAGGCAACAAGGATTTGTGTTTGACCTAGGTGTGCCTAGCCGGGGTGTGGGGTGTGTTGGTGTAGTACCTGTGATGATCTGGCTTGTCCAGGGCGCCACAGTTGTCTTCTATCAAGGCAGGTAAGTATATGGGACCCTGCGGAGAAGTCCGCAGGAATAATTCCCATGCTGATTTTTCCGCAGGAAAATCTGCATTATTTCCGCTGCGGAAAAAAACGCAGCGTGGGCACAGCAGTTCCCAAATGCCATAGAAATGGCTGTGGAGTAGCTGTGCTGCAGATTGTTGAAAAATTCGTGGAATTTCCACGAAAAATCCGCGGCAAATTCCGCGCCTTTTCCGCAGCGTGGGCACATAGCCTTAAGAGGTAGAGTGCCCAAACTGCAACCCAAAACCCAATTTGATTTTTAAAATTTCCTCTGCAGTCTTCTCTTCGCCTTTTCTTTTCAGCAGGGGGTCATCAAACTCAAGCGTGCTTATCACACATTACAGCTGAGCCACTCCAACTGCCCTCTCCAGATCTTTATGGGGAAAAAAAAGCAAAACATTAGATACTAATGTCCGCCATCCTGGGCCACTTCCTGGTAAATATGTCCCCATTCTGATATATATGTCCCACATTCTGGTACATGTCCCCATCATTGGACAATCCTGGTATACATCCCCATCAAAACCACATTCTGCTATAGGTGTCCTATCATAGCCCCATCCTGGTATAGACGTACCATCATAACTCTATCCTTATATATGTCCCCCATCCTGGTCTAAATGTCACCAACACAGTCTCCCACTGGTATGTATGTGCCCATCATAACCCCATTCTGGTATAGCTGTCTCCATCATAGCCCCATCCCAGTATAGATGTCCCCATCATAGCCCTCATCCTGGTGTATATGGCCCCTGTCCTCATCATAGCCCCATCCTGGTATACATGTCCCCATCATAGTCCCATCCTGCAATATACAGTATATGTCCACATCATAGCCCCATCATGGTATATATGTCCCAATCATAGCCCCATCCTGGTATATGTATACCATCCTGATAAAATCTCTCCACCTAGTAAAATGTCCCTTATCCTTTTAAAATGTCCCCCATCCTGTAATATGGCTACATTCTGCAGCTATGAGCCCCCATCTTGGTAAATTTCCCCTATCCTGGTAAAGTGTCCCCCCCATCCTGGTAAAAGTCACTCATCCTGGTAAATGTCCCCCATCCTGGTAAATGTCCCCCATCCTGGTAAATACCCTCCATCCTGGTAAAAAGTCCCCCTTCATGGTAAATGTCCCTCACCCTTGTAAAATGTTCCCCATCCTGGTAAAATGTCCCTCATTCTGGCAAATATCTTTCATCCTGGTAACATCAAGACATCATGATGCTTATTTTTGAAATTAGGTTTTTAGGATCATATTTATATGTTAGGTTTCTGGATCATATTTACTTGTATGTTATCACCGTTTTTATGGACTGGTAAGCATCCCGCCAACTTTTAAAATAGAGGGAGGTCCTATGACGTCTATACCCAGGAGTATATATACCGACTTATTTTTTCTGACAGTGAATTATCCCTGTCACTGCTATATGTCCTGAGGAAGGGGGTGCGACCTCCGAAATGCGTTGACCTGAACTTAGCTAACTTAATAAAGACATGGATTCAATTATTCTGGAATTGACGTTGTGATAAGCGCGGCGTTACACCCGGTTTTCCTCCTACTTTGACTACTTCGGGGCTGCAGCTACTTCACCTAGCTACCACGTGAATATAGGAGTTGTGACTGTCACAACCCCTATAGGTGAGTTCACCTTATTAACTAATATCTTGGTTGTTATCTGGTGAGGCCCTATTGTGCTTTTTGTCCACAGTCTCGACTTTCCTGAGGGCAGTGCAGCAAGGCAGAGCACAGTGACAGGGCAGAGCACAGTGACAGGGCAGAGCACAGTGACAGGGCAGAGTGGCAGTGCAGAGAGATGGTCAGATGCAGCACTCTCCGACCATTTCTCCTCTGCTGCATCTGACAGTCTCAGTTCTGCTACATCTGAGTGAGACAGTCTCATCTTGCAGAGCAAAAAACTGATGGAGCATCTGTGACCTTCTGCTTCATCTGACCATCGTATCTCTGCTATATCAGAGTGAGATGATAAGCTACAGCAGAGTAGAGGTGGTCAGAGACGTGTTCTCAGTCGGTGCTCTGTAACATCTGACTGTCTCAATCAGTTGTAGCAGAGCTACATTTAAGTTTGTGTGTGTAGCATGAAAAAATATGGAGTTCGCGGGGTATGAATACTTTTGCAATTCACTGTATATATGGCAAGCTTTAACACAGACCCCTATTTCAAACTGCATTGTCATGAATACAGATAAGGCCACTTTTCACTCTGTGATCTCGCTAGCGATCGTACCCGCCCCGGTCGGTTGTGCGTCACGGGCAAATCGCTGCCCGTGGCGCACAACATCGCTTACACCCGTCACACATACTTATTTGCCTAGCGACGTCGCTGTTGCCGGCGAACCGCCTCCTTTCTAAGCACAGCGGTGTCACTAAGCGACCACCTGATAGAAACGGAGGGGTGTAGATGAGCGGTCGTAACATCCCACCCACCTCCTTCCTTCCTCATTGCCGGCGGCCGCAGGGACGGTGATGATCCTCGTTCCTGCGGTGTCACACATAGCGATGTGTGCTGCCGCAGGAATGACAAACAACCTGCGGCATGCAACAGCAACGATAATCGGGAATAGAGCACCGTGTCAACGATCAATGATAAGGTGAGTATTTTTGCTCGTTAGCGGTCGCTCATACGTTTCACACGCAATGACATCGCTAACGAGGCCGGATGTGCGTCACAAATTCCGTGACCCCCAACGACATCACGTTAGCAATGTCGCTGCGTGTAAAGCGGCCTATATTTAATTGGACATTTGTAAATCTTCGTTTCCCAACTCCTTGATAAAGAGACAGGTATGAGTGATTGCCACCGCCGAGAGGCTAGAATGAATGAACACATTTGTGGCAATAATGCCAGTAGAGGAGACAGTCTGGAGACAGGTCCAAAGGTTGGGAGAAAGTGGGTGGTCAGTAGGGCCTGAATGGAAAGCTAGTCTGGGAGACACTGAGTTTAAAGATTTTTCCCATTGTAAAGTTTGTATCTTTTTGGAAGTAAAGAACCATTTTGTCGTGTTAACTCATATGTCTCATTCTTCCATACCACACATAAAGGGATTCCACAGCTACGGCTTATCCAACGAGTTTCACAAGGTTGTTGCCTACCACATTCTTCAGCACATGACTTACAAACCTGGTTGTATTAACCTATGAATGGACCACTAAGTCTTCGGGCATTTCGAGCCCCCTTTAACACAACAATCTTCCTTCTACAGTCATGGCTGAAAGTGTTCGTGACATGCCCACTCCAGGGTCATGGGCACTCGGAACCGAGCCGGACTAGTCCGGGGATGTCAGCGGTGGTGGTGCCCGGCGCCGTGACCCTGGCGGTGTCTTTTCAAATGTTAAAGAGAGATGATGAAGGGCGTTATAGTCAATATTAAATAAAGTTTGTGACGCCACCTGTGGATTGTGGCTATGTTTCTGCTTCCCACAGGTGGAGCGGGTAACCCCAGGGAAACCGTTAGGAGAGTCTGTGGTAGGGACCGGGTGGACTTTAGGGTGCTGGGCCAAGCGGTGGACAGTAACAGACACAAACAATGATTTCTTTATCTTCTCCTTTACTTGGTTTAACTGATGAAGTCCAGGGAGCCAGTTACAGGTGGTCATGGTGGTCCGGTAGCCTCGAAGCAGTCTGGGAAACTCACACTGGCCAGGAGAGTAATGAGGCCTGATCCCTACGCTCTGTCTGTTTGTGCAGGGCCCCGCTGCTCCAGCTATGCTGAGTTCCGTTCCGCTGTTCTCTGAGGTAATTTTTATCTCACCTGTATGGCAAGCTGCGTGGACCGACACAGGTGCCGCTGTGCTGGTTGCGGCTCCAAGTCCTGGCTCTGCAGCTGTGCCTCCGGGTGTGGGGTGGACAGGAGACCTGAAGTCCTTCTGTCCTCCAGATGCATCCACCAGTACTTGAGTGGTCCCGAACTCTGGTATTCGGTTTTCGAGAGGTGACTTCGGGGTGAGCTTGCTGCACTCCACTCCCCGATGTCCTCCTCTTTGCCTCGCTGCGGATCGTACTTTACTGGGCTGAGCGGACCGTCTCCAATCCCAGCTCGTACGTCCACACTACTTGACCTCTCTCACTCAGTTGTCCTCAGGACTGACTGACTCCTCCCCCAGGTCAGAGCTTAAGGAATGCTCCCCGGAACTCCAGGTTTAGCGCTCCCCCTGCTGGCTTGGAGGAGGAATTGTGTTGTATGATGGTACTCACTGGCCAATGGACTCCCCCATCTGCCGCCAGGCGCAGGATTAACCCTTTTAGGGAGAGCAACACTACTGTGGCATCCAGACCGCAAGGGTGCCACCTTGGCAACCTTGAAATTTTTCCAGAACATGAAGTATTTCTCCCAGAAACTTATTACAATTTCACATGTTTTGTCATATAGATGTTTATTTTCGTTGTGTCTATTGGAAAAACACACAAAAAAACTGTAGAAAAAAAGGCAAATTGGACAAAATTTCACACAAAATCCCAAACATGGGCCTGACAAAATTTTTCCCACCCTCATCTTATTAAATAACTTTTTTCAATCACTTCCTATAACCGTCCACAAGCTTCTTCCTCCTCTCACCTGGAATTTTGGACTCTTCTTTATAAACTGCTCCAGGTCCTTTATATTTGAAGGTGTCTTCTCTTCTCCCAACAGCTATTTTCAGATCTCTCCGCTGGTGACATTGGGGTTTAGATTCAGACTCATTGCTGCCACTTCAGAACTCTCCAGCGCTTTGTTTCCATCCATTTCTGGGGGCTTCTTGAATTATATTTGGGCTTATTTTCCTGCTGGAAGACCCATGACCTTGGACACAAACTCCGCTTTCTGACACTGAGCTCTACATTGCAACCAAAATTATTTGGTAATCATTAGATTTCATGATGCCTATACACACTGTACACAATCTAGGCACCCAGTACCAGAGGCAGCAAAACAACCCCAAAACATCTCTGAGTCTCCACCATGTGTGACTGTAGGTGCTGTGTTTTTTTCTTTGTAGACCTCACTCAAGTTTCGTTAAACAGTAGAATGATGTGCTTTACCAAAAAGCTTTATCTTGGTCTCATCTGTCCCCATGTCTGAGTCGGTTGTGCGGTTCTCCTGGGTCTCTTCCATAGTGTTTCATTTAATTCAAATGTAGACAGATAGTTCGCACTGACACTGATGCCTACTGAGCCTGCAGGGCAGATGGAATTTCTTTGGAACTTGATTGGTGCTTATCCATCATCTGGACTATCCTGCATTGAAACCTTTCATCAATTTTTCTCTGCCATACATGACTAGGGAGATTAGCTTCAGTGCCATGGGTTGTAAACTTCTTAATTATATTATGTACCATATACAAAGGAACATCAAGATCTCTGGAGATGGACTTGTAACCTTGAGATTGTTGATATTTTTCAACAATTTTTGATCTCAAATCCTCAGATAGTTTTCTTGTCCTCTTTCTCTTCTCCGTGATCAGTGTGGCACACAGATACACAATGCAAAGATTCAGTCAACTTCTCCCCTTATTATCTGGTTTCAGGTGGGATTTTCCTATTGCCGACACCTGAATTTTGCCAAATCATAGAATGTTGGTGACATGTGACAACATGGGGCTTTGTGAAGAATCTCAGCACCATAGACCCCGAAAAAAAGAGATAAAAAATAGAAGACAAGAGAGCATACTGAGAAGTTATACTGATGACCAGTGATGGTGGGACAGATATGGGGAATGCTAAGGAGAGGTGAGTGTAAGAAATTAATTCCACCCCTTCCTGGTATAACATATTTTTCAAAGTGAGTGGCTAGTGATGGGGCAAACTGATACATGTCCAACTGTAACGCCTGCCTGGATCCACAGACTCAGATGTGCTGTAAAGGGGAGGCTAGAGGGAAGCCACTCACCAAGCAGGACCCCCAGAACCCTGAAACCCTTTAACCCCTATGCAGGGATTTGGAATTACACAGAGCCCTGGAGATCACTACCTGTGGAAGGCTGCAGTCCGAGAGAGTAGTCGTCAGACAGGGTCAAACCAGGAATTGCGGAACAGGGACAGAATCGGCAGGCAATGATGTAGTCAGCTAATGTAGCAGAGGTCAAATCCGGATCAGGCAGCGAGGTACAAAAACAGTAGGCAGGAGGGTAGTCAGAAGACACGCAGAAGTCAATACACAGGAATCACCAACAGAATAGGAGGTAACAGGAGCAAGGAAAATCAGAACTATCTCTGGCAGTGGTCATGTGACAGGAGGGGGTATAAGAAGGGTGTGGTGTCTTCCCATTGGCTGTAGGTGAACGCTGGCAACTTCAGCTGGAAGATACATGCCACCCACAGTCAGCCAGCGGTACTGCAGATCCCAAGATAACCCAGCCCAGTGGATGATCGGAGACTGCGCCCACCGGTGCCTCTGGCATCGACTCCTCTACCATCACCAGCACCATCCACGGCAGGAACACTGCGTCGCCTGGCGATCGAAGCAGAAGTCGCTGGAGCAGACTCCGGCGGTGATGTAACACCAACGTGTTAAAAAAAGTTGCTTTTGGTTGAGCAACCGCTTGCTCCCCCTAAAGTTCAACTCAAAATATGAAGGTGGCAACAAATTGCTGAAGAACAACGCACATATACACACTCATACAGATTGTCATTGCTCAAGCAGAAGGGTGTTTACACGGGCAGATTTAAATATGCTCTATGGCACTGGCAATGCTGCTTCTCTTTGGGCCTTGTTTTCATGTTCTGCCTTTATTGTGCTGAATTTTTCCCATCAAAGTAACCATTTGCTCCATTGTGATCTGATGAAAACAGTTTCATTGAATACACAAAACCTTCTGTTTGTTTGGTGAATAGCACAGTCAGTTTTGATTTTTTCATTTCTCCGCTTGGCAGACAACAATAAAACACAAAAATATTGCTTTTCTTTTCCATCTGCTTGAGTTGAGCTTACAATGGTAACATTTTCATTCATCACTCCTTTTCCTAGAGTTGTAATTCCATATGTATAATTCCACATTTCCTCAGTTATACTTAGCCACAACCAGATATCCCAACATGGAGGATCTCCATGTATGCTGCCAAAGTGGACTTGCGTTCGATGGCTTGAGTCTCTCGATTTTGACCACTCTGTTATATTGACAAGCCCATCAGGGCTGTGAGGCACTCGGAACAGGGCCGGTACCATTTGGAGGTCACGGCGGCAGGGCCTGACTCCGTGACCCTGAGGGATATATTTACAGGGGAAATGAGTTGTGACGCCACCTGTGGTATTCGGCAACGTATAGTCGTCGCTGCTGGATGGAACCACTGGGGCAGATGGTACAGCTCCCCACAGGTGGAGTTGGGCCCCAGGGCAGCCTTAGGTAGTCTTTAGAAGATGAAGTGCCTTGAATTGCGCAGGGCTGGCGGCTCAGACAATGATTCCAGAACCCAGCAGGATGCAGTTATTAGCTCTTTTACTCACAGTTGGCAGTTCCAGGTTCTCATGGCCTGCCGGTCAAACACCACCCTTGGAATGCTGAGTCCTGCGGTAAGGGGATCCAGCCAATCCCCAGGTCATTCAGAGGCACATAACCGGTGTCCCTTTCTATATCCCTTTCCTGGTCGTCTTCCTGCACTGGCTTCACCTTTCTACCCTGCGCCTCCCACACAGTGCCCTGAGCTGGTGTGCGCAGGTCTTGCTCGGGAGGCTCCTCTGCCCTGTCCCCTAGCCCTCTGTGGTCACCTTTTCAGTGGATTCATGTGTGGATGCGGCTTTGGCACAATAAGATGACTCATCCTCCGGTTTGCTAGCTGAGCCTTGTTCTCCACTAGTTTAAGGGCCGGATCCCCTTTGTGGCCTAGTCCCTCCACACCGGTGCATCAGATGTGGATGCAAGCCCACAGGTGGATCTCTCACTGCCCGTGACTCTGGGACCCCTTCTTCCTCTCTTTCTGCTTCCTCCTTGTCTTGGGACGAGCTCCACCGGCTCCAGTCCTCAGGACCTCTCCCTTCCTTTCATCGTTTGCCTTCCCTCTTCGTTGTTCTAACACCAATCTGTCTCTCTCGTGTTCCACCTAGTTCCACCCACTACCTAAGCCCCACCTTCAGACTGGCTCCGGTGCTGAGCTCTCCCTTAGGAGCAATCTTGCCCTAACCCTGGCCTGAAGTGGGGTGTCTATGCTATGAGTGTATGGACAACAGCCTGTGGCCCTGCCTTACCAGGGAATGGGGTACCACACTTCTGGCTGAGGTGCAGTACCTCTGTAGCAACTGGACCCTCAGGGGCGCCACAATATCTCACCCAGTAAGTCGGTTTTTCACAGCCATTGGTCCAGGGAGGAGCAGTTGTTTTTGAGCACAGACAGAGGACATTAATGCAACAAGGTGAACAGGTTGGAGCAACGGAAGCTGTAAAGACACAATATTACATTAGTGCCACCTGTGTATCCCACAGGGACCATAGAGGTAAAAGAGCCAATTTCTACCTTCAAACCAGGTGAAAATGTGCATTGTAGCAAACGCACTATAGAAATGTTGTAGAGCTCAACCAGCTATTTCTAAAAAAACATTTTTTATAAAAGTCTGTCTTTTTAAATCAGCCATCTATGTTCCCGCTGTGACCAGCTCCTGGGGTAAAGTATTCTACAGATTAAGAGGTCTCATGGCTAAGAGAGCTTGTCTCTTCATGAGAAAGAGTCTAATTTGTCTCTCAATACACACCCACATACAACATATGACTCCAGCCTTGCTCTGGAATCTTCTGTAGGACAATGTCCAATCATTTTCCAAACAAAGCCCTCAGAGGCTTCTTCATCAGGACAACCATACATGGTATATGATTGTCCTGATGAAGAAGCCTCTGAGGGCTTTGAAATACGTTGACTATTAAATCATATTTCATCTACATCATCTGGATTGGTGTGGCGGCGCAGTAGATTAACCCTTTTCTTTCTTCCATTGTTTGTATCTCCACATGGGTTCTGCAGCGGCCATCAAGCTTTTTATGGTGGTTGTGACCTGCACAACCGCACAAGGTGAGCCTTTCTGAGTTGTTTATCCTTTAATTTTAATTGGATAAAAAACTATTTTGCGTGATTTCTCTTTCCAGCTCCTATTTATTATTTACAATCATTTTCCAGTCATCTTTCTCCTGAAGATGGTATCTTTGTACTTCGGGATAAAGTCCTAGTGCCAAGAAGGTCTGAGGCATAAACGCTGGCTCCCAGAACTATCTGAAGATCAGTGGTTTATATTCCACTATCAACAAGGCATTGTTCACCAATGTACATCTCAAAAGGCCACAAACTTATTAGGTATACCACCACAGCATTCAACCTTATCAGCCATTACACTGTCCACCCTTATTAGCTATAGCACATCGCCATTCAACCTTATCAGCCATTACACTGTCCACCCTTATTAGCTATAGCACATCATCATTCAACCTTATCAGCCATTACACTGTCCACCCTTATTAGCTATAGCACATCGCCATTCAACCTTATCAGCCATTACACTGTCCACCCTTATTAGCTATAGCACATCGCCATTCAACCTTATCAGCCATTACACTGTCCACCCTTATTAGCTATAGCACATCGCTATTCAACCTTATCAGCCATTACACTGTCCACCCTTATTAGCTATAGCAAATCGCCATTCAACCTTATCAGCCATTACACTGTCCACCCTTATTAGCTATAGCACATCGCCATTCAACCTTATCAGCCATTACACAGTTGACCCTTATTAGCTATATCCGCCATACCGGCTGCCTTTATCAACCATGACCTGTAACATGTCTGTCTCCTTCCCACTGTTTTACCTTACATTCTCTATAGCTCTATGCTGTCTCCCACCATGCTAACCCCTCTTATTACTGTGCTCTTACTTTACACTGCCCCCCTTTTGATCTCCATACTGTGCCCTCTTTTCACAGTATTCCCCCCATACAGTATGGTCATCATAGCCTGTCACATAGTATGATACTCTCCATACAATATTATGTCTCTCAGTCCCCATACAGAAAAATGTAATTTATAGATTTCTATATAGTATGGTCATCAAAGCACCCCATACCCCACTACCTTATAATAATACCCACAGCCTCCAATATAGTATGTCCCCTACAGCTCCCTATACAGTTTGGTTACCACACCATCCTGTATAATGTCTCCCACACCCCCTTAAAGTATAGTCATCTCCCATTTAGTATAATGTACCCAACAGTGCCCTATACATGGTGGTCAACACAGCCCCCACACAGTATAATGTCATTGATATACCCCTATACAGTATGGTCATCACAGCCAGTATAATTTCACCCACAGCCACTTTTATACACTCATACTGTAGGTTTACCGCCATATAGTATGACATTCCCAATAGCCCTCTCTATAAAGTATAGTTATCACAGACCCCATTAAAATGTGTATGAAAGCTCACTATAAAGTATGGTTACTGCTTCACCCAGTATAATGTCCCTCACCTCACTCTACATAGTATGGCACCCAAAACCCCAATATAATGTCCCATGCCTCACCCTAAACTATATGGTCTATATGCAACCTCGATCTCCTCTTGTATCTTGTGTCACAGTGGTTGCTTGGCAGCTCGATGCAGTGATGTGATTGTGGCGCCCTGGACAAGCCAGGGGCCACAGAGCACAACACCCACACACCCCACACTCCCAGCAGGCACACCGAAGTCAGACACAAAACCCTTGTTGCCTTCCTCCAGGGGCTGATGATCACACCAGGGGGTGGGCCAGGCGGTTGGTCCCGCCCACCGAGGAGTTCACAGTCCTGGAGGCGGGAAAACCAGGCAGATTAGTTTTGGAAGTGAAAGTGAGAGAGGAGAAAAGTGACAGCTAAGCAGCCTGAAGTTGGTCCGGGTGTGTGGCCCGGACAGATCAGCAAGGTTGGCAGACGGTGGTGACCGTCTGCAGGAGTGGCCTATCCGAGTTACCGTGAGGACCGTGGACAGGCAGTGGCCCGGCGGTACCGGACCGGTACACAGAGAGAAGCCAGCACCATCTGGCAGGGGCGTTTCGGACCCCGGCAAGGCTAGGAGTCGCCGTGAATTTGCCGAATCCATTAGTGAAGGGGACCTCCTGGGTTTCCAAACAGTCAAGTCCCGACAGAAGGCAACAGTCCAACCAACAGAGGGAGACACCGCCACCGCCAAGGCAACCGTTCTCAGGGCCAGCGCCTGCGGGCAAAGAGGGGCTACTCCAGCCCATATCCAAGCTGGGGAGCGGGTTACCGGTGGGAACCCATCGGAACCATCAACCGTACTTAGGTGCAGGGAAAGGCAGTCACTTTCAACCTGCCGGGAGCAACAAAACCGCAGCCGTCTGGGGGACCCGTCCATCCAGTCGAGTGTTTTACCGAGAACTGTGTCTTCATCATTGGGCTGAGTGAGTACCACCGTGCCGTGCGGCACAACGCTGCCCCTGCGACCCTGCACCTCGCCAGGCCCCGTAACCCGCCTGCCATCCATCCCTACCCCATCACCGAGCCCCGGGACAACCAACCCCCCTACCCACGGAGGAGAAAACTAACAACAAAGCTGCTCCCAGTCACCACTCCCAGGATCCCTGTCTAGAGCAGCGGTGGTGTCACCAAAATCACCACAACCGTGGGTGGCGTCACGGACAATATCCATAATAAAAACCCCCACAACCAATCACCCCCCTTTTCACTCATGGGCGAGGAGCGCCGCTCGAGTCCCCGGGATCCGGCCCACCGCTCGAGCCACCACCGAGCAGCAGCAGCCGCAGCAGCAGCGGCAGCCGGACCCGAGCAGTGGGAGAGCGCAGCGTCCCATCCTCCGCCCGCGACATGATCGCTCCACCGGCATCTCCTGCATGGTGCCAGTGACAATAGGTCGTAGGCTGAAAGTTGCAAGCACCCTACTGGAGTAACCGGAGAAACGGGATACTGATTAGAGCTCCTGGGGTGATGAAGTGGGGCAGCAAAGTGTCGTCACCCTCCACGCATAGGGGAAGGCTCAGGGAATCGGTGACATGCCATGGGATGCAGGGGTCACTCTCGTACTCTCTCAGTAAATAAGCAGATGCTGACAACTGGGTAAACTAACTCTCTGGGTGCCGCTGCCGCTGAGGGGAGCTCGTCCGGGTCCCGTCCCCTATAGTGTTGCCTGGTGATCCGTGACTTGCCTCCTGGCACTAAGTTTAACTTCAACGTGGTGACCAGTAGTATGGAACTTGCTGGGCCCTGCTCCCCACTGTGGCTAAATGTGGGAGCTTGCTCTCAGGGCTCCCGCTTGGGATTTTCTGTACCGTTTTGGATTGGAAAGTCCTATCCCTCTCGTTGCGCTAATGCCCCGATTCTGGAGCGGGTGGGAACAGATCATAAAGGCTCCGTTCTCCTCAGGTGAATTGTCGGGTTGCCTGAAGCCACTCTCTGACCTAGGGTCCATGTACCTCGTCGTGCCTTCGGTCCCAGAACGGTGATAGTGCTTGGCTGCCGACTGTCCTCCTCGACAGGTCCAGGCACCTTGCCACAATCCCCTGCGACAGAGGGTCCCACTCCTCTAGGCCCAGACCACCGTGTGCAACCTATACAGCTTCTCTAGGAGCCACCGCTCCCGTCCTCCTCTCACTACTCCCTCCTCACAACTCACGACTCAACTGACAACTGACTACACTCCTCACCATCCCTCCCTGACCCCCCCCCAGGTGGGCGACTCTATTCCACTCAAGCTGTCCATTGGTGTGCCTGGTAGGTGTGGGGCAGGGTGTATCTAGGATTTGATTTGCTGTTGGAGGCAACACCATATAGTTATGGACCCAGAACCATGAGGGACTTGGAATACTGCCCGGAAGGGCAGTTTGTGCAGTACCTTGTGACAACCTGATAGATGGACTATCGGGTCGTCACAGGGTATTGCACAATCTGCCCTCCCATGCAGTATCCACCTCCTTCTTGGTTTAGGGTCCCTAACTATATGGTGTTGCCTACATCAGCTAATCAAATCCTAGATACACTCTGCACCACACCCACCAGACACACCAGTGGACGGCTTGAGTGGAATAGAGTCGCCCACCTGGGGGGGTTGGAGAGGAGAGGTCAGGAGTGTCAGGAGGAGAGAGTCAGGTCTGAGAAGTGAAAGTGAGAGGAGGTCAGGAGCAGGGCTCCTAAGTAGTTAGCTAGGTGGCAGACCGTGGTCTGGGCCTAGAGGAGCTGGACCCCCAGTCGCAGGGGATCGTGGCAAGGGGCACGGATCTGTCGAGGAGGACAACCGGCGGCCTTGCATCATCACCGGGCTGGAATCAAGGCACGAAGGGGTACGTGGACAAAAGGTTGGGGAGTAGCTTCAGGCAACTCGATAATTTACCTGAGGAGAACGGAGTCTTCAAGAGCCGTTCCCACCCGCTCCAAAATCGGGGCATTAGCGCAATGAGGGGGATAGGACTTTCCAATTCAAAATGGTCCAGAAAATCCCAAGCATGAGCCCTAAGAGCAAGCTCCCACACTTAGCCATAGTGGGGAGCAGGACCCGGCAAGTTTCACACTACCGGAACCAACAGAGAAGTAAACTTAGTGACAGGAGGCAGGTCATGGATCACCAGGCAACACCATTGGGGACGGGACCCGAACTAGCTCCCCTCAGCGGCAGCGGTGTCCAGAGACTTGTTTGACCAGTTGTCGGTGTCAGCTTAATGGAATTAGTGAGTACAACAGTGTCCCCCTTGCATCCAACGGCACTCCCCCACCATCACCGAGCCCCGGGGTATTCTCCCCCTACCCGTAGAGGGTCTCAACACCTGGCTAACCATTCCATCATCCCCGGGTACTCCCAACTGCAGCGGTGGTACTCCTAATTACCACATACCACGGGTTGCATCACAAACTCTCTAAATTCCCTTGTAAATAACCCCCTTCATTTGAGTGGCAGCACGACCCCTGGGTCCGGAGACCCTTGAGCCACTGAGAACCCGGATCCGAGCAGTTTGGCTGCTGGCACGGGGACGGCACACTAGGGTGCTCGGTACTCATAACTAGTGATGAGTGAGCACTACCATGCTCAGGTGCTGGGTACTCGTAACTAGTGATGAGTGGGCTCTAGCATGCTCAGGTGCTCAGTACTTGTAACTAGTGATAAGCGTGCACTGCAATGCTCTTCTGCTCAATACTCGTTAAGGTTGGATGGTTTGGGTGGGCGCTACCCATGTGGCTGAGTATATTAGAAGTCAATGAGGGACTCAAGCATTTTTGTAAAAGATTTCCTGGGAAAATGCTCGAGTTCACCATTGACTTCCATTATACTCAGGTATTCGAGTCACCTTCATCCGAGCATCCAACTGCTCTTAACGAGCATCGAGCACTCAAGCATGGTAGTGCGCGCTCATCACTAATTATGATTATAAGTGATTCATGTGCACCGCCCATTAGTCTGATATGTAGACATCAGTTGCGTTCATTGTACACTTTCAAATGTTTATAATTACAGTAAAAATAATCTGTATAAGTTTCTTCAGCTTCAAAAACATCATGGACAACTTAATTTTTTTTATGAATGGGGCAAAAAAGTGCCCTATTTTTTTAAACTGTTCTCGAATTTCTGGAAGGTTAGAAACCCTGGCAAAGATGACTTGGCGATTCGACTAAGCTAAGTAGATATGGAGACTATATGTAGTGATATGAGAGCCCAGCAATGTAGCTGAGTTGAGTAGATCAGGAGACTCACTGGCGTAATGTAGTGAAGCCCAGTGATGTAGCAGAGTTGAGTAGGTCATGTAGCAAAGACGTAGCAGATTTCTGTGAGTAATAATGTGCAAAGGCAGAGTGGATGTGGAGCAAAGTAGTGGTGTGAATGCCAATTGCCTGAATACTCACGATGTGCCATGCCACCTGAGTTGGCCCGTAAGACCTGGGAGTGTAACTTTAAAAGTATATATCAGGTTTCAGTGTAAACCAATGCAGAAAAAGATGGAGCTGGAAAATGAGAGAAAGAAACTGTTTCTGGTTCATCGAGAACTTTGTGTTCAGAAAGTAAAGGGTAGAGTAGGCAATAATGACCTGCGGGTCCATTCCACTTCAGGATAAAAAAAAAATATATGTAATTAAAAAATTTGAGATGTTTTGTATGCCAAAATGGCTATTTTGATATCTGCCCAGTAGCCACATCATGGCAATCTCATTGTACTGGGTCCTACTCTATCCTACTACCTCTCTTTAGGTTTTAAAACATACATATAGGCAAAGAGAGACCTGCCATTAAAGGATAAAAACACCTAAAGCTATTGAGGGAGAGGGGCCTGGATGCACGGTCAATCAAATGGACATAATCCATACAAATTACAAACAGACAAAAAAGAGACTTAAATGCCAAAGCTTGAGAGGTAGTAAAATAGAATAGGACCCAGTGCAATGAGATTACTGTGACGTGGCTACTGGGCAGGTATGAAAATGTCCATTTTGATTTGCAAAACATCTCAAAAATGTTTATTTTTTTTGTTTTATTGTTTTAGTAGTTTCAAGCTTTGGCATGTAGGTCTCTTTTTTGTCCAATTCAAAACGGCTGAAGATAGAGGGATAGATAGATAGAGGGATAGATAGATAGATAAATAGAGGGATAGATAGATAGATAGATAGATAGATAGATGGATAGAGGGATATATGGATAGAGGGATAGATGGATAGAGGGATAGATAGCTAGATAGATAGATGGATAGAGGGATAGAGGGATAGAGGGATAGATGTGTACCGCCCTGAGAGGGCCCCTTCCGCTTCCTCCGCTTGCTCGGGCCGAGCCGCTCGAGGTCCGGGCTCGGGTTTGTCGGTGGCATGAGCGCCTCCGGACCGGGGGGCCACGTCACTCTGGTTAAAGGGGAAGTAGGCGGTGGGAGGATGGTGGTCGGGTAACGGGTCGTGACGCCACCCACGGGTCGTGGTGATGGGGGAAGCACCACCGCTGTGGCTGAGGTAACAGCGGGCTCTTCCGGGATCAGTGTTACGGCCGCAGCCGAGATGTTAGCCCCTCCGTGGGTAGGGGCGGGGTGTCCCGGGGCCCGGTGGGGAACTATTGGAGTTGGTGGTTGTTGTAGTCGGGGTGC
The DNA here is from genome assembly GCF_048569485.1 of Anomaloglossus baeobatrachus. Taxonomy (NCBI): domain Eukaryota; kingdom Metazoa; phylum Chordata; class Amphibia; order Anura; family Aromobatidae; genus Anomaloglossus; species Anomaloglossus baeobatrachus. The sequence continues at coordinate 27,583,910 of NC_134358.1, read as the reverse complement.
AGGGCGCCGTGCCGCGGTGTAGTGTGTCGTGCCCGGATGGCACTGGTGTACTCACGATTAATGCACACTGAGTCACTGGTAAACCAAAGTTCGGTAGTGGTCGGTTCCCGCTGCCTGCTGCTGTGGTCCTCTGTGGGGTTGATGGTGGCCCCTTTTCCCGTGCACCTCTGAATGTTTTTGTTTCGGCCCCCCCCCCCTGCCTGAGCAGTGGGAGCCCGCTCCCCGGCGTTGAGCTGCCGGAGGAGCCCTCGGTTGACCGCAGGCGCTGGCCCGTCGGGTGTATGGCCCTTGGTGGTGGCGCTCACCCGGTCTCGGTGGACTTTTGTCTTCTTTCGGGACTTTGGTTGTGAATGAACCCCTGAGGTCTGGCCAGCAATCAGTCAATTTGCCTATACTCAGTGGCTTCTAAGCTAGGACGGGGTCTGAGTACCCTTCTTCTGTTTGGTGCTCCGGTACACGTTTGGCTCCCCGGTTCGGGACCGGCGGGCTCCAAACCAAGCCCAGTCCATTCGGTTCCGCCGGTTGCTGTACCGGTACTCCTGCAGACGGCCACCACCGCCTGCCTGCCTGACGTTTTCCAAGGGGCTCAGGCTCCAACCTGGGTCCCTGACAGTCTCTCTCCTCTTTCACCTCCTGTCACTCTCAACTCTAAACCTTGTCTGCTTGAACTTCCTGCCCCAGGACAGTAGTATCCTAAGTGGGCGTGTCTTTCTGCCTGACTCCGCCCACCTGGTGTACTCCACTTGCCCTGGGGGAGGCATCAGGTCTCCCGATCGGGTGACATGTGTGTGACCTCACAGGGGTTGGGGGGGTGTGTATGTGGCTGATGTTATTACCTGTGACCCCTGGGGTCCAGGGCATCACAGATGGATAGATAGATAGATAGATGGATAGAGGGATAGATAGATAGAGAGATAGAGAGATAGAGAGGTAGAGAGATGGATAGAGGGATAAAGGGATAGAGGGATAGATGGATGGATAGATGGATGGAAGGATAGATGGATAGATAGATGGATGGATAGATGGATAGATAGATAGATAGATAGATAGATAGCTAGAGGGATAGAGGGATAGATAGATGATAGATAGATGGATAGATAGATGGATAGATAGATAGAGGGATAGATAGATATAGATAGATAGAGGGATAGAGGGATAGATAGATAGATAGAGGGATAGATAGATAGATAGATAGATAGATAGATAGATAGATAGAGGGATAGATAGATAGAGGGATAGATAGATAGAGGGATAGATAGATAGATAGAGGGATAGATAGATAGAGGGATAGATAGATAGATAGAGGGATAGATAGATAGAGGGATAGATAGATAGAGGGATAGATAGATAGATAGAGGGATAGATAGATAGAGGGATAGATAGATAGAGGGATAGATAGATAGATAGATAGAGGGATAGATAGATAGATAGAGGGATAGATAGATAGATAGATAGATAGATAGATAGATAGATAGATAGATAGATAGATAGAGGGTTAGATAGATAGATAGATAGAGGGATAGATAGATAGATAGATAGATAGATATAGCTCTCCACCTTTCGTGCTAATAAGCTGCCTAGTCTCTTTCTGACTCTAGTGATTAGTACTCTCTCTTTCTCTCTCTCTCTCTCTCTATATATACAGTATATGGAAAAGACAAGAGGAAAATTGTGAGTGTCGTACAGACCATCCGTGTTCCTTTACCATTTCATGCTGAGTCTCTGTATTTTCAGCTTTTCATGCAGTTGTCACCACCTATTAGGTTTAATGCAAGTAAGCCATCTTGTGGTCAGAGAGGGTGCAGCTTACGGAAAAAAACCCCAGAAATATTGGAAAACTGCACATTTTCTTAACTTTTGTACCTCAGTTACAGACATACAGTCCATGTGACTTTCACCCCATTCAGGTCTTATTAATCTTTTTGCTCTCTATCAAGCTCAATTCTATCCGAGCTTTACTCAGTTTACTGTGGCTCCGCTCTTATCACTGTTTTGTACTGGTCGGCATTCTGGTTTTTAAAACAGTTCTGATTTCGGAGTTAGGCTAAAAATCTGGCTGTTTTCCAAACCTTTTGGGAGGCATGCCCACTGTTCAATCATTTTTGGAACATTTTGAATAAGAGTAGATGACAATCCTAGAAAACATTAAAAAGTCTGACTCAGCCAGTCAAAAATCCCCAATGTCCTTCAACAGTTAACGAGCTAAATCCCTGACTGTCTGAAAACACCACAAGGTGGTTATCTATGATCACTGATTTATACAGCTAAACTCCTATAGAACTGAATAGAAATTGTAAAAATCTTAACGCAGTGAGATCCCCTTAGTTAAACATTGAAGAACTCAAAGGAAATTGTAAAATCCACTATGCAGTGAGATCCCTCTAGTGGCACACTGTGGAACCCAATGGAAACTGTAAAATCCTCTATGCAGTGAGATCCCTCTAGTGGCACACTGTAGAAACCAATGGAAACTGTAAAATCCTCTATGCAGTGAGATCCCTCTAGTGACACATTGTAGAACCCAATGGAAACTGTAAAATCCACTATGCAGTGAGATCCCTCTAGTGACACATTGTAGAACTCAATGGAAACTGTAAAATCCACTATGCAGTGAGATCCCTCTAGTGGCACACTGTAGAAACCAATGGAAACTGTAAAATCCTCTATGCAGTGAGATCCCTCTAGTGACACATTGTAGAAATCAATGGAAACTGTAAAATCCACTATGCAGTGAGATCCCTCTAGTGACACATTGTAGAACTCAATGGAAACTGTAAAATCCATTATTCAGTGAGATCCATCTAGTGGCACACTGTAGAACCCAATGTAAACTGTAAAACCCACTATGAAGTGAGAGACCCCTAGTGGCTAATAGTAGAACACAGTGGAAACTGTAAAAGCCTCTATGCATTGAGAACCCCCTAGTGGCACACTGTAGAACTCAATGGAAACTGTAAAATCCAGCATGCAGATGCCTAGTGGGACTCTGTAGAATTCAATAGAGACTGGAAAAATAAATATGAAGTTCCCAGTATATGAGATATGCCTTGACGTGGCTACTGGACAGATATAGAAATGGCCATGTTTGTATGCTAAATATCTACATTTTTTCTACATTTTCTTAACCAGCAGTGCATATCTATATTCTTGCATGCATAGTTTGCATGCTTTAGCATTTCAGTGTGCAACTGTTTGTTTTTTTATTAGATGTCATGTTCAGTTTTGCACCTGTTCAGACTGCATTTTGGGAGTGCCGTCAGTCTTTTTGTCTAGATTATGAAGTCATGCCCTCTGACTGTGCACCCATCCTCCATTAGCCAGAGGTAATTGTATTCTCCAGTAGCAGGTTCCTACATGCCCGTACACATGGAGGTTTGTAACCCAGAAGAGAGGCTTCAGTTTAGTGTTGGTTCCCAGTATACAAGATATGCCTTGATGTGGCTACTGGGCAGATATAGAAATGGCCATTTTTGTATGCTAAATATGTAAATTTTTCCTAGATTTCCTTAAGCAGTAATGCATATCTATATTCTTACATTTATTGTGTGCATGCTGTAGCATTTCAGTGTGCAACTGTCTTTTCTTGTTCTTTCCATACTGATTTATGCCACTACCATTCATTAGAATGGAAACTGTAAAAGCCTCTATGCAATGAGATCCCATTAGTGGCACACCATAGAGCTCAATGGAAACTGTAAAATCCACTATGTAAGGAGAGACCCCTAGTGGCTCATGGTAGAACTCAATGGAAACTATAAAAGCTTCTATGTAGTGAGATCCCCCTAGTGGCACACAGTAGAACTGAATGGAAACTGTAAAAGTCTCTTTGCAGTGAGATCCCCCTAGTGGCGTATGATTGAACTAGATGGAATGTTTGTGCAGATCTAAGCAGTTAAAAAATAAATAATCAAAATATTCCGTATAAGATCACCTTTAAATGGTCATAGTTATCAAAATACCTTTAAAAACCGTGAACGGTTCATAAAAAGGAATTGGTGCCTTTTTTCTTATTAAAATGTTAATTTTATTTAAATTTTTAAAAATACATATAATACATAATCAAAATAAATATAGGACAGGATCAAACAACCCAATATAATTTAGCAGCGGTATAACAGGTAATATAAATATCTAGTGCAATGACCAATAACATAAATATCCGTTAGTTATATATAACATATAAATAATAAAGTGCAAAGTGCTATTTTGTATATAGTTGTATATAATACCAGAAAAAGAAGGTATAGTGAAAGTGACTTGTTGCTGTAAAGTGCCTGTGAGGTGCAAAAAATAAGCACCCCCTGAAGAAAAGAACGCTTGAAACGCGCATCGGGGCATAGCGGCACGCAGGACATTCCTGACCAATTTTAAGGTATATCAGACTTAGAAATATTTTTGCACCTCACAGGCACTTTACAGCATACATGGAAAGCTTGAACCACCTAAGGCTACAGTGCCTACAAGTAGTATTCAACCCCCTGCAGATTTAGCAGATTTGATAAGATGCAAATAAGTTAGAGCCTGCAAACTTCAAACAAGAGCAGGATTTATTAACAGATGCATAAATCTTACAAACCAACAAGTTATGTTGCTCAGTTAAATTTTAATCAATTTTCAACATAAAAGTGTGGGTCAATTATTATTCAACCCCTAGGTTTAATATTTTGTGGAATAACCCTTGTTTGCAATTACAGCTAATAATCGTCTTTTATAAGACCTGATCAGGCCGGCACAGGTCTCTGGAGTTATCTTGGCCCACTCCTCCATGCAGATCTTTTCCAAGTTATCTAGGTTCTTTGGGTGTCTCATGTGGACTTTAATCTTGAGCTCCTTCCACAAGTTTTCAATTGGGTTAAGGTCAGGAGACTGACTAGGCCACTGCAATACCTTGATTTTTTCCCTCTTGAACCAGGCCTTGGTTTTCTTGGCTGTGTGCTTTGGGTCGTTGTCTTGTTGGAAGATGAAATGACGACCCATCTTAAGATCCTTGATGGAGGAGCGGAGGTTCTTGGCCAAAATCTCCAGGTAGGCCGTGCTATCCATCTTCCCATGGATGCGGACCAGATGGCCAGGCCCCTTGGCTGAGAAACAGCCCCACAGCATGATGCTGCCACCATCATGCTTGACTGTAGGGATGGTATTCTTGGGGTCGTATGCAGTGCCATCCAGTCCCCAAACGTCACGTGTGTGGTTGGCACCAAAGATCTCGATCTTGGTCTCATCAGACCAGAGAACTTTGAACCAGTCTGTCTCAGAGTCCTCCAAGTGATCATGAGCAAACTGTAGACGAGCCTTGACATGACGCTTTGAAAGTAAAGGTACCTTACGGGCTCGTCTGGAACGGAGACCATTGCGGTGGAGTACGTTACTTATGGTATTGATTGAAACCAATGTCCCCACTGCCATGAGATCTTCCCGGAGCTCCTTCCTTGTTGTCCTTGGGTTAGCCTTGACTCTTCGGACAAGCCTGGCCTCGGCACGGGTGGAAACTTTCAAAGGCTGTCCAGGCCGTGGAAGGCTAACAGTAGTTCCATAAGCCTTCCACTTCCGGATGATGCTCCCAACAGTGGAGACAGGTAGGCCCAACTCCTTGGAAAGGGTTTTGTACCCCTTGCCAGCCTTGTGACCCTCCACGATCTTGTCTCTGATGGCCTTGGAATGCTCCTTTGTCTTTCCCATGTTGACCAAGTATGAGTGCTGTTCACAAGTTTGGGGAGGGTCTTAATTAGTCAGAAAAGGCTGGAAAAAGAGATAATTAATCCAAACATGTGAAGCTCATTGTTCTTTGTGCCTGAAATACTTCTTAATACTTTAGGGGAACCAAACAGAATTCTGGTGGTTTGAGGGGTTGAATAATAAATGACCCTCTGAATTAACTTTTCACAATTTAAAAAAAAAAAAAAAAAGAAGTAACATTCTTTTTTGCTGCATTTCACACTTCCAGGCTGATCTACAGTCCCAATGTCACAATGCCAAGTTAATTCCGAATGTGTAAACCTGCTATATCTGCAGGGGGTTGAATACTACTTGTAGGCACTGTATATGCGCATGCTGTGTTTTTTTCTGACCACAAAGATGGAGCGGTTTTGGCCCCCAAAAAAGCACAAAAACGCATCCGCAACGAAAAGGCATAAGAAAATGCAGGCGTTTTGATGCTTTTTTATGCTTTTTGATGCGTTTTTTGCTGCGTTTCTCTCCATTACTTTCAACGGGTGAAAAACGCAGGAAAAAACGCAAAAAATAATTGACATTGGTCGCCACAAAAACGCAGCAAAAAAACCTGCACTGTGCAGATGGCAAACATGAAATACCATAGACTTTGCTGGGGAAGGAAATTCATGCAGTTTTGAGACCACAACTGCACCCAAAAAAAGCGCAAAAACGCGGCACAAAACGCAACGTGCGCACATAGCCTAAAGGAACTGTCCTGCACACAGGGGTACTACGCTAGAGACTACCTCTTTTTAACCCCTTCATGACCAAGCGATTTTCCATTTTTCGTTTTTTTTTCTTTTTTGCTCACTTTCTTCCAAGAGCCCTAACTTTTTTTATTATTTTGTCAATCTTTCATATGAAGGTTTGTTTTTTGCAGGACGAGTTATAATTTTAAATGATACCATGAGTTTTACAATATAGTGTACTGGAAAAAGAAAAAAAAAGTTGCAAGTGGGCAAAATTTATTTAAAAAACACGCAATTGCACGATTGTTTTGGGGGTATTTTTTCACAGTGTTCACTATATAGTAAAACTGATGTGTGGGTGTGATGCCTCAGGTCAGTACAAGGTCATACATACCAAACATATATAGGCTTAATTGTAAGGGTGAAAAAAAGTTCAGAAATCTGTCCAAACAAAGTAGCGCACTTTTGGATCCATATTTCACGACCCATAGTGTTCTCATTTTTCGGGATCTAGGGCTCACTGATGGCTTATTTTTTGTGTCTGGAGATGATATTTTTAATGGCACCATTTTTGTGCAGATGCGCCATATTGATCACCTGTTATTGCATTTTGCGCAAAAATTTGTGACTACCAAAAACCTAATTTTGCCGTTTGGAATATTTTTGCTGCTACGCCTTTTACCAATCAGATTAATTGATTTTTATATTTTGATAGATCGGGCATTTCTGAATGGGATGATACCAAATGTGTGTATATTTTTATTTCTAATTTCCAATGGGGCGAATGGCGGTGATTTGAACTTTTAAGTTTTTTTTATATTTTTTTAATTTTTTAAAACTTTTTTAACTTTTTTTTATTTTACTAGTCCCCTTTGGGGACTATAAGGATCAGCAGTCTGATCGCTGGTTCATTTCTGCTGATCAGAGCTGTGCAGCCTTCCTGTTAGAGGTGGCACCGATATATTCACTTGCAATACAATAGCTGACCACAAGGTGTGCTGTAATATGAAGAAGAAAAATATTTATTGCAATATTTCAAAAATAATTTTTCATATTAAACAGTAAAGAACGGTTTTATATGGAATCCAGTGATTTTGAAAAAGCCAATACTATCATATGTTATATTACACAGCTAGTATCCTCAAGGAACTTTGCTTAGAAGGAAAAAAGGAGTGGTATATGACGGAAGTATACGGGGGTACATGGAATGACTGTGGATTTATGTTCTGATTTGTTTGTGCAATACAATCTAATGAATTAATAAATTAATTAATTAAACATTAATAACAGATATCAAATGTATTATTATTATTAATAATAATAATATTATTATTAATATAATTTATACTATATATATATATATATATATATATATATGTAAAAAAGTGTGTGTATTTTTATATATATATATATATATATAATATATAAATAAAGTATATATATATATATATATACACACATTTTATTTTTTTTAATATATATATATTTTATTTTATTTTTTTTTCTGCATTTCACAATATTTATTTGAAAATATTTTTTTTTTTTTAGCAGTTTACGATTTACTATTCCAAATGAGGTGGTATCAGAAAAAGCTGCAGTAAATGTCACACGTGCTCAGCGACGACAATGCTTCTAATAGATGACATGTGTTCTCACTTGTTTCCGTGTTTTTATTTTTCTGTTTTCCTAAATGCTCTGACCTTTTCATAAAACAAACATTTCTGATTTTTTTTCTTTTTTTTTCCCTTCATCTGTGAGCAGGTCTTCTCGTCAGAAAAAGGGTAAAGGGAAATACATAACATGTAACCTTTTCAGTGCCTTGATTTATTTATTTATTTGTTTGCTTTTTTTTTTTTTTTATTCTATTTTTTTTTTTAGCTGTGATATTTTTTGCCACGGCTCGGTGCGATGCCTTTATTTGAGTAATAGGATCTGATTATATAACTGCAAATTATCCAGATATGTAAATGACGCCTCTGTTCCCCTATTAACATATAACCCAGATATTATAGGAATACATTACATGGAGTTTCAAGATTTGGTATCATTCTTTTCAAGTTTAAAATTCCATTTCCTGAAGCTTTTTTTACTCTTCAATAAGGGCATAAAAACAAATGATCAACACGGTATTCGTTATTTACATAGAAGGTTATAACTATAATGGATGTAATCCATGAACATAATCATAATGTATAGAAATTATGCAAAAATAGTACGATAAATGCCCCATACACATGGCAGACCCATAGACAGAAGTAATAAGGACCCATAAGTCAGAATCCAATATATTTATATGCATATAGCTTATGGTGTTCATGAGGAATAACACTATTTCTGACCAGTATATGACTTATATTCTGCATTTTCTATCATGTTTCCCCCTTACAGACTCTATTTCTAAGTTTCAGTTGACTCTGAGCTAGAGGGTGAAGACTAGCGACCATGATGTCTCCCATACACAGCACACAGAGACTTGATAAATTCCTGCTCTCCTGTCTCTATGCAGCACATGTTTCGAAACAGCAGCAGCAGCATGGAGGACATTATACAGCAGCAGTTGACTCTGAGCTAGTGAGTAGAGATGAGCTGCCATGATGTCTCCCATACACAGCACACACAGATTTGATAATTCCTGCTCTCCTGTTTCTATGCAGCACATGTTTCGAAGCAGCAGCAGCAGCAGCATGAAGGACATTATACAGCAGCAGTTGACTCTGAGCTAGTGGGTAGAGATGAGCTGCCATGATGTCTCCCATACACAGCCCACACAGACTTGATAAATTCCTGTTCTCCTGTCTCTATGCAGCACATGTTCCGAAGCAGCAGCAGCAGCATGGAGGACATTATACAGCAGCAGTTGACTCTGAGCTAGTGGGTATAGATAAGCTGCCATGATGTCTCCCATACACAGCACACACAAACTTGATAATTTCCTGTTCTCCTGTCTCTATTTAACACATGTTTTGAAACAGCAGCAGCAGCATGGAAGACATTATACAGCAGCAATTGACTGTGAGCTAGTGGGTAGAGATGAGCTGCCATGATGTCTCCCATACACAGCACACACAGACTTGATAAATTCCTGTTCTCCTGTCTCTATGCAGCACATGTTTCGAAGCAGCAGCAGCAGAATGGAAGGCAAATCAAACAGCATTGAGCAGTGTAGCTGTGATTCCAGCTCTGTGATGAGATAAAACACTTACCGTACTAGAAGCCGCAGGGGCACAATACGTTAATCTCTGCCTATTTCAATCTGCTTCTCCTTCGATCTCCCTAGGTTTCAGAAAAAGATGGATTTTAGCAGATCTTCAAAAGGGAAAAGGAGAAGAATTGATTTAAAGATAATGAAAGAAGCAGATTTCTCAGATAAGATATATTAAAGTTTATATACAAGATTATAGACGTTTTTTAAAATAAGATTCTCATATCCTCTTGTAAATACTATTGATTTACACAAAGTTTGATGAAATAAAATTGACCATTGCTGGTTTTATTCTTATTTTTGGTTATTTTTTTTTAAAGGGAATTGGTCAACAGGTTGTTGCTACCTCATGCGAGAGCAGCATGATGTAAGCAAAATGATCCTGAATCCAATGATTTATCACTTAGATTACTGGTTGCAGCCATTCTGACAAAATCAAATATTTTAGTTTTAGCATGTAAAAGAGCCTAAAAAGCTGCCCCACCCACCCCAGGCTCTCAGTGCAGATTTCCATAGACAGAAGCTGCTAATCAGAGAAAGGGATGGAGTTGGACTTGCGGTCACGTGCTCCGGAGTCCACTAATGATACAGCTACTGAAGCTTGGTCCCTTCACGACCAAGGACATACCAGTACGTCCTTGGCCGTGTCTGTCCCTTTAATGCGGGCTCATTTGCCTAGCCCTCATTCCCAACACATCTGCTGATCTGAGCAGCAGACCTGTGCAGCTAACAGGCACGGGTAGATTGCAGATTGGAGAGTCACCCATCGCGTTGTCAAACTCTGATAGTGTAATCTAAAGCGGCCCGGCAAGGATCACGCCATTCCCCGCCACCATCAATGGCCCTGTGACAAGATCACAGGGTGCCAATGGATTGCTATGGCAGTGTGTGGTCAGATGATGACCCCTGTTGCTGCCATGATGTGTTTCCTGTGAATGCCAGCAAAGCGCCGGTACTCACATTAACTCAGAATTTCTCCTGATCAGAGCAGTACTGAAACATCAGTCTGATAAGGAGAAGATAGCATCTGCTTGTGTTCTTGTGAATATCCAGTGCCCTTGGTGATCCTCTTTGGTGATCTGGTGATTGTTGCTAGTGTGGTGTGGAAGTGTCCCTTGGTGGGTGTTACTAACTCCCTTATATTGTATTACTCACTCTGCCTTTATTGTCTTCCCTTTGTGGTTGTTTGCAGAGTGAATGGGTTTCAGTTCTTTCTCTGTCCATGTCTTTTTGGGAAGGGGGTTATCTTTGTCTTTCCTGCCTACCCCAGAAGTGGGTGGGTGCAAGGGGTTAGGTCAGGGCATGAATAGGAGACAGGGACATGCTGGGAGCCCAGACCTCACTACTTTTAAGTGTACCTTTGGGATGAGGGTCAGCGCAGGGATCTCAGACTTCAGGTCTCCCAGCTGGACTAGCCCAGTTCTTCCCTCTGTCCATGTCTTTTTGGGGGAGGGGTTATCTCAGTGTCTCCTCCCCACCCTGGAGGTGGGGGTGTGTGGAAAGTTAGGTCAGGGTGTGAATAGGAGACAGGGACACGTTGAAGGCCCAGACCTCACTACTTTTAAGTATACCTCTGGGTTCAAGGTCAGTGCAGGAACCCCCCAGTCTTAGGGCCAGTTCAGCTCTCCCAGCTGAACTAGTCCACCAGTTTCACCATCACTGCCATCATGTGTACTCTAAATAAGTGTTTTGCTAAAAGTTGAATGACTTTATATAACTCCCAGTCTCCAGGAAACTATATTAATGATATGGGGTAGAAAGGTGATAAATAAGAATTTATCTTTCACCCACGCATTGTTTGGTAGACAGATGGTATAATGATTCCTGTTAATGAGCGGTAAAAATTGTACCGTTTCCCGTAATGCTTAACCCCCACCCAAAAAAAAAAAAATAAAAAATAAATAAAATTAAAAAAGTACTGTTAGTGTGGAATATGAGCAGCTAAAGTGATAGGAATGAAAGGCGACATAGAGGAGCTCGCCGTCCTCGTAGGCCTGAATCTCTTTATGATTGCATGAGTGATCAGCAGCAGAATGCCAGCAGATCTGGCGTGAAAGACACAAGAGGGGAACTGAAATATCTGTGAAGAATCATCTCTTTGTCTGGATAGAAGATGCCGGCAAGAACGCTGAGTGACACGCTCTGAAATTAGTAGATTTCAAGCACACAGTTCCTGTCATAACAACTCATGTCTCCAATCCACAGTGGGACATTTACCCTTGTCAGGGAATTTTTAGAGGCAAATAGAAAGTGAACGGAGGCGCGATGGCTGCGATAGGTCAGTTTTCTTTTATAATTTGAGGTATTTTTTTTATTATTATTTTTATTTCATTTTTACATTTTTTTATTTTTATTTTAATTTAGATTATATATTTTTTTGTTTTGGGTTATTTCATAATTTAGTTTCTGTAATAAAGGAGAGCATTTCAAACTGTCCAATAAATAAGCAGAAAATAGTCAGTTTTTTCCTTCTTCAAGGAATTATGCCGGCTTTTTATTTACCGTATTTTTTGGATTTCAAGACACACTTTTCCTCCCAAAAATTTGTGAGGAAAATGAAGGGTGCATCTTAAAATCCGAATATAGCTTACCAGGAGGTGGAGAATTGGCGGGGGGGGGGGGTCTCTGTGCAGGCGGCTGGGTGCCTATTTGTGCGGGCGGCCGGGTGCCTGCCGGTGCGAGCGGCTGCATCTCTGTGCCAGCGGCTGTCTGTATCTTTGTGACGGTTGGCTCTCTGTTCCAGCGGCCGGCTGCCTCCCTGTGCAAGTGGGCGGCAAGCCTGCTGGCTGCCACTCTGTGAGGACCGCCGGCTGGCTGTGCGGACTGTGGTGGCTGTGCTGGCAGCGGAAGCTGCAGTGGCTGTGCGGCGAGTGTCCCAGATGGTCTGTCCGCGGTCCGGGCTTCAAATGATGGCGCCCGGAGTCAGCGCGTGCGCAGATGGAGCCCTTGGATGAGAGCTCCATTTGCACACGCGCTGTTCCAGGTGGCATGTCTTTGAATCTCAGAGTGCCAAGAGAGCATGTGGGACAGTCACCGCACTGACCTGCTCCACCACACAGCCACTGCAGCTTCCGCTGCCACTACAGAACCGCCAGCACTGATGACCCGCCACCATCATTGCCACCACTGACGCCGACGACCCCAGCACTGACCCGCCACTGCCAGCACTAACCCACCGCCGCTGTCAGCACAGCCTCTGCCTCCTGTGACCACGCCCTACCACCTCTGCCCCCCCCTTCGGTAATACAACACCGGAGTATAAGACGGATCACATTTTTTTTTTTTAAACTCTAAATTTGGGGTGCGTCTTATAATCCAGTGCGTCTTATAAAATGAAAAATATGGTAATCATTCCTAGTTAATGTATTTATTGCAGAGGTAAAGCCTCTAGGTCTACTGCCGATAATTATAACTCAGTGGCTGCTTAACTTAATTGTGAGTCATTATCCGTTCCCTGTTTGTGTTCTTCAAGTTTACAAGGACAAATATTTCTTCCAATTTGAAATGATAGTTTTTTTTTGTTTTGTTTTTTTAAACCATGAAAATACATCTTTTTTATGATTTCTTATTTATATAGTCATGGAAAAAAATGTTTGGTCCCTTGAAATTGTTCCTAAAAATGAAGTTATTCTCCCAGAAGATTATTACAAGTTCACGTTTTTGTTATACACATGTTTATTTCCTTTGTGTGAATTGTAACAACACAAAAAGTGAGAGTAAAAAAGGCAAATTGCACATAATTTTACACACAACTCCTAAAATGTGCCAAACAAAATTGTTAGCACCCTGAACTTAATGTTTGGTTGCCTCCTTGGGAATAAACAAGTGCAATCACTAGTGTCCTATAACCGTCCACAAGCTTCTTCCTCCTCTCACCTGGAATGTTGGACTCTTCTTTATAAACTGCCCCAGGTCTCTCATATATGAAGACAACTTCTCCCAACAACAATTTTAAGTTCTGTCCGCAAGAGCTCAATGGGATTTAGATCTGGACTCATTCAGAACTCTACATCGCTTCGTTTCCATCCATTTCTGGGGCTTCTTGAAGTGTTTGGGGTCATTGTCCTGCTGGAATACTAATAATCTAGGATGAAAACCCAGCTTTCTGACACTGGGCTCTTCATTGCGACCCCAAATCCCTTGGTATTTTTCAGATATCATGATGCATTGTATACATTCAAGACGCCCAGTGCCAGAGGCAGCAAAACAACCTCAAAATATATTATTATTATTATTATTTATTATTATAGCGCCATTTATTCCATGGCGCTTTACAAGTGAAAGAGGGTATACGTACAACAAATCATTAACAGTACAAGACAGACTGGTATAGGAGGAGAGAGGACCCTGCCCGCGAGGGCTCACAGTCTACAGGGAATGGGTGATGGTACAATAGGTGAGGACAGAGCTGGTTGCGCAGTGGTCTACTGGGCTGAGGGCTATTGTAGGTTGTAGGCTTGTTGGAAGAGGTGGGTCTTGAGGTTCCTCTTGAAGCTTTCCACGGTAGGGGAGAGTCTGATATGCTGAGGTAGAGCGTTCCAGAGTATGGGGGATGCACGGGAGAAATCTTGTACACGATTGTGGGAAGAGGAAATAAGAGAGGAGCAGAGAAGGAGATCTTGTGAGGATCTAAGGTTGCGTGATATCTGACCTCCATCATACTTGCCTGTGGGTACTGTGTTATTTTTTTGTATTCTTCAATTCATCATCTGTAAATAATAGAATTATGTTCTTTATAAAAAAAAGGTTTATCTCGGTCTCATCTGTTCACAAGATGCTTTCACATAAGAATTTTGGCTTGCTCATCTTCATTTTGGCAAACTGCAATCTAGCTTTTTTCTGTCTCTGTGTCTGTGTTAGCAGTTGGTTCCTTCTTCGTATCCTCCATAATGTGTCATTCAAATGTTGACAGATCGGATAGTTTGCGCTGACACTGATACCACCTGAGCTGCAAGACAGCTGGAATTTCTCTGGATCTGGATTGAAGCTGTTTATCCACCATTGCAACTTTTCATCAATTTTTCTATGCCGTCCTTGTTAAGAGAGATTATCTACAGTTCCATGGGTTGTAAACTTCTTGATTATTGTGCACTGTAGACAAAGGAACATTAAGATCTCTGGAAATGGACTTGGAACCTTGAGATTCTTGACATTTTTCCATCATTTTGTCTTTAAATCCTCAGACAATTTTCTTCACCCCTTTCTAATCTCCATGCTTTGCACGCACAAAATGCAAAGATTGAGTCAACTTCTTCCCTTTTTATCTTGCTTCAAGTGGGATTTCCTTATTGCCCACACTTGTTATTACCAAAGGAGAGTTTGAACAAACATCACATGATTGAAACAATTCTATTGTTTATCCACAATTTTGGACAGGTGCCAACAATTTTGTTCAACCCATTTTTGGAGTTTTCTGTGAAATTAGGTCCAATTTGCCTTTTTTTCTTTTTTTGTGTTTTCCCAATATGCACTAAAGAAATAAACATGTGTATTAGAAAACATATCTAATTGCAATAATTTTCTGAAAGTAATAGTTAATTTTCTGGAACAATTTCAAGGGTACCAACACTTTTGACCATGAATAGATAGATAGATAGATATGTGACGCCCTGGGCAAGCCAGGGGTCACAGGTCATTGCACCACCACACCCTACACCCCAGTTAGGAACACCAAGGCTACTAAAATCCTTGTTGCCTTCCTCCAGGGGCTGATGTTCACACCAGGGGGTGGGCCAGGTGGTTGGCTCCGCCCACCGAGGAGTTCACAGCCCTGGAGGCGGGAAGAACCAGGCAGTTTAGCTCAGGCAGAGCTTGACTGAGGAACAGTGGAGTCGAGTTTAGGAAAGGGAAGTGAAGTGGAAGGAAGCAGAAGTAAAGCTAAAGAGAGAAGCTGAAGTAGCAGTAGTAAAGCCTGAAGTTAGTCCGGCTGTGTGCAGGACAGAGGTCAGCAACGGCGGTGACAGTCTGGAGGGGGACTGCTCGGATGTTGCTGGAAGGACCGCGGACGGGTAGTGGCCCGGCGGTCTGGAGCAGTATACAAAGACCAGCTAGCACCAGGGCAGGGGCCTCTCGGACCCCGGCAAGGCTAGGAGTCGCAGTGAATTTGCCAAATCCGTCAGTGAAGGGGATGTCTGTCTCCAAACAACCAAGTCCCGATTGAAGGCAACAGTCCAACCATTGAGGAGAGACACCGCCACCGCCAGGGCACCAGTTTCTCAGGGCCAGCGCCTGCGGGCAAAGTAGGGCTCCTCCGGCCCATATCCAAGCCGGGGAGCGTGTTACCGGTGGGAACCCATCGCTACCAACACAGGAACATTAGGTGCAGGACAAAGGGACATCACCGTCACCTACTGGGAGAGCAAGTGCAGCCGTCCGTGGGAACTGTCTTTCCAGCCATGTGTTTTACCGAAAAACTGTGTCAACGTCTCAGGCTGAGTGAGTAACAGCGCTGCCCCCCGCGTCCCTGCGCCCACCAAGCCCTGCATCACCCACCTCATCACTGGGCCCCGGGATCACCAACCCCTACCCACGGAGGGGCAACACAACAACTGGCTGCTCCATACCATCCTTCCCGGGATCCCCATACAGAGCAGCGGTGGTGTCAACAAATCACCACAACCGTGGGTGGCGTCACGGACAATAACCAAACCCCACACCCAAAATCCCCTTTCACTCACGGGCGAGGAGCGCAGCTAGAGTCCCTGGGATCCGGCCCACCGCTCGAGCCACCGAGCAGCAGCAGGCCGCAGCAGCTGCGGCAGCCGGAACCGAGCAGCAGTGGGAGAGCGCGGCGTCCACTCCTCCGCCCGCGACAACTTGGCGTCACGAACAGGATCTTACCGCTCTGCCGTTGGGTAGAGGTGCGCCTTGTAACCGCCGGAGGTATCCGGCTGAAAAATTCCAGAAGTCGCCATCTTTGGCGCGAAAAGTTCCCGCTCAAGCGTCTTCTCGAGTAGCAGAGGAGCGAAGGTAAAAACTCCGCCCCAATAGAGGAGGGGCCGGAAAGAGCTAAGGGGGACGCGATGGCGGCTGGCTGCATGTGAACGCAGCTATAAAAGCAGGGACGCCAGGACTCTGCAGTCACCCTGTTCCTGGAAGGAGTTGCCAGCAGAATGTGGATGCCGTCCCGAAACACCGTAGCCCCCGCGCCGGGAACCGCAGCGTGGGTGGAAATCCGGACCGCGCAGCTCTACCTAAGGCTGCAGGTCAAGATGCAGCTCCCCATGGAGGAGTGGGAGGCCGACATGGCGGACGTTATAGCCACCGTGCAGAGACGCGAGGAGGAGGCGGAGGAAGGGAGGGTGAGTGACCCACGCCCCACCGGTCGCTGCGGCTGAGGGACCCGGTCCAAGCCCTCTCCCCCCGCTACCTCCCTCCCCACCTGTCTCGGGGGCCGTGACCTCGCCACTAGGCCCACTGCCACCACAACCGGTAGCGATACCCAGCATGCCCGCCCCGGCGGGCCGACCTGTAGCCGGAGCCCGTAGCAAGCCGGAGGTGTTGCCATGGAAGGCCCCGAAGTCTGCACCGGAGGCAGCCCCTGAGAAGTTCCCCGAGCCGAAGCTGATGACCCGTTCCGAGCCGAAGGCCCGGCCGCAGAATACCCCTGTGCCCATCTCCCACACCTCGGCTGAGGTGGCGCCGGGTTGTCGCTGCAAGGCGGCGCCCAAGGCCAAGACACCGCGGGACCTGCCGCCCAGAGCCCTGACAGTGGGCAACGTCCAGTATGTCCCGCGGGGCCCGACCCGTGCGCCGGAGCTCGCAGCAGCACCGTATTGGGACAGGGAGCCGGTACCGCTGGGCCTGGAGATCGGAGAGAGGGAGAGGAAAAAGGCGGAGCTGGTGGCCCGAGCCATTAGGGAAAAAGAGAACCTCCGGCAAGCAACATTCCGTGTCCGGGGACCGCTGTATGAAGGACAGGTGAGGCGGTTTGATGTCCGCCGGGGCTACGGGTTTATATATGAACCGGGCCTGGAGGCCGAAGTGTTTGTAGCCCGGCGGGATGTGAATGCCCACCTGCCCGAAGAGCACCCCGGCCGTAACTTGATGCCGGGTGATATAGTGCAGTATACCCGGCACTGTGGAGAGAGGGGGTGGTTCGCCCTAGATGCCAAACTGCGGGGCAGCCAGGAGAGCAGAGTGAGTCCTGCACCCCCTCCCTCGGATGAAGCTGAAAGTCCGGAGTAAGGGCAGCGGATGCCCGCTGCAGCAGTCCCCGTTGGGACCACCATTGAGTTGATTGTTTGTTTAAAAAAGTTGCAAATGATAAGTGAAATGGAACCGAAAAATGATCTGATTTGACCATGATTGAGAGGAAACCGGCCGTTGCCGGCACCGTTGTCCCCGTGGGGACCGTTTAAAAAGTTTTGCATGGAGGACTTTCCATGGACAAGCCCGTGAACTTGCAGGGCAACCACAAACGTTAGTGGCTTGTAAATAAGTTGTTTACCGTTACCGTTTCCGCAGTTGCCGCCTCCGGAGAGGCAGGTTGGAGGGAGGGCCCTCAGCAGAGCAGGCTGGGGCCCAGCCACCACAGGAATCGGTGGCTACCCTCTGGAGGGGGAGGACAGATCCCGCTCGGGTGACTTGTGCTGGACTTGGGTAAAGGGGTGCTGCCTGGGTTTTAGGGGCAGCATCAGGGCCAGGTTGCTTGGGTGGGAGAGAGCGGAAACCGTAACCGTAAACCGTTAGTAACGTTTAAGAAATGTGCCTCCCGTTGTGGGATGATGCTATGCATTAAAATGTTACCGTTTACCTTTTACAATTTACAGAAAATAAAACCGGTGTTGGACGGGCAGCCCGCGGACGGTCTGCATTTTGCTAAGGGGGAATGTGACGCCCTGGGCAAGCCAGGGGTCACAGGTCATTGCACCACCACACCCTACACCCCAGTTAGGAACACCAAGGCTACTAAAATCCTTCTTGCCTTCCTCCAGGGGCTGATGTTCACACCAGGGGGTGGGCCAGGCGGTTGGCTCCGCTCACCGAGGAGTTCACAGCCCTGGAGGCGGGAAGAGCCAGGCAGTTTAGCTCAGGCAAGGCTTGAGTGAGGAACAGTGGAGTCGAGTTTAGGAAAGGGAAGTGAAGTGGAAGGAAGCAGAAGTAAAGCTAAAGAGAGAAGCTGAAGTAGCAGTAGTAAAGCCTGAAGTTAGTCCGGCTGTGTGCAGGACAGAGTCAGCAAGGTAAGCAACGGCGGTGACAGTCTGGAGGGGGACTGCTCGGAGGTTGCTGGAAGGACCGCGGACGGGTAGTGGCCCGGCGGTCTGGAGCAGTATACAAAGACCAGTCAGCACCAGGGCAGGGGCCTCTCGGACCCCGGCAAGGCTAGGAGTCGCAGTGAATTTGCCAAATCCGTCAGTGAAGGGGACGTCTGTCTCCAAACAACCAAGTCCCGATTGAAGGCAACAGTCCAACCATTGAGGAGAGACACCGCCACCGCCAGGGCACCAGTTTCTCAGGGCCAGCCCCTGCGGGCAAAGTAGGGCTCCTCCGGCCCATATCCAAGCCGGGGAGCGTGTTACCGGTGGGAACCCATCGCTACCAACACAGGAACATTAGGTGCAGGACAAAGGGATATCACCGTCACCTACTGGGAGAGCAAGTGCAGCCGTCCATGGGAACCGTCTTTCCAGCCGTGTGTTTTACCGAAAAACTGTGTCAACGTCTCAGGCTGAGTGAGTACCACAGTGCCGCAAGGCACAGCGCTGCCCCCCGCGTCCCTGCGCCCACCAAGCCCTGCATCACCCACCTCATCACTGGGCCCCGGGATCACAAACCCCTACCCACGGAGGGGCAACACAACAACTGGCTGCTCCATACCATCCTTCCCGGGATCCCCATACAGAGCAGCGGTGGTGTCAACAAATCACCACAACCGTGGGTGGCGTCACGGACAATAACCAAACCCCACACCCAAAATCCCCTTTCACTCACGGGTGAGGAGCGCCGCTAGAGTCCCCGGGATCCGGCCCACCGCTCGAGCCACCGAGCAGCAGCAGGCCGCAGCAGCCGCGGCAGCCGGACCCGAGCAGCAGTGGGAGAGCGCGGCGTCCCCTCCTCCGCCCGCGACAGATAGATAGATAGATGAATAGAGGGATAGATAGATGGATAGAGGGATAGCTAGATGGATAGAGGGATAGAAAGATGGATAGATAGATGATAGATAGATAGAGGGATAGATAGAGGGATAGATAGATAGATGATAGATAGATAAAGGGATAAATAGATAGATAGATACTGGATTTTTCATTTTATAAGATGCACCAGATTATAAAAAGAACCCCAAATTTAGAAAAAAAAAAGGTAAAAAAAGGATAAGGGCCATTTTACAGTATAATGCGGTGGTGTCTTACCAGGGGAGTCTAGTATTTGGATAAAGTCTGGCTCAACTACTATAGACTAGGTTGTCATGAACATCCGGGGAAATCACTCAGATATCCCGCAGTTGTTCACTGATTTGTAACAGACAGGCTACTCTCTAGCGCCCCTCTTGTCGGGAGGCCACTTTTGGTACTGCAGGACAATGAATAAAATGAGGCTGCGGGGCTAATAATGCCAAATATTGGAGGTCTCACAGCAAGGGTAAATGTATATATCACCGATTCCCGCTGATGTAATATATGTATATATACCTTGGTACCCTTAATGATAGCACCCCAATAATTCTATGCAATAATAATTACGCTGCCACCACCGGACGTTTCACAGGCAGTCCGTGCACCCGTTACAGATAGCATAAGGCCCTTCGGGTTTTTGGATACGTATATAAAGCATGAGGAGAGAAACTGTTAAATTTTATATATTTAATCTGAAAATAGGCAGTGTTTAAAAAGAATATACAAGAGTTTACAAAAGAGAACAATACAAATACAGTATAGACAGTTACATAAAAATAAAAGGTCTAAACGTGAAACCTACTAAACTCGTGCCATAGATCTGATGTCTGAATTTAGGGAGGAAGGGGCTCCAAGAGAAGAAGATGGTAGAACGACGGCCAGCATCACCACTTACTGATGCCCTCCAGTACTGACTCCCCCCCCATCAAGGAGCTAATCGCTTTTATGCCCTCAGGTAACCCCCCTCTCTGTGTCCTCATTTTACAGTCTCTTGTGGATTGTGCCAAGATTGTCACAAAGTTCTTTAATTCTTGCTTTTCACATATCTTTGCCCCTGGGCCACACAGGTGAAAGATATTAGCGTCATATTTTATATCTCGATTTTACATTTACATAGATACCAAACACAACGCATCTAGCATGATTTTACTGGTCAATACTAATTTGTCGTGATACCAGCGAGCTCCCAGGCAAGCTAAACGGTGCGCTGGGTTCAGCGCTCCACAAGGATTCTGGCAGTATGTTTTTCATTTTTCTAGCATTAACGGGCCACGTAAAAAACTGTATTAGGAGTTTTTCCCTCCAACAGAACAAAGGATTGTCTTTTCTATGCATCCTTTAGCTGCAGCTCTACCATCACCCAAAGTCATAAATACCTAAACTTTCAGGCCGATCAGATAATCGTCATGAAGATCTGTGGCTGATGGTGGGGAGGGGCGTAAGGACCCTTCAAGAGTTTTACATGACATAGGTGCTATAGGGTAAATAGATAATTAAAGTAGCAAAAACCCAAGCACTCAAAGGAAAAGGAGAGGAATCGTTTTCATGCAAGTGTTTTATTGACAAACTGCAAAAACATGAACCCTGACAGTAGCAACACCAACATTTTGGTTATGACACCTTTATCAAGGTCGTTGCTTAATGTAAAGATGCTATGTCGCACGGGGTCCCTTGGACAACCATCACTGACGTTAAGTCGAGAGCATCACATTTTGCAGTATACAGTGTCGGAGTGATGGTGGTAGGCTGGGACAGAGCAAAGATGCGAGGAAAAGGACCCCTGTAGGAAAGCCCTTCCTGGACATTTCCTACAGACGTCCTTTTCCTCACAACTTTGAGGAAAAACTTTAAGTTTTTTTTAAATTGACTATATGACTTTAAAGGGGGCTTTACACGCTACGACATCGCTAATGCGAACTCGTTGGGGTCACGGCCGCATTAGCGATGACGTTGCGTGTGACACATATGAGCAATTTTGCATCGTTGCAAAAACGTGCAAAATCGCTCATCGGTGACATGAAGGTCCATTCTCAAAAATCGTTACTGCAGCAGTAACGAAGTTGTTCCTCGTTCCTGCGGCAGCAGACATCGCTCCGTGTGACACCGCAGGAACGAGGAACCTCTCCTTACCTGCCTGCCTCCCGGCCGCTATGCGGAAGGAAGGAGGTGGGCGGGATGTTACATCCCGCTCATCTCCGCCCCTCCGCTGCTATTGGGCGGTGGTTCAGTGACGCAGCTGTGACGTCGCTGTGACGCTGAACGAACCGCCCCCTTAGAAAGGAGGCGGTTCGCCGGTCACAGCAATGTCGCCGGGCAGGTAAGTATGTGTGACGGGTCTGGGCGATGTTGTGTCATGTCGCACAACCGATGGGGGCGGGTACCCACGCTAGCGATATCGGTACCGATATAGCAGCGTATAAAGCGGCCTTAAGTCTACAAATCTGTAAGTGTTCACCCGTGACGGTTGTAA
Organism: Anomaloglossus baeobatrachus; assembly: GCF_048569485.1. Lineage (NCBI taxonomy): Eukaryota > Metazoa > Chordata > Amphibia > Anura > Aromobatidae > Anomaloglossus > Anomaloglossus baeobatrachus. The sequence continues at coordinate 27,561,722 of NC_134358.1, read as the reverse complement.
ATAACTAAAAAATAATAGGAAATAACATAAGATAAAACAAGCTACATTTAAAAGTTTTGGAAATGTTAAAAGTCCAATTAGAAGTAAAGAGTTTTAGCGGCGGATGATAAGAAAACTGAGCAAAATGACATTACGCTATTTTTGTCCATAAAACACCAATAGCTTTCATAATAATAAATGAAATGAACCATAAAAAAAAGAAATAAAATATATATATATATATATATATATATATATATATATATATATATAAAATTGAAAAAAAAATTCTTGACAATGGTTCTTTCAGCCATCAAAGCTGACGGCACCGCGCGGGGCCACAGTTCAGTACTTTATACAAGTGCGACATATAGATCAATAAGGTGAAGACTGGTACTTAAAATGTGAGCCTGGGGTGTGGAGTTCACGACCTCTGATCCACAGCAGCCAGCCATGACAGGAGATGATGGATCAGAGACCCGTAGACTTCAATAATGTCAAACTGCGGGAAGATTTTAATAATGTAGGACTCTTAAAGTCAATGTGAGCGGGAAAAGAAGGTTATTGGATTTTTTTTTATTTTGTTCTTTTATTTTACTTCTTCTTTTGGATTTTTGTTTTTTTTTTAACAGAAGCCCTTGATCATTTTGATTTTGCATACATTGGAAGATCAAGCAAGAATATTGAGAAATATGGTGTGGTCATGGTATTTTTATTTTTAAAGAAAATTACAGAAAATTGTTTAAAAAAAAGGCTGGAATATTTTGAAAACCTAAATAACCTTAAAAAGAAATACAAAACATTATTTTAGACTTTGCAGAAGATATTAGTAGCAGTAAACCATCTCAGATTTCTTTAAAGTGAAAATGTCAGCAGCTTTTTGCTGTGTAATCTGAGAGCCGCATGATGTTGGGGTAAAGATCCTGATTCCAACAATGTGTCACTTACTGGACTGCTTGGTACAGTTTTAATAAAATCCCTATTTTCTCTTCTGAAGATGTAGCAGTGCTCAGAATGATGAGCTCTGTATAACCCCGCCCACATCCCTGGTTGACAGATCCCTATGGGGGCAGGGTTACACAGATCAGCCTGACCTGGGCTTCCATAACACCTCAGCAGTGCCACAGGCTGATCGCCTCCATGCCACATTACCGCATTGATGCAGTAATTCATGCAAAAGGAGCCTCGACCAAGTATTGAGGCATTTACTGTACAGACTTTTCAGTAGGTGCCAACATTTCTGAGTGTACAATCATTTTTTCAGTTGGTCTTATGTAATATTCTAATTTTCTGAGATAATGACTTTTGGGTTTTCATTAGGATAATGACTCTGTATAATATATAATAAACATGTGAAATAGATCCCTCTGTGTGTAATGACTCTATATAATATATAGGAATAGATCCCTCTGTATGTAATGACTATATAATATATAGGAATATATCCCTCTGTGTGTAATGACTCTATATAATATATAGGAATAGATCCCTCTGTGTGTAATGACTCTATATAATATATAGGAATAGATCCCTCTGTGTGTAATGACTCTATTTAATATATAGGAATAGATCACTCTGTGTGTAATGACTCTATATAATATATAGGAATAGATCCCTCTGTGTGTAATGACTCTATATAATATATAGGAATAGATCATCCTGTGTGTAATGACTATATAATATATAGGAATAGATTCCTCTGTGTGTAATGACTCTATATAATATATAGGAATAGATCATCCTGTGTGTAATGACTACATAATATATAGGAATAGATCCCTCTGTGTGTAATGACTCTATATATTATATAGGAATAGTTCACTCTGTGTGTAATGACTCTATATATTATATAGGAATATATCCTTCTGTGTGTAATGACTATATATAATATATAGGAATAGATCCCTCTGTGTGTAATGACTCTGTATAATATATAAGAATAGATCACTCTGTGTGTAATAACTCTATATAATATATACGAATAGATCCTTCTGTGTGTAATGACTATATAATATATAATAAATACATAAAATAGATCCCTCTGTGTGTAATGACTCTATATAATATATAGGAATAGCTCCCTCTGTGTGTAATGACTATATATAATATATAGGAATAGATCCCTCTGTGTGTAATGACTCTATATAATATATAGGAATAGATCATCCTGTGTGTAATGACTATATAATATATAGGAATAGATTCCTCTGTGTGTAATGACTCTATATAATATATAGGAATAGATCATCCTGTGTGTAATGACTACATAATATATAGGAATAGATCCCTCTGTGTGTAATGACTCTATATATTATATAGGAATAGTTCACTCTGTGTGTAATGACTCTATATATTATATAGGAATATATCCTTCTGTGTGTAATGACTATATATAATATATAGGAATAGATCCCTCTGTGTGTAATGACTCTGTATAATATATAAGAATAGATCCCTCTGTGTGTAATGACTCTATACAATGTATAGGAATAGATCACTCTGTGTGTAATAACTCTATATAATATATACGAATAGATCCTTCTGTGTGTAATGACTATATAATATATAATAAATACATAAAATAGATCCCTCTGTGTGTAATGACTCTATATAATATATGCATTTCCTTTTTTGTGTTGAATTACTGAAATAAATTATCTTTTTGAGGATATTCTAATTTGGAGAAGCCCTTTTAAGTGTGGAAAAATCTATAAGGATATGATTACATGTAGTACCATGTCAGACCATATGGAGTGCTGTTTATAAGAGGCCAAGAATGAAGAACTGATGGCTCAGTTATAAAAAATCAATGTCAAATGTGGAAAAAGGACCCAACATAGAATTATTTGTAGTACCATGTCAGACCACTTGGAGTGCTGTTTAGAAGAAGTCTTGAAAAATCCCCAAACATAGAATTACTTGTAGTAGTGTGGGGCCCCGAGGCTCGGTGTCGGTGCAGCTGTGCATTACCTTCAGGGACTCCACGCGGCTGGATCTTGTCACAGGTAGGAAATCCTCTATTTTGATTGTCGTGACGCCACTCTCAGAATTGCGGTCAGTGGAGACCGCCACTGCAGGTTAGGGGTGCCTGGGGCTGATAGTGGGTGCAGTCAGTTGTAATAGCCTCCTGAGAGTGAGGCATGCCCCAGGGTCCCGTGTAGGTGTGTGGAACTACAAGTCGCAGAATGACTCACACGCACAAGCAGGATGTCTTTCAGGGGTTTTACTCACTGATGGTGGCAGGGTGAGTAACCCGGGCGTAGCTGGGATGAACCAGGCTGGAACCAGGTGTCCTTCAGGCTGACTTGTGAGGGTGACTACCAACTCGCCTTCCTTAGCCCGTTGTGTTTTGGGGTAACCCCTGCTTGAAGCCCTGCTGGGGTCGCCCAGGGAAGTTGCTGGTGCCTCTCTCCCCTTCTTTTTGGCCCGTTTGCTTGTAGCCTGGACCAGGTCACTCCGGCTGCTTGCCTCCTGTGAGCTATGGGCCCTCACTTTGCTACGTGGCTGCGGACTCTGTGGTGTTGTCTTGGGGGTGTAAAGTGCCCCCTCATGCAGGTTTGGCAAAGGACAGGTGGATCTATCCCTGCACTGGGACCTGCTACCCGTTTGGGCCTGGTATCTCCCTGACAGTCTCCTTACTCTCCACTCCGTTGCTCTCTCTTTAGCTGTGGGTGGATTTCGGGCAGCACTACCAGGTGACCGTTCTCCCCCGTCGGTAGTCACTGCGCGTACGTTGTCAGAATTGTGTAGAGCTACAGGGTCTGCTTCTGCTCTCCCTGAACTTCACCACTCAACTGTTTTCGGCTCACTCTTCCCTCCTCTCCTGTTCTTGCCTACGTCACCTAGCAACCAGGCTCTCTACCACACCCCTCGAGTGGAGATGGAGGCTTCGCCCCCTCCTGGGATCCCCAGGGGTCCTCTCAAAGGTAAATGTGTGAGACCTGATCACTATGCGCCTGTGTAGTCACACCTCGGTCAGCCTTCTGGATTACCTGTTTTGTACTGTCCCCAGCATGGGTGCAGTACTCAGTGGTGCCTGACCAGGTCAGGGGCGCCACATTCCCCCTTAGTTATCACCAGCACGTCCTCGGGCTGCAAGACAACATTTTTAAAATGCGTAAAACAGTAAAACATGGTAAAACGTTTTAAAACCATCAGGTACCATACATCACCACCCTCCACCCACAAGTCCGTTAACCCACCCTAAACCCTCTCAGGCGGCAGGTCACCGGTTTCTTTTTGGTAACCAGGTCTGGGCCATCAGCTTCCCCAGACCTTTCTTCCCATCTGCCTCTCCCGTTGGCCGCGCCTTCAGCCACTTCTGGCAGGATGTAGAGGCGGCTTTCATGGTCTGGTGGTTTCAGGGTATACCTGGCCTGGTGGAGCCGCGCCCTCAGCCTCTTCTGGCAGGATGTAGAGGCGGCCTCCACAGTTGGTGCTGACCAGGTACCCTCTTTGTGGTGGAGAGCCAGGCCCCATAAACAGGCGAGCTCCCTGGTAGTGGTTGTACCTCTGGGGTAACTATAAACACTGCGAGAGTTTGTGGCTATAGCCAGTTCATAGCCTTAAGGTTCATGGGTTAAAGTGCAAAAGGGTTTCTCACACAAGTTCATGTGGGCACGTGCTTAAACTTGAACGTTGCAAAACTTTTCAAACTGCTGTAGTTTTCTCTACTTTTCTCTACTCCGTTCCACCAGGGCTTTTGCCTATTGGGCTTTGGCACCTGACATTTTCTGTGTTTCTGTCGTCTGTTTCTTTTTCTGTATCTTCATCTTCTGTTGTTGAGATAGCAGGTTTAATGTAGGGATTTCTGGGGCATGGTGTGACATCTAGTGCGTACCATCCGCGTTCTCCTTGGTGCTTTGTGAATTCTACTGGGTCTCCTATCTGTAGGTCTCTTCCTGGGTGTCCTCTAGGTAAATGTGCTCTTACATCCCTTCTGTTCACAAAGATGCCCCCCTTTACACCAGGTGCTACTATAAAGCCATATCCAGACCTTAGACTAAAGTCTTCTACAACTCCTCGACAAAGTGGGCCTCTGACCTGCGATTTGGCCCTTCTCAAGGACCGCTTTTCCTCTAAGTCTCTGGCCGTGACCTCGTCCTTCTCCTCTGGAGACTGCTGTGCAGGTGGATCCCTTGTCCTGCTGCGGCGCCGTGTCCTGCGGGCTGGGTCCTGCCTGGCTGCCACCTTACCGCTTGCAGGCTCCCAGGTGATGTATCTGGACAGATCTTCCTCAGCGGAGGATGTCGGGCCCTCTTCATCCCAGCGGGAGTACGGCAGCATCTCTGGCTCTTGGACTGGTGCTGCATCCACTGCTGATGGCTCTGGAGTCAGCTTCTCAGCTTCCTGGCCTCCCCTCCCCCTTAGTTCTTCTGGGCACTCCTCTTGTGGCAGCGCTAGGGATGGATTTTCATCAGCAGGACAGGGCGGGGGACCCTTTGGCATGAATGTTGCAGGAGTCTTACTGTGGGTATGCGGAGGGAGCAGATACCGGTCCACCATCTCCTTTGGGAAGTGGGCCTCTAGATCAGCCTTCAGCTTCCAGTATTCGGGGTCCTCCCCCAGCAGGGACTTCCCAGCAGGGACTTCCTTGGACTGGGGAGCGGTGTCTGCTCTGGCCTTGCAGGCCGGGGTAGATAATTGTACAGTCTTGTCTTGGCGGGCCGGGCAGGGCATCGCTGCGGCGGGGTCTTGGCGGGCCGCGCTGGGCGCTTCTGCGGCCTGGTTCGGCGTCGCAGCTGCGATGGGATCTGTGCGGGCCATGCTGGGCGCTTCTGCGGCCTGGATTGGCGTCGCAGTTGCAGCCGGTCCTTGGCGGGCCGGGCAGGGCATCGCTGCGGCGGGGTCCTGGCGGGCCGCACCTGCGGCGTGGAGGAGGGTCGCGGTGGCAGCCGGATCTTTGCGGGCCGGGCAGGGCATCGTTGCGGCGGCCTGGGCTCGGCGGGCCGCACCTGGCGTGGCTGCGGCCTGATTCAGCGTCGCCGCGCCGGGCATCTCTCCAGGGACCGCGGGCATGGCAGCAGGGGTCGGGGCACTCGCGCTGACAGGGGCAACACAGGACTCACCCATCGGTAACATCATCGGGGTCTGAGTCGTCGCCGCTCGGTCTGGCACTCGTCGTGCGGTTCCCCTCTCATAGGCCTGAACCGCTGCAGCCATCTCCAGAAGCTCCGTGCGTCCCTCGCTGATCTGCCATACGACCCTGGCCTCCAGTTGGTCGCAAAACTGGGCAAGTTCCCGATACCACCAGGCAGCGGAGCCTGGCTCTGGGTCTCTGCGTTCAGACGCCATTTCCTCTGCGTCTCCTTCTTCTAGTAGCAGGCTTCTGGCTCCCTTTCTTTCCCGACGTCTCTGAACGCCTCCTCTCTCCTCACTTGCGAGGCCAGGACCCTTCAGGGGATCTCTGGGTAGCCACACCTCTTCGTGGGTGGTAACTTCTCCCAGCGCGGGCTGCTGTTGTTTTTCAGCGCGCTTTTCATGGTGGCAATATGGCGGCGCTTCCAATTTTCCAAGCGGACCGCCCAGGCACATGGTCACCTGTCTGAACAGGTCTAGTCCTTATCCTGTTCGTGACGCCAGAAATGTGGGGCCCCGAGGCTCGGTGTCGGTGCAGCTGTGCATTACCTTCAGGGACTCCACGCGGCTGGATCTTGTCACAGGTAGGAAATCCTCTATTTTGATTGTCGTGACGCCACTCTCAGAATTGCGGTCAGTGGAGACCGCCACTGCAGGTTAGGGGTGCCTGGGGCTGATAGTGGGTGCAGTCAGTTGTAATAGCCTCCTGAGAGTGAGGCATGCCCCAGGGTCCCGTGTAGGTGTGTGGAACTACAAGTCGCAGAATGACTCACACGCACAAGCAGGATGTCTTTCAGGGGTTTTACTCACTGATGGTGGCAGGGTGAGTAACCCGGGCGTAGCTGGGATGAACCAGGCTGGAACCAGGTGTCCTTCAGGCTGACTTGTGAGGGTGACTACCAACTCGCCTTCCTTAGCCCGTTGTGTTTTGGGGTAACCCCTGCTTGAAGCCCTGCTGGGGTCGCCCAGGGAAGTTGCTGGTGCCTCTCTCCCCTTCTTTTTGGCCCGTTTGCTTGTAGCCTGGACCAGGTCACTCCGGCTGCTTGCCTCCTGTGAGCTATGGGCCCTCACTTTGCTACGTGGCTGCGGACTCTGTGGTGTTGTCTTGGGGGTGTAAAGTGCCCCCTCATGCAGGTTTGGCAAAGGACAGGTGGATCTATCCCTGCACTGGGACCTGCTACCCGTTTGGGCCTGGTATCTCCCTGACAGTCTCCTTACTCTCCACTCCGTTGCTCTCTCTTTAGCTGTGGGTGGATTTCGGGCAGCACTACCAGGTGACCGTTCTCCCCCGTCGGTAGTCACTGCGCGTACGTTGTCAGAATTGTGTAGAGCTACAGGGTCTGCTTCTGCTCTCCCTGAACTTCACCACTCAACTGTTTTCGGCTCACTCTTCCCTCCTCTCCTGTTCTTGCCTACGTCACCTAGCAACCAGGCTCTCTACCACACCCCTCGAGTGGAGATGGAGGCTTCGCCCCCTCCTGGGATCCCCAGGGGTCCTCTCAAAGGTAAATGTGTGAGACCTGATCACTATGCGCCTGTGTAGTCACACCTCGGTCAGCCTTCTGGATTACCTGTTTTGTACTGTCCCCAGCATGGGTGCAGTACTCAGTGGTGCCTGACCAGGTCAGGGGCGCCACAGTACCATGTCAGACCACTTGGAGTGCTGTTTAGAAGAAGTCTTGAAAAATCCCCAAACATAGAATTACTTGTAGTACCATGCCGTGCCTCATGGAGTGCTGTTTAGAAGAGGCCAAGAACGAAGAACATATGGCTCAGTTATAAAAATGTTAAATGTGGAAAAATCCACAAAAATAGGATTACTTGTAGTACCATGCCAGACCACATGGAGTGCCGTTAATGAGTGTCATGATTTTTGTTAATCCTCCTGAGTATAACACCCTCAAGTTTGGTAAGAAATATTAAGGCAAGTGTTTCCCCGCAAGTCAGCATTGCCTGGACCTTGTGGCAAAGTTCAGTAACATGAACGAAGCTCTTTTTGGAAAATAGTCAAAAGTGACTTTACATCTATTAAAAATATCCATCGTGATCAGATGTATTTGTTTTTTGTATTGGTCACACTTTTCCTTTCCTTATTTACACTAATGTTATTGTGATTTTACCGGAGCGTCAGATAATGTGTTATTGTGAAGTCCGACATTTAGAGTACACGGTGACATTTTTCGCTCAACGAGACTGAAAGCGTTCCACCGCGTGCATAACAAAGGAGGCCAATGCGTGATGACCATTTGATTCCCGCCACGTCTGTATGTGCCGCATCAGGACGATTCTTACAAAAGCTTTCAGATGTAATCTGTTTTTATTTTCGGATTTCCCAGAAGGCTTTGATCGTTCTTTCCTTTCAGATTGAAAATAGTTGAAAAGGCTTTCTCCAGTCTAAGGAACAAAGAATGTATCATCGGAAAGATCTAGAGAAGAGCAGATGATCTATAGATTGTCCAAAATGAAATGTGAGCCCGAGATTAGAAGATATTGATCACTTGATCTAACTTCAGTGACGAGGAAATTAATAGAAACAGTCACAGACTAAATAATTGATAAAGAGCTGAAAATAGTTGTTTTCTCTGCTTTTTTTTCCTTCGACCAACTGGGATTTACAAGAGAAAAATCTTCACGGCAATCTGATTGATTGCCTTGACCAGTATAGCGAGGAGCAACCAGCATGCTGTCCTGCTTTCCAACGTGTTACAATATTTAGTAATGACTCCCGTGGCGTGACGGTCCATGTGTAGCGCACTGTCCGGAGGGCACCGAACGCATGTAACACAAAAAAACAACAAAAAGTTGACTCAACTCAATTGTAAAATATAAGTATTTTTATATTATATTGACAATATTAATAATTTTAAGCATTTCATAAGACTTGAATAAACATATATATATATATATATAGAGAGAGAGAGAGAGAGAGAGAGAGATGTATATACTTAAATATATATAAATATATATAGTTATGTATATATATAAAAGTATATATGTATATATATATAAGTATATATATCTATATATATAATTGCCTTATTCTGTCTGTCTGTCTGTCTGTCATGCTCCAAAATTGTGTCCTTACGGTGACACAAAGCTGATTGGCCGCTGGGCTCGCCATGGCCCCGCCCCCCACACAGATTGGCTGCTCACCCAGGCTGCGCCCCCACACGGATTGGCCAGCCGCTCGCCCAGGCTCCGCCCCCCCCACAGATTGGCCTCTCGCCCCGGCACCCTGCAGGCATTGGCAATTCGGCCACGCCCCGCCCCCCTCACGCAACGCACGCTAGCTCTGGCCCTGCCCACCTCCCCCCGCGCATTCCCCGAACTGACACGGCTGTCACGGAGGTGAGTACTGTACTCCCCCCCCCCGTCCCCCATCCCCCGCTCGCACGGGAGTGGTGTGGGCTCCCGTGCGAGCGGGGGACGGGATGTGTTGGCATGGTTACAAGCGCATCAAGGTCCTGCAGCGGTGGAAGATCCACACGCACACACATAACAGCACACACACACACATACACACACATCAGATCACACTCACTCTCACACACACACCTCACACACACATCACACACACATCACATCGCATCCACACACTCACAGCATCCGGCGATATCGCTTGCTTCTCGGCCTCGATACTGTGCTGTTGTGACCTTCCAGGACCTGACGGAGGATCACATGGCCAGAAGCATGTGGTATCTCCGAATGTTGTGACTGTGAGCGCGTATGTGCGATATCGTCAGTGTCTGTGTGTGTGAGTGTATGCGATCGGGTGTGTGTGAGTGTCGGGATCGGGTGTGTGTGAGTGTCGGGATCGGGTGTGTGTGAGTGTATGCGATCGTGTGTGTGAGTGTCGGCAGAGGAGCACGGCGTGCTGGAGAAGGCTGGGAGCAGAGAGGCTGATCTTGGGGAAGGCTGGGAGGGGGAGGCTGATGCTGGGGGAGACTGGGAGGGAAAGGCTGATGCTGAAGGAGGCTGGGAGGAGGAGGCTGGGAGGAAGGAGGCTGGGAGGAGAGAGGCTGATCCTGGGGAAGGCTGGGAAGGGGAGGATGATGCTGAGGGAGGCTGGAAGGAGAGAGGCTGATGCTGGGGGAGGCTGGAAGGAGAGAGGCTGAGGCTGGGAGGAGAGAGGCTGATGCTGAGGGAGGCTGGGAGAGGAAAGCTGATGCTGGGGAAGGCTGGGAGGACGGAGGCTGGGAGGAGAGAGGCTGATCCTGGGGAAGGCTTGGAAAGAGAGGCTGATGCTGGGGGAGGCTGGAAGGAGAGAGGCTGATGCTGGGGGAGGCTGGAAGGAGAGAGGTTGATGCTGGGGGAGGCTGGAAGAAGAGAGGCTGATGCTGGGGGAGGCTGATGCTGGGGGAGGCTGGGAGGAGAGAGGCTGATGCTGGGGAAGGCTGGGAGGAGAGAGGCTGATGCTGGGGACAGAGAGGAGAGGCTGATGCTGGGGACAGAGAGGTTGATGCTGGGGACAGAGAGGCTGATGCTGGGGACAGAGAGGCTGATGCTGGGATGAGAGAGGCTGATGCTGGGAGAAGAGAGGCTGATGCTGGGGACAGAGAGGCTGATGCTGGGGACAGAGAGGCTGATGCTGGGGACAGAGAGGCTGATGCTGGGGACAGAGAGGCTGATGCTGCGGGCAGAGAGGCTGATGCTGCGGGTAGAGAGGCTGATGCTGGCGCAGCATGGCGGATGGAGCACGTTTGGGAGTGCGCAGCATGGCGGATGGAGCATGTTTGGAAGTGCGCAGCATGGCGGATGGAGCACGTTTGGGAGTGCGCAGCATGGCGGATGGAGCACGTTTGGGAGTGCGCAGCATGGCGGATGGAGCACGTTTGGGAGTGCGCAGCATGGCGGATGGAGCACATTTGGGAGTGCGCAGCATGGCGGATGGAGCACGTTTGGGAGTGCGCAGCATGGCGGATGGAGCACGTTTGGGAGTGCGCAGCATGGGGGATTCAGCACGTTTGGGAGTGCGGAGTATGGCGGATGGAGCACGTTTGGGAGTGCGCAGCATGGCGGATGGACCACGTTTGGGAGTGCGCAGCATGGCGGATGGAGCACGTTTGGGAGTGCGCAGCATGGGAGATGGAGCAGGATGGGGGGTGCGCAGCATAGGGGATGGAGCACGATGGGGAGTGCGCTGCATGGGGGATGGAGCACGATGGGGAGTGCGGAGTATGGCGAATGGAGCACGTTTGGGAGTGCGCAGCATGGCGGATGGAGCACGTTTGGGAGTGCGCAGGATGGGAGATGGAGCACGATGGAGGGTGCGCAGCATAGGGGATGGAGCACGTTTGGGAGTGCGCAGCATGGCGGATGGAGCACGTTTGGGAGTGCGCAGCATGGGAGATGGAGCACGATGGGGAGTGCGCAGCATGGCGGATGGAGCACGTTTGGGAGTGCGCAGCATGGGAGATGCAGCACGATGGGGAGTGCGCAGCATGGCGGATGGAGCACGTTTGGGAGTGCGCAGCATGGGGGATGGAGCACGATGGGGAGTGCACAGCATGGCGGATGGAGCACGTTTGGGAGTGCGCAGCATGGCGGATGGAGCACGTTTCGGAGTGCGCAGCATGGCGGATGGAGCACGTTTGGGAGTGCGCAGGATGGGAGATGGAGCACGAAGGGGGGGGCGCAGCATAGGGGATGGAGCACGATAGGGAGTGCGCTGCATGGGGGATGGAGCACGATGGGAAGTGCACACCTCCCCCCAACACACACACACACGCGCGCGCGCACTGCACAACACGCCACACACACACACTGGGAACCACAAACAACTTCCCTACACAGACACCCACACACAGACAACGCTGCACACACAAATATACGCACATACCGCACAACACACACATTGCACAAAACATACCTCCCCCCAAAACACACCACACACACACAAACCGCGCAACACACACACAACGCTACACACACAGCGCTCCACAAACAACGCAACACACAAACAACACTGCTCTCACCCCCCATCACACCCAGACAACACCCAGAACATGTACAGCGCCCTACACAAACACTTGGTAACTACACACAACAACATCTATATATATATATAACAAAAATCATACATGAACTACACAATACGTAAATTCTAGAATACCCGATGCGTAGAATCGGGCCACCTTCTAGTATATATATATATATATATATATATATATATATATATATATAAGTATATATGTCCACGTATACACTTCTATACATTATATAGGTCACGTCTGTACCAGAGTCCACTCCTGCAACTTCTACTTCAATCACCAGGCGACGCCGTGTTCCCACCATGGACTGTGCTGGTGATAGGAGAGGAGTCAGTGCCAGTGGCTCATCCACTAAGCTAGGTTTCCCTAGGAGCTGCAGTACCACTGGCTGACTGTAAGTGGCGTGTGTCTTCCAGCTGAAGTTACCACCATTCAGCAACAGTCAATGGGAAGACACCACACCCTTCTAATTCCCCCTCCTCTCTGCTGGTCACTGCCAAAGATAGTTTTGTATTCCTGCTTTCTAGTTCCCGCTCTGTTCTGAAAAGTGATCCCTGTGTTTTGACCTCTGCCTGTTTTCTGACTACCCTTCCGCCTGTTTTTGTACCTCGCTGCCAGATCCGGATTTGACCTTTAAGGCTATGTGCATACGCTGAGTTTTTTTGACGCTGCGTTTTTGTGCATTTTTTGTTGCAAAAAACGCACAAAAACGCACTCGCGGCAAAAAAAGCATAAAAAACACATGCGTTTTTACCGCGTTTTGGTGTGTTTTTGGCTGTGTTTTGCTGCGCTTTTGCTCACCGCGTTTCTATGCATTTTGCATTATATGCATCACTGAACAATGCCATTAAAGATTGTTGAAAAAGAAAAAAAAAAAAAAAGGTCTGATGTCATTTCCTTATCATTTCCTTATTTCCTTTTTTAATATGTTCTTCATTCTCCACTAGTGTATGCAGGAGAGAAGACAGCTGCACAACTACAAGGCTCAGTATGCTCCATCCAGGACTGTATGCTGGAGGGAGAGGCAGGGGGAGCAGAACTACAAGGCTCGGCATGCTCCATCCAGGACTGTATGCTGGAGGGAGAGGCAGGGGGAGCAGAACTACAAGGCTCGGCATGCTCCATCCAGGACTGTATGCTGGAGGGAGAGGCAGGGGGAGCAGAACTACAAAGCTCAGCAAAAAAATGACATGGGCTTCGCCATATTTTTGTATGCTAGCCAGGTACAGCAGGCGGGTATTGGCTGCTCCCAACCCTCAGCTGCCTATTTGTACCCAAAAATATAGGGAAGCCCTTTTTTGTTTTTTATTTCATGAAATAATTTTAAAAAAAAATGACGTGGGCTTCGCCCAATTTTTGAGTCCAGCCAGGTACAACTAGGCAGCTGGGGATTGGAATCTTCAGAGCAGGGTGCCCCAGCTTTCTGGGCACCCCCGCTGCGAATTGCAGCCCGCAGCCGCCCCAGAAAATGGCGCTTTCATAGAATTGCATCCAACTCTTCCAGCTGCCCTGGTGTCGGGTGGCTCGCTGAGTAATAATGGGGTTAGGGCTAGCTGTATATTATCAGCTGGCACTAATCCCGAAATTCATGGTGTCACGCCAATATTAGACATGGCCACCGTTGAATTTCTAGTAAAGATAAAAAAAACCCGCAACACACAGAAAAATATTTTTATTACAAATAAAACACAACACAATTAGTGACTCCATCTTTATTGAACTAAAGACCCCCCTGCAGTAATCCTGGGTCAAGGGTCCCGCGATGTCCAATCCGGATCCAATATCATCTGATCGGTTTGCTGGAAGGCAAAGCGATCAGATAATGTGCCAGGTTCAAGGACATGAATCACATGACACAGCAGCTGATTGTATAAAAGCCGTTTATACAATCAGCTACTGCCTCAGTGGAAAAAAAAGAACCTACTAAACACTTCTGTGCAGACTGCCATCTGATCGCTCCAGGAGCTGCCGGTAATCAGCTGATGTGGTCACCCGACAGCATCAGCTGATAGTTTAAGCCGGCCGGGCGGTAAAAAACCGGCCTCACCGCTGGACTTATACTGTCAGCTGATGGCGTCAGGTGACCACATCAGCTGATCATCGGCAGGTCCTGCAGCCATCAGATGTGTCCTGGTAGTCTTCAGACAAGTGAATATGATATTTTTTTTCTACTGTTTACTTTTGATTTCGCAGCTGCTTTCACCTCCTGTCCAGATTTGGCGCTGGACAGGAGGTGGAAGCAGGGGTGGTGATACCGGGAGGATTCACACTTATGTGTTTACCAACACAAGGAATCCTCTTCCTGTACACGTCACTATACTACCCACCCCTTGCGTTTATAGCTGTGTTTTTAGTCATAGACACGCACTAAAATGCAGCTATATTTGCAATTTGCGTTTTTCATTGCGTTTTTGAAAATCTCATTGAACTCAATGGGTGAACAACGCAGTGAAAAACGCAGGAATAATTGACATGCTGCGTCTTTGTGGGCACCACAAAAATGCAGCTAAAAAACACTGTGCAGACAGCAAAAATGAAAAATCATAGACTTTGCTGGTGAAGCAAAGTCATGCAGTTTTCTGAACAAAAACGCACCCAAAAACCACGCAAAAACGCCACGAAAAACACACTGTGTGCACATAGCCTAACTGGTTTCCTGACTACGTCTTTGTCTGCCGATTTTGTCCCTGTTTTGCATCTCCTGATTTGATTCTGCCTGACTAGTACTCTTCTCTGGACTGCAGCCTTTCACAAGTAGCGCTCTCTGGGGCCCTGCAGTAATTCCAAATCCCTGTATAGGGGTTAAACAGTTTTAAGGTTCTTGGGATCCTGCTTTGTGAGTGGCTGTAGATTTGGTATAGGAATTTAGTGTATAAATTTCAGCACCAAATCTGCATCTCCTGGCAAGAAAATACCATTTACGTGCAGTTTTCTGCCAGGAGATGCAAATTTGGTGCTAGAGATTATACACCCCATTTCTACATGAAATCTGCATCTCCTGCCAAAAACAATGCATAAAAACTGCATCATGTTTTGCTGAATTTTTTTTTTGCCAGGAGATGCAGTATTGGTGCAGGAATTTGATGTATAAATTTCAGCACCAAATCTGCAACTCATGGCAAAATAAATACAGTTTTCTGCCAGGAGTTGAAGGTCCCATTGAACTTAATGAGTTCACTTGAGATGAGTTTACCTGTGGTCACAGGTGGGGTACCATGGCAACTTCCAACTGTAACCAATGGTAAACTCAATGATGTCACAGCTCACAGCTGCATCTCAGTCAGTGTTTACCTGATGCCGCAGTGGACGGTCATGTTCTCTAATATGCCCACAGGCTGCGATTTCAGTATGTAGCAGAGCTTGGATCATCGTGGGACATCATGGTGTGGATTATTTTGGAACTTGATGTTTTGGGAATTAATAAATTGGAAGAAGAGGATGTTATTGTTTCTTTTTTAAATAAAGGATTTTTCACTGTTTTGTATTTATTTCTTTTGATTTACGGGGTTAGTAATGAGTGGTCTCATTGACACTTCCCCATTACTAATCCAGGGTTAAGTGGCAGCTGTGATTTTTGACAAATCACAGCTGTCTTTAACTCCTGCACCAGGGCAATCGGGATGAACCGGATAAAGTGACGGAATTGTCGCATCTAATTGATGTGACAATTCCAGGGCAGCTGCAGGCTGATATTTTTAGGCTGGGGGCCTCCCCAGGCTGAGAATACCAGCCCCAAGCTGTCGGCTTTATCTTGGCTGGGTATCAAAATTGGGGGGGACCGCACATACTCTTCTCAAATTATTTAGTTAAATAACTTTTAAAAAGCCACTTAGGTTCCCTCATATTTTGATACACAGCCAAGATAACACACATTGTTGAGGGCTGCAGTCAGTAGCCATCTGCTTTACTTGCATTCGGTATCAATATACTGGGTCCCTACATCATTATATTTATTTTTTTATTTTTACACCACTATAGGGAAGCAGACAGCGTGTGATTCCAACCAATCACAGATGCTGTCATAGAGGGTGGGGGTGCGGCCTGCCTGCAACCAATCACAGACATCGGGACTGATGTTGGAGGGGAAAAAGTGAATATGCATGAGAGCTAATGATTTTAAGCATTGTTACTGCCACGGAGAAGGTTAAGGTAAGCATAACTGTCCTGCTTTATTCCTTATTTAATTTATTTTGCAGTCCCCTTATCTCTTACTAACACTATTTTACAACAACACATAGGTTCAGGTCCCATAAACTTATATTGGGTTCGGTGTCCAGGGTCAAGTTTGGGGTCCAGTTCGGCTGCCAAGCCCAATATTTTTGTTAGTCTGTGCTGGTTCATCGAACCCAAATATCCACAGGGTCGCTCATCAGTAGCCAGGACCCCATCTTTTATGTATCATGTTGGGGTGCCGAAGGTCCCAGACCTTGCCCATAACTACCGCCCAGTGATACGCTACATCATCATCGTTATCCACCATATCTGCTTACTGTTTGGTGATCTTTTATGTCCAGTCTTCAGTGTAATATCAGAGAGGGAATTCAGCATTGTTAGTGGCTTTGTCATAACCAAGTGAACCAGATTATCCTACACAAATATGGAAAACCTAGTGTATCAAAATAAAGGTACAAACCAAAAAAGTCTGTGGAGCCTCTGTTAGGAGTCTCGACACAGAAACTAGCCAGATATCCCTCCGGTAAGGACCTAGATCAGTGATTGTTTTGTCTTGTTGGTCTACTAGGCATTGCTCCCACCTGGCCAGAATCCTACTCCACACTGATGAGGGTCAATACCCCGAAACAGCTGTCTGTGGATGGATACCTGACCTTGGTAATTCCCTTGTCATATCTTTAAACTTGTCAAAATGTTGGATATTGACTAAAAGAGCCACTTAATATGGTGGTTATGGTGGTCTCCTAAAAAGAGCCACTCCTTGGCCAGATCCTTCCCGGAGGGATATCTGGCTAGTTTCTGTGTCAAAGACTCCTAACAGAGGCTCCACAGACTTTTTTGGTTTGCATATTCCCAGGGGGAAATGCACCTAGGAATTCACTGTGTTGAGCGCCCTTGTTGGCTGCTGTCAGTGTTTTCTCTGGCTGGTCTACACGAGATCAGTGATTGTTGTGTCTCAAAATAAATCAGGCATAGATCAGTACAGACTGTCATTGACCTACAACTGAAACCATGATTTAATCAGCCATACAACCTGCATACCTGAATGTTCATTGTCTGTCATCTACACAGTTTGGCAACCGCCTGTGCTGATGGCTCATGTTCAGCTCAACATCAGCTCCCTGTCCATCATGTCAAATATAGCTCCATTGCTGGCCCTATGCTACGAGACACATCCTTACCTGCCTTGTCATTATACTCTATGGCACAGCTAATACCACTGCACTGCCACTGAACAGCTATGCCTGCCACTCATCTCCTGGCTGCCCCTCACTGCGTTTCATGATAGATTGTATTGCTGATATAAAACATACCTTCTTGAAGGTACACAATTGTAAAACAGCTCCCGAAATTGGACACATTATTTTAAAAGATTGTTGACAAGCCATTGTTTCTTTACTTTGAAAACGATTACCGTGTTCCTGTTCCCTTAAAAAGGGATCATTTTTGGATGGAATGCTAAAAGCCTTTGCAATTGTTTAATCATTTTTGACATTGGGAAATTTGGAGATATCATTAGCCTTTACTTCTTTATGTTCAAAACAGTAAACCTATTTTGTCTCCCTAATAAAGGTATCGTTTTTAAACACCTTGTGAAAAAGCTGCACTTCAAAGTACAAAAGCTATTGATACACCCCAAAAAGGGTTCATTTTTGCAACATCCCGTATGAAAAAGTCATGGCTCCTTCCATTTGCATCATAAGCAGGGATCTGCTCTCCAAACGATATCATTTTAACGAGACTACAAAAGTCTAAAAATTCAAAGTGTGGTTACATGGACTACTCATTACCAAGGATTACCATCTCTAGAACGAAAATGTAAGGTCATTTGGACATAACTAAAGCTGTATTTGCAACTTAAGTACTCATAAGGGGTTTGATACAGTCCTATGAGACCTCAGAGGATTACCCCCAGGGCAACAGGAGCTGCAATGCGCCGCATGCTGCAGTGATCTGTAAATGGCTAGTCTGAGTGGACCAGCATGTATTGGGTCAGAAGGCAAGAGAAATGGCTAGTGAAAGCCAGCATGCAGTGAATTAGGAGTCCTGACTGATCAATTGCTGGGTCTTACTGACCCATTTTGGTGCTTCTTCAACCATCATTGGGTAAACCTCGCTCTCCTGTTGAGTGTAAGTTCTTATGGTTATTGGGATCTTCTATCTCTCCTATAGAGTGTAAGCTCTTATGTTAAGCTGAGTCCTTGGTTGTAGAGTGTAATATCTTGTTGTCTGCAGGGGCCTCTCTCTCATTTTCTTATAAACTGTAAGCTCAGTCTTAAGGTCAGCAGGGTCTTCTCTCTTTCTTCCCTATAGGATATGACCTCTTAAGATAAGCAGGATCTTCTCTATTTCTGTCTTCTGTAGAGTGTAAGCTCTAATGGTCATTGGGGTGCTCTCTATATCTCTTCTATAGGGTACGAGCTCTTACGATCAGTGGGGTCCACTTTCTCTTCTTTATAGCGTAAGCTTTTATGGTCAGTGAGGTCCTCTCTCTCTCCTGTATAGTGTAGGTTCTTATGGTCAGTGGGGTCCTCTCTCCTGTAGAGTGTAAGCTCTTATGGTCAGTGGGGTCCTCTTTCTCTACTGTAGAGTATACGCTTCTATGCTCAGTGGGGTCCTCTCTCTCTCCTGTAGAGTGTAAGCTCTTATGGTCAACGAGGTCCTCTCTCTTCTGTAAAGTGTAAGCTCTTATGGTCAGCGAGGTCCTCTCTCTTCTGTAGAGTATAAGCTCTCATGGTCAGAGGGGTCATCCCCTGTAGAGTGTAAGCTCTTATAGTCAGCGTGGTCCTCTCTCTCTCTCTCCTGTAGAGTGTAAGCGCTTGTGGTCAGTGGAGTCCTCTTTCTCCTGTAGAGTGTAAAGGCCCTGTCACACACAGAGAAAAATCTGTGGCAGATCTGTGGTTGTAGTGAAATTGTGGACAATCAGTGCCAGGTTTGTGGCTGTGTACAAATGGAACAATATGTCCACGATTTCACTGCAACCACAGATCTGCCAAAGATTTATCTCTGCGTGTCACAGGGCCTTAAGCTCTTATGGTCATCCAGGTCCTCTCTCTCCTGTAGGGTGTAAGCTCTTATAGTCACTGGGATCCTCTCTCTCTCTCTCTCTCCTGTAGAGTGTAAGTTCTTATGGTCAGTGGGGTCCTCTCTCTCTCTCCTGTAGAGTGTAAGTTCTTATGGTCAGTGGGGTCCTCTCTCTCTCCTGTAGAGTGTAAGCTCTTATGGTCACTGGGATCCTCTCTCTCTCTTCTCTCTCTCTCGCTCTCTCCTGTAGAGTGTAAGCTCTTATGGTCAGTTCAGTCCTCTCTCTCTTTCTCTGTCTTGTAGACTGTAACCTCTTGTAATCTGTGTGGTTCTCTCTCTTTCCTCTCCCACGCGTATTTTCTAAGCAATTACAAGTTTTTCAGTATGAAAATTTGCGCAAACGTACGTTTTGCTAATCAAATTTTCTGAGAACCATGCCATATTGGTGTCTTCGCTCATCGTTATCTCACAATAGATATCCCTAAAGTGCCCATAGAGAACCATCAGTTGACCGGGTGACATAGAAAAATTCTTTGAAGTTGGCGAATTTCAGTTTCAAAAGTTGCTCATATCTAAGTATTACTATTATTATTATATTTGTTATTTTATCAGGGATGGACATATCATTGGTGCAACCAGTGCATTTCTACCTCCAAAGTTGATGGCATTGCACATTTTGATGCGTTATTGAACTGCAACGGGCCTAGATACTGTTTTTGCACAGGGGCCCTTTTCCGTCTGTGTATTATATATTTATACTTTTTTGTATTTTTTATAATTTACATATTTTTTAACATACTTAGTGTTGTTTTTTTTGCTTTTTCGTACATTTTTGCACACAAACTTTTACATCACTTCTTGCTTTCGTACTTTCGGCAATTTCTTAGCGCTTACAAATATAGACGTCCAGTATAGATTTTTTGTTCTTGTAATAGTGATTGTCGGAACATTCTGCTCATTGAGGCAACAAACATCTGAGGATGAGAACATAACATGGAGCTGCTAGAGTTTTGTGTTACATGAAATGCCTAATTAGGCGTGTTTACAGCAAATGAACATGGAGCGCTCGCAGCTATTGACTGGTTGTCAGAATAAACATAATTTTTAAGCAGAAACACAAAGAAAAAAAACCTCCAAGACAATGTATAATTAGTAAAGCATTTCCTTGGTGGATACTTAATCTATCGGCTAAAGCTTCGTTGTGAGGCTGGGTTCACTTGAGTAGGGCACTACAACTACATCTCGTGACCAATATGCAAATTGTTTTTTTTCCTATAAATTTTCTTTTTCTTTATGAAACTTTTTTTAATGCCCCCAATTTGAAAAAGAAGGATGGATTTTTTTTCAATTACAATTTTCTATTTTTGTACTTTTGTATACATTATAACGATTCGTGTTCATATTATTCGTGACGAATCCCAAAGTACTAATCCGGTATTCATCACAAGTAACAAACCTAATGCAAGTCAATAGGGAACCAAAACATTTTTCTTGTCGTGATGACTACTGGATCTCTCTAGCGGATCCAATACTCTGGTTTGTTTTGTGCTCCGGAGGACGGGTTGTTTCTCATCCTCGGGTCCTGCACTGGTGATGGGAGGGGCCTGTCTCCAGACGCCTCGTTTCAGGTGATTGCTCTGCTTCATTAGGAAGCAACCTCAACCGGAACGCCGCCAGTCATAGTTCCTGCTCTGCAGTAAGTGCTCTGGCTCCCGTTTTGCTTTGCTCTGATCTTGTCTTCATAGCCCAGACTGCTGTTACCTTTCTCCACCCATGCTCCTGACTCTGACACTGCCCCTCTGGCTTTTGACCTCCGGCTTGTACCTTGACCTTGGATCCGCTCTCTTCCTGTGTTCCGTACGTCACTTCCTGGCTTCTGACCTCTGGCTTATACTCTAACCTTGGCTTTGCTTTATCACTGTGTTTCATATGTGACCTCCTGGCTCCTGACCTCTGGCTTGTTTGACTTCCCCGCCACGAGTGGCATCTAGAGACACCTAGTGGTAGAACATCAATGTTGTGAATGTCGTCTGTGTGGGTGCTGTTTTGAAGCTCCCTCTGGTGGCAAGGAATGGTAATGGAGCTGAATCTGAGCCTGTGACTCAGACAGGTGTCAGCGTTAATTGGGAATTAGGAAAGTTCTATTGCAGACAAGTCTAGGCTATATAGGAGAGCACTTTTTGCCTTGTTGGCGCCGGTTATAATTGTATATTCCTCAGTTCTGTTCCTGGTTTGGAGTTCTGTCCTTCCCTGTATCTCTGAGCAAGACTTCTGTAGAGAAATTTTCAGTTTTCGCCTTGCTTCCTGGTTTACAAAGTAGGGTGGTTGATTTTCCTTGTTTTGCTTTGTATCTGTTTTTTGCAGGTGAAGTTTGGTTTCTCTTGTTCCCCCTTTGCTAGCTTTCCTGCAGGAAAAGGGATTTTCTCTCTGTCTAACTTGATTATTTGATCTTCTGTATTTTTGTGCTCTTTCTGGTATTTTACTCTCCCATTATTTACAGGAGTACCTGATATATTGGGTGTGAGGTCGTTCGACCTCCAGGGCCATTTTTTACTATCAGGAGTTTGGTATTTTTCTACAGGGATTTTGTACTGACCACAATCAGTTCCTTTCCTTTTTTCTATCTGTGCATTGTGCTTTCCTACATCACCGTAATCTTTATATGTTGGGGGGCTATCTACTTCTTTGGGGACTTCTCTTAGGCAAGGTAGATTTCCTCATTTTCTCTGTGAGGCGTAGCTAGTTTCTTAGGCTATGGCGAGGCATCTAGGTTTTTAGGAAGCTCCACGGCTACTTCTAGTGTGGTCTGATAGTTAGGGGATTGCAGTCAGCTCAGATTCCAACTACTCTTGTTTTCTTGGTGTTTTTTCACCAATGGTAATTTTCCACAGTTACCGAATCATAAAGGTTGCTTTACACGCAGTGACATC
This sequence comes from Anomaloglossus baeobatrachus, assembly GCF_048569485.1. Classification (NCBI taxonomy): domain Eukaryota; kingdom Metazoa; phylum Chordata; class Amphibia; order Anura; family Aromobatidae; genus Anomaloglossus; species Anomaloglossus baeobatrachus. The sequence continues at coordinate 27,539,548 of NC_134358.1, read as the reverse complement.
ACTAGCGATGTTGCTCGTGAAAGCACCCGCCCCTGTCGTTTGTGCGTCACGGGCAAATCGCTGCCCGTGGCGCACAATATCGCTAGCACCTGTCATATATACTTACCTGCCTAACGACGTTGCTGTGGCCGGTGAACTGCCTCTTTTCTAAGGGAATGGTTCATGCAGCGTCACAGCAACGTCACACGGCAGGCGTCCAATGGAAGTGGAGGGGCGGAGAGTAGCCGCAGGAAAGTCACGCCCACCTCGTTGCCAGAGGACGCAGATACGGTGTTGTTCGTCGTTCCTGGGGTGTCACACGTAGCGATGTGTGCTGCCTCAGGAACGACGAACAACCTGCATCCAGCACCATCAACGATATTTGGGATTTGAACAACGTGTCAACGATCAATGATTAGGTGAGTATTTTTGATCGTTAGCGGTCGCTTGTGAGTGTCACATGCAACGACGCCGCTAACGAGGCTGGATGTGCGTCACGAATTCCGTGACCCCAATGACATCTCGTTAGCGATGTCATTGCGTGTCAAGCCCCCTTAACACATCACAATCTGAACATGAATAGTTACTCTTTGCTGATCTCTAGTTTTAACCTGACCAAAACTCCAATGGTTATAGCATTGAATAAAAATATTGATATAATCTATAGAGGAGTAATATGGTATAATTAGCACATGAGAATGTGGCGCCCCTGACCTGGTCAGGCACCACTGAGTACTGCACCCATGCTGGGGACAGTACAATACAGGTAATCCAGAAGGCTGACCGAGGTGTGACTACACAGGTGCATAGTGATCAGGTCTCACACATGTACCTTTGAGAGGACCCCTGGGGATCCCAGGAGGGGGCAAAGCCTTCACCTCCACTGGAATAGTGGAGGGGGCCAAAAGCCTCCATCTCCACTCAAGGGGTGTGGTAGAGAGCCTGGTTGCTAGGTGGCGTAGGCAAGAACAGGAGAGGAGGGGCAGTGAGCCGGTTTAGTGCAGAGTCCAGGGAGCTCGGAGGAGAGCAGACCCCTGGGGCTGTTGCAGTCTAACAGCGCCCGCGCAGTGGCTACCGACGGGGGAGAACGGTCACCTAGGAGGGCTACCCGAAATCCATCTTCAGCTAAAGAGAGAGCACGGAGTGGGAAGTAAGGAGACTGCTAGGGAGTACCAGGCCCAAACGGGCGGCAGATCCCGGAGCGGGGATAGATCCACCTTTCCTTGCTAAACCTGCCGGTGTGGGGCCCTCAAAGCCCACACCACAACACCCAAAAGCCGCAGCCACGTAGCCACAGTTAGGGCCCATAGTTCACAGGAGGCAAGCAGCTGGAGTGATCTGGTCCAGGCGACAAGCAAACGGCGACCAAACGAGGGGAGCAGTTACTTCCCTGGGTGACCCCCATAGGGACTAAAAGTCGGGGTTACCCCAAACCACCAAGGGCTAAGGAAGGCGAGTCGGTAGTCACCCTCATCAGTCAGCTTGAAGGACACCTGGTTCCAGCCTGGTTCATCCCAGCTACGCCCGGGTTACTCACTCTGCCACCTTTCGTGAGTAAAACCCCTGAAAGACATTCTGTTTGTGTGGAGTTATTCTGCGCCTTGTGGTTCTACACACCTACACAGGGCCCTGGGGCTTGCCTCACTCTCAGGAGGCTATTACAACCGACTGCACCCACCATCAGCCCCAGGCATCCCTTAATCTGCAGTGGCGGTCCCCACTGACCGCAATTCTGAGAGTGGCGTCACGACAAATAGAAGATTTCCTACCGGTGACAGGATCCAGCCGAGTGGAGTCCCTGAAGGTAATGCACCGACACAGCGTTCGCGGGGCTTCACATCTGGCGTCACGAACAGGATAAGGACTAGACCTGTCCAGACAGGTGACCATGTGCCTGGGCGGTCCGCTTGAAAAATTGGAAGCGCCGCCATATTGCCACCATGAAAAGCGCGCTGAAAAACAACAGCAGCCCGCGCTGGGAGAAGTTACCGCCCACGAAGAGGTGTGGCTACCCAGAGATCCCCTGCAGAGTCCTGACCTCGCCAGTGAAGAGAGCGGAGGCGTTCAGAGACGTCGGGACAGAAAGGGAGCCAGAAGCCTGCTGTTAGAGGAAATGGCGTCTGGATGCAGAGACCCCGAGCCAGGCTCCGCTGCCTGGTGGGCCCGAGAGCTTGCTCAGTGCTGCAACCAACTAGAAACCAGGGTTCTACGGCAGCTCAGCGAGGGACGCAAGGAGCTCCTGGGGATGGCTACGGCGGTTCAGGCCTACGAGGAGAGGGCCACGCGACGAGTGCCAGACCGAGCGGCGACGACTCAGACCCCGATGCTGCTACCGATGGGTGAGTCCAGTGTTGCCCCTGCCAGCATGAGTGCCCCGACCCCTGCTGCCACGCCCGTAGTCCCCGAAGAGGCGCCCGCCGCGGCGACGCTGAACCAGGCCGCAGCCACGCCAGGTGCGGCCCGCCCAGCCCAGGCCGCCGCAGCGATGCCCTGCCCGGCCCGCCGAGACCCCACCGCAGCAGCAACGCTCGTCCGCGCCGCAAGTGAGGTGCTGAACCAGGCCGCAGCCACGCCAGGTGCGGCCCGCCAAGCCCAGATCGCTGCAGCGACGCCCAGCCCAGCCTGCAAAGATCCCATCGCAGCTGCGACGCCAATCCAGGCCGCGACAGCGACGCCGATCCAGGCCGCCGCCATGTCAGGCGCGGCCCGCCAAGACCAGGCCGCCGCCATGTCAGGCGCGGCCCGCCAAGACCAGGCCGCCGCCATGCAGGGCGCGGCCCGCCAAGACAAGAAGGTACCTCTGTTTACCCCGGCCCGCAAGGCCAGAGCAGACACCGCTCCCCAGTCCAAGGAGGTCCCTGCTAGGAAGTCTACGCTGGGGGAGGACCCCGCATACCAGAAGCTGAAGGCTGACCTAGAGGCACAGTTCCCAAAGGAGATGGTGGACCGGTATCTGCTCCCTCCACATACCCCTCAGAAGACTCTGGAGATATCCACGCCAAAAAGTCCACCGCCCGGGCCAGCTGATGAACACTCATCCCCAGCGCTGCCACCAAAGGAGTGCTCAGAAGAACTAAGGGGGAGAGGAGGACAGAAGGCTGAAGAGCTGACTCCGGAGCCATCAGCAGTGGATTCATACCCTGAGCCGGAGATGTTGCCATACTCCCGCTGGGACGAAGAAGACGCGATACCTTCCGCTGAAGAAGATCTGCCCAAAAGCCTCACCTGGGAGCTTGTAAGCTGTACCCCGCAGAACCCGGCCCGCAAGACACGGCGCCGTAGCAGAACCCAGTCTTTCCCTGCACCGCAGTCTCCAGAGCAGAAAGATGAAATAACGGCCAGAGACTTGGAGGAGAAACGGTTCCTGAGAAGAGCCAAAGCCCAGGTCAGAGGACCCCTTTGTCGAGGAGTAGTGGAAGATTTCAGCCTAAAATCAGGATACGGCTTCATAGTAGCACCTGGTATGAAAGAAGGCATTTTTGTCAACAGAAGAGACGTTAGAGCTCATTTGCCCAGAGGACATCCTGGAAGGAACCTAAGGATGGGAGACACAGTGCAATTTACAATGCATCAAGGAGAAAGAGGCTGGTATGCACTCGATGTTACACCATGTCCTAAAGAAAAAGAAACAGACACAGAAGAAGAAAGGAAAGACGGAGATAGAGAAAGGAAAGATAAAGAACCCACTGATGAGACCACCACGGACGATGAAAGAGGTCAAGGAAGCAACAGGTGCCGCAGCCCTACAGGCCCAAGCCCTGGTGAGGAGGAATCCATGTAAAGAAAAGTAAAGTACAGAAGTTACCAGTTTGAAAAGTTTTGCAACGTTATTGTTTAAGAGATGTGCCCACATAAACTAATGTGAGAAATGAACCTTAAGGCTATGAACTGGCTATAGCCACAAACTCTCGCAGTGTAAATAGTTACACCAGAGGGTACCACCACCAGAGTCAGCCTGTTTAGGGGCTTGGCTCGTCTGCAACCAGGGAGCACGTCCATTATGGGGCCTTGGCTCACCTGCAACCAGAGAGCATGCCTGTTTATGGGGCCTGGCTCTCCACCACAAAGAGGGTACCTGGTCAGCACCAACTGCGGAGGCCGCCTCTACATCCTGCCAGAAGAGGCTGAAGGCGCGGCTCCACCAGGCCAGGTATACCCTGAAACCACCAGACCATGAAAGCCGCCTCTACATCCTGCCAGAAGTGGCTGAAGGCGCGGCCAACGGGAGAGGCAGATTGGAGGAAAGGTCTGGGGAAGTGGATGGCCCAGATCTGGTTACCAAAAGGACCGGTGACCTGCCTCCTGAAAGGGTTTGGGTGGGTTAACGGACTTGTGGGTGGAGGGTGGTGATGTATGGTACCTGGTGGTTTTAAAAATGTTTTACATGTTTTAACGTTTTATGCATGCATTTAAAATGTTGTCTTGCAGCCCGAGGACGTGCTGGTGATAACTAAGGGGGAATGTGGCGCCCCTGACCTGGTCAGGCACCACTGAGTACTGCACCCATGCTGGGGACAGTACAATACAGGTAATCCAGAAGGCTGACCGAGGTGTGACTACACAGGCGCATAGTGATCAGGTCTCACACATGTACCTTTGAGAGGACCCCTGGGGATCCCAGGAGGGGGCAAAGCCTTCACCTCCACTGGAATAGTGGAGGGGGCCAAAAGCCTCCATCTCCACTCAAGGGGTGTGGTAGAGAGCCTGGTTGCTAGGTGGCGTAGGCAAGAACAGGAGAGGAGGGGCAGTGAGCCGGTTTAGTGCAGAGTCCAGGGAGCTCGGAGGAGAGCAGACCCCTGGGGCTGTTGCAGTCTAACAGCGCCCGCGCAGTGGCTACCGATGGGGGAGAACGGTCACCTAGGAGGGCTACCCGAAATCCATCTTCAGCTAAAGAGAGAGCACGGAGTGGGAAGTAAGGAGACTGCTAGGGAGTACCAGGCCCAAACGGGCGGCAGATCCCGGAGCGGGGATAGATCCACCTTTCCTTGCTAAACCTGCCGGTGTGGGGCCCTCAAAGCCCACACCACAACACCCAAAAGCCGCAGCCACGTAGCCACAGTTAGGGCCCATAGTTCACAGGAGGCAAGCAGCTGGAGTGATCTGGTCCAGGCGACAAGCAAACGGCGACCAAACGAGGGGAGCAGTTATTTCCCTGGGTGACCCCCATAGGGACTAAAAGTCGGGGTTACCCCAAACCACCAAGGGCTAAGGAAGGCGAGTCGGTAGTCACCCTCATCAGTCAGCTTGAAGGACACCTGGTTCCAGCCTGGTTCATCCCAGCTACGCCCGGGTTACTCACTCTGCCACCTTTCGTGAGTAAAACCCCTGAAAGACATTCTGTTTGTGTGGAGTTATTCTGCGCCTTGTGGTTCTACACACCTACACAGGGCCCTGGGGCTTGCCTCACTCTCAGGAGGCTATTACAACCGACTGCACCCACCATCAGCCCCAGGCATCCCTTAATCTGCAGTGGCGGTCCCCACTGACCGCAATTCTGAGAGTGGCGTCACGACAAATAGAAGATTTCCTACCGGTGACAGGATCCAGCCGAGTGGAGTCCCTGAAGGTAATGCACCGACACAGCGTTCGCGGGGCTTCACAAGAACATAATAAACCTTTATATTCCACTTTATATAGAGATCTCAGAGGGTTTGCCTAATACTAATTTACCAAATACCAAAAGTATGGTTCCACTTGTGCATAGCTTCCAATGCAAGAGCATCTGAAGCGATATACTAATGACCCTCTGCTGTGAGCATCAGACGAGGGTCATGCGACTGTGATGCGATCTTGCATATGAATCACAGGTGCAGAGAAGAGGGAGGGAGCACTTTCTCCCCATCTCCTCCGCTGCCTGTCTGTGCAATTACATGCACAGTGCAGTGCACTGCACATGGAGTACATGTGAGTGCAGTGCGATGTTTCACACACTCCCATAGACTTGTATGGGGGTGTGTGAGCCAAGACTTGCTGCCAAACATAGCATGCTGCCATTCTTTCCGCATGCCACTATGGCATGAGAAATCAATCGCAGATGGACACTGCCCCATAGTTTTGCATTAGAGTGAGAGCAATTCGATGTTTTATCAGATTGCACTCTCTCGTGCAAAACACAAGTGGAACCGAACCCTATAGATCATAATCCAAAGAATCAAGTGATTTATGAAGGTGTGGGATCTGCAGAGTCAATGTGACTAAACTGATAAGTGATATACTGCAGTAACAGTCCCTTAATACCTTTTTTTTAACTTTTCAGGCTGCAAACAAGGAGGTAAGTTTAAAGTTTTGCTACTAAAAAGTCCTGTATTAGATATGGATATGCGCTAGTCAGTAGAGTTGAGCGCGGTTCGCGGTTCGTGGTTCTCCAGTTCTAGGCTCGAGTGATTTTGGGGGCTGTTCGAGATCGAACTAGAACTCGAGCTTTTTGCAAAAGCTCGATAGTTCTAGATATGTTCGAGAACGGTTCTAGCAGCAAAAAGCAGGGCTTTTACAGCTACAGTGTGCAGGAGCCATCGCTGGCAGCCTGCCAGAAGCTGGTAACCAACATAAACATCGGGTATCCAACCAAAGCGCTTTGGTTAGTAACCCGATGTTTATCCTAGTTACGTGCAGGAAGCCCACACTTCCCCGCTCAGCTCGCTCCGCCCCCTCCTGCCCGCGGCATGTACACATACATACACATACACACACACACACACACACACACACACACATGGTCCCGCTCGGCTTACCTGCGGTGATGAAGTTCCGCCATCCCGACCTCAGCGCTGTCACTGTCCTCCATGGCCGCCGCTTGTCACATCACCTTCTCTCGCTTCCGACCCGAGACTGACTAGCGGTGACGTCACGGGCCTCTCGCGATACTTGGTGTGAAGGCGCCGGTCATTAAACTCAGTGACAGGGGCTGTCAGTGTGCTGGAGATCAGCGCAGGTAATGTACCTCGCTGACAGCAGCACTTGTCATGCCCTGCAGTGACCTGGGCTGACCCATTGATGTTAGCTCAGGTCACTGCACTGCTCTCCCAGCCAATGGGGAACATCCTGCTCTTCATTGACTGGGACAGTGTGGATCGTCATGGCAACCCCTTGGATTACACCAGACCTGGATTTGTTTTTCATTCTAATAAATTGGTTAAAGAGTGAATGTTTTGGGGAGTGTTTTTTCAAATAAAAATGTGTTTGTCGTCTATTTTTATTTTATTACTGACTGGGTTGGTGATGTCGGGTATCTGATAGACGCCTGACCTCACCAACCCCAGGGCTTGATGCCAGGTGACATTACACATCTGGTATTAACCCCATATATTACCCCGTTTGCCACCGAACCAGGGCGCGGGATGAGCTGGGGCGAAGCACCAGGATTGGCGCATCTAATGGATGCGCCACTTCTGGGGCGGCTGCGTCCTGCTATTTTTAGGCTGGGGAGAGTCCAATAACCATGGACCTCCCTAGTCTGAGAATATCAGGCCCCAGCTGTCTGCTTTACCTTGGCTGGTGATCCAATTTTGTGGGACCCCTACGTGTTTTTTTTTTTAAATTATTTATTTAATTTAAAATAACAGCGTGGGGTACCCTCAGTTTTGGATTACCCGCCAAGGTGAGGTTGCCAGCTGTGGTCTGCAGGCTGCAGCCGTCTGCTTTACCCTAGCTGGCTACAAAACTAGGGGGAACCCTACGTCATTTTTTTTTCATTTTTTTGGCTAAATACAAAGCTAAGCACCCCTTAGTGCCACATGAAAGGCACCAAAGGGTGCTCCACTTTTTCTCCACTTTTTCTCCATTTTTTCTCCACTTTTTCTACATTTTGTCTCCACTTTTTCTACATTTTTTTCTACATTTTTTCTACATTTTTTCTCCAATTTTCTCCACTTTTTCTCCACTTTTTCTCCACTTTTTCTCCACTTTTTCTCCATTTTTTTCTCCACTTTTTTTTTCTCCACTTTTTCTCCACTTTTTCTCCATTTTTTTCTCCACTTTTTCTCCACTTTTTCTCCACCTTTTCTCCATTTTTTTCTCCATTTTTTCTCCACTTTTTCTCCACTTTTTCTCCACTTTTTCTCCACTTTTTCTCCACTTTTTCTCCACTTATTCTCCACTTTTTCTCCACTTATTCTCCATTTTTTCTCCATTTTTTCTCCACTTTTTCTCCATTTTTTTCTCCACTTTTTCTCCACTTTTTCTCCACTTTTTCTCTGGTCGATCTACCCATTAGCTCTGCCATGCATAGTGTAGCTCTACACCTACTGCACATGTTACTTTATGATTGACATCTCTTTCGTACCAGAGCTGTCTAAGCCTACTCTGACCCCATATTTGTCATTACTATATTGTCCTTGTACTGTATTATGACATTTGTATCATGTGTTTCATTTCTTGCTGTGTTGCAATTTTTTTGCTGCATCCCAATTGTACCTCTACATTGAGTTTATGTTATTGTTCTCTCACTCTTATGTGATACTGATTATTGTCATTTTTCATGATTACATGCAGATAAGTCCAATCTGACGAAGGCTCAGGCCGAAACGTCATTTGTAACTTGTTTTGGACAAAAACATATATGCTTATGAAAAAAATGTTTTCTTAATACGGACCAATAAAGAGTGATTTTGCATTACTATCCGTTGTGACTTACTGACTTAGTCTGGGAGATTTAGAGTGCCGAGGTTACTCACTAATTTTATCTATTATTACCTCTGAGCACCTATATACCAGTGAGCAGAGCTTCCTCTACAGTAGTTCTCCTGATTAGGCATGCCCTTACCTCATGAGCAGGGCATTGCAGCTTTGGTAGCAACCATTACGACATGGACTCTGCTGCTGTGGACCCGAGAAGAGTGAGTGCAGATTCATTGCACCCACACTCCTCACATGAAGGGTCCGCACTCCTAGAAAATGGGGGATACGTTCCCTGAGTGTCTCCCCCCCATATTCTAGACGGTCCAGAGTCGTCGTGGGACCCCTTTATTTTTTTTCTTACAATAAATTGGTGAAAGAGGAAATGTTTTGGGGACTGTTTTTTCAAATAAATTTTTTTTGTCGATTTTTTTTTTTTGTTAGTACTGACAGTTTATGATGTTGGGTATCTAATAGACGCCATGACATCACAAACTGCTGGGCTTGATCTCAGGTTACTTTACAGCTAGTATCAACCCGATTTATTACCCCGTTTGCCACTGCACCAAGGCACGGGATGAGCTGGGGTGAAGCGCCAGGATTGGCGCATCTAGTGGATGCGCCACGTCTGGGGTGCCTGCGGCCTGCTATTTTTAGGCTGTGAAGGCCCAATAACTATGGACCTTCCCACCCTGAGAATACCAGACCACAGCTGTCCGCTTTACCTTGGCTGGTGATCCAATTTGGGGGGGACCCTACTTTTATTGTGTAATTATTAATATTTATAAAATAATTATAAAAAAGAGCCTGAGGGGACCTCCACATTGGATCCCCAACCACGGTAAAGCTGCCAGCTGTGGTTTTCAGGCTACAGCCGTCTGCTTTACCCTAGCTGGCTATCAAAAATGGGGGGACCCAACGTCATTTTTTTTTTTAACTATTTTTTAAATAGAAAAAATTAATGGGCTTCCCTGTATTTTGATTGCCAACCAAGGTAACGGCAGGCAGATGGGGTGGCAACCCATAGCTGTCTGCTTTATCTGCGCTGAGAATCAAAAATACCGCGGAGCGCTACGTCATTTTTTTAAAGATTTATTTTTACAGCACTGTGATGTCCAGCAATCAAAATACAGGGAAGCCCATTTTATTTTTAGTTATTTAAATAAATAATTAAAAAAAAAATATATGGGCTCCCGCTGCATTTTTTGTATTGCTAGCTAAGGGTAATCCAAGCAGCTACTGGCTGCTAACCCCCACTGCTTGGTGTTACCTTCACTGGCAATGGAAAATCCAGGGAAGCATTTTTTATTTTTTTTGCCAAAAAACTACAAAAAAAGGACGTGAGCTTCGCCATATTTTTGTATGCTAGCCAGGTATAGCAGGCAGGTGCTGGAAGAGTTGGATACAGCGCCAGAAGATGGCGCTTCTATGAAAATGCCATTTTCTGAGGCGGCTGCAGACTGCAATTCGCAGCAGTGGGGCCCAGAAAGCTCAGGCCAACCTGTGCTGCGGATTCCAATCCCCAGCTGCCTAGTTGTACCTGGCTGGACACAAAAATGGGGCGAAGCCTACGTCATTTGTTTTCTAATTATTTCATGAAATTCATGAAATAATAAAAAAAGGGCTTCCCTTTATTTTTGGTTCCCAGCCGGGTACAAATAGGCAACTGGGGGTTGGGGGCAGCCGTACCTGCCTGCTGTACCTGGCTAGCATACAAAAATATGGCGAAGCCCACATAATTTTTTCAGGGGGCAAAAAACTTCTGCATACAGTCCTGGATGGAGTATGCTGAGCCTTGTAGTTCTGCAGCTGCTGTCTGTCTGTATGGAGAAGAGCAGACAGCAGCTGCAGAACTACAAGGCTCAGCATACTCCATCCAGGACTGTATGCAGAATTTTTTTGCCCACCAAAAAAATGACGTGGGCTTCGCCATATTTTTGTATGCTAGCCAGGTACAGCAGGCAGCCACGGGCTGCCTCCAACCCCCAGTTGCCTATTTGTACCCGGCTGGGAACCAAAAATATAGGGAAGCCCGTTTTTTTTTAATTATTTCACTTATTTCATGAAATAATTAAAAAACAAATGACGTGGGCTTCACCCCATTTTTGTGTCCAGCCGGGTACAACTAGGCAGCTGGGGATTGGAATCCGCAGCACAGGTTAGCCCGAGGTTTCTGGGCGCCTCTGCTGCGAATTTCAGTCCGCAGCCGCCCCAGAAAATGGCGCTCTCATAGAAGCACCATCATCTGGCGCTGTATCCAACTCTTCCAACAGCCCTGGAGCCGGGTGGCTTGTTGGGTAATGATGAGTTAATACTGGCTTTGTTTTACTAGCCAGTATTAAGCCAGAGATTCTTAATGTCAGGCACGTTTGACCCGGCCATTAAGAATCTCCAATAAAGGGTTAAAAAAAACACCACACAGAGAAAAAATACTTTAATAGAAATAAATACACAGACACATTAGAGACTCCATCTTTATTACCCCCTGTCAGCCCTCCACGATCCTGCTCTTCTGTCTTCTTTCTTTCTAGTGTAGTAGTAGTGACGATTGTAGTGAGGATGAGGTTCACCAGCTCATCACTTGGGGCTGGGGAACCTCATCCTCACTACAATCATCACTACAATCGGGAAGCAGCGTGCAGCCTTCACTCCGTGAGTGATCAGTGCTGGCTGTCAGCGGTAACAGCGGTAACGCTGACAGACGCGTTACCATAGCAACGGTGCTCTCGGAGCCGCGGTTAGCGGTGACGTCACCGCTAACTGCGTTGCTATGGCAACGGTGATCTCCGTTAATGACCGGCTGTGTCAGCCGGTCCTTAACGGAACGGGGAGTCGACCGTGTGCTAGAGCATGTCGCCGGTACACGGCGATACACATATGTGCACCGTGTACCGGAGAGATGCACTCGCAGGTCCTACATGACGTGTCATAGTCATGTGACCAGTCTGCAGCCAATGAGATAATAGCCACGTGACTGGTCACATGGCTATTTTGACGTCACGATAGGTCCTGCTTCTCTGCTGGCAGTGCCGTCACCGGGAGGATTCAGCGATCATCGGATGGAATAGCGGCAGGAGACAGAGTGCAGAAGGGATCGCGAGGACCGGTAAGTGTTATGGCAATGTTTATTAACTGTTTGTGTACATTTATAATGCATTTTTATGTGTTTGTGATTGCCTCCCATTATAGCCTATTGGTTCTAGTTCGGTTCGTCAAACGTTCGACGAACTGAACTCGAACGGGAGCCCCGTTCGGCGAACCGACCTCGAGCCGAACCGGGACCGGTTCGCTCATCTCTACTAGTCTGCCAGACTTCGATTGTGTTGATCACCAAAATCTTTGGAATACCATAAAGAACATTAATGTAAGGCCAGTGCACTTAACCCTAATTACACCAATATTTTGGTGCTTGCATATATTATTGCACCTGTACCCTCCTCTTCATCCACCTGGCAGGGACACTAATGCCTCTTACCTTCCTGGTCTCCCATATGCATTATTGGTCCCCTGCACTACTGCATGACCCCCATGTGTGTCTTGGTCTCCTGCTCTCCTGCATTGCCAACAACATGTAGTGCGGTCCACGACTCCATGGCTGCCCACGCATATTTCGGCCCCTATCTCCCACCGAGGTCCCTAGGCCTTGGGGCCTAAGCATGCGCATGGCTTTCCTTGGTCACTAGGCTAGAGTGTGCACACGCGAGCTCCCCGTCTCTTTAAGGGGCAGCGCTTGTACCTTGAAAAGGTGTCCCCAGCCAATCAATGTGGCTCCAACCCTGTCCTGATTTTCTCCTAGCTCCACTCAGCTACCACAGACATGGGTACTATCTGCGGCACATATCTGTCAACACCATCAGTGACCCTAGGGAAGAACCAGGTAGCTGCTTAGTCAAGCCCCTCCATTATAGGGTAAGCACAGGCCTCTGTCTGTGACACAGTGGGTCCACGATCACTCACACACTCACGCGCAACATACTGGCATGGAAAGTGACCACTGGTAGCAACAAACATAGATGGAATGAAGGACTTATTACGAAGTGTCAAGATGGAAAGCTCGAACATGGGTCTACAACTCAATACAAAGACAAAGATATGACTACTGCCAGGTACGACCGGGGACACATTTTAAAGCCTCTGCCACACTTATGTGACAAAACGTAACGTTTTTGTCACGTACGTGTTAAAGGGGGGTTTGTTCCCAGTGTGCCGTTTTTGTGGCACGTATGTGTTCTCGGTGTGTTATACGTAATAACACACGGAGAAAGGAAAGCCCCGCCTTACCTGCATCATCCGGCGCTGTCTGTGGTGCTGAATGACAGCGTCCGGCCAAAGTCATGCCCCGCTGACGCTGCTTCCGGATGCACGTAAGTACGGAACGGACACAGGTTCCGTTCCTGAATACTTACGTGTGTTCAAACCAATAACAATACATAGAACCACGTGGGCCCGTGTCTCCGGTACGTGAAAAAAAAGACACACACATACCGGAGGCACGGATGTGTGTCGCAGGCCTAAGATGGAGGGCAATGAACTGGAACAAAAGTTTGTAAATAGTTTTGTGTTTTCTGTGGTAAAATATGGATATGAAACCTGAACGTTAAAGAAACCAAACAGAAATATTGATGTCTTCAAAATGTGGTGAACGAAAAGGATGTTATTAATACCATGGTTGGCAAGAAAAGCATAGAAATCAATTTTGGAACAAATAAAGCCAGACATGTCACTCAAAGCAAGGGTCACCAAGTTACGACTTACCAAAGTCATACGAAGGAAGCAATCACTGGAGAAGGACATAATGGTCAGTAGAATAGAAGGAACAAGGCAGAGAGGAAGACAAACAACCTGATGGCTTGATACAATTAAAGTATACGGGAAAGAAGACCCTAGGGTTGTACAGGGTCAATCTTCCAACAGAGCGTTCAATCATCAAGTCGCAATTGGTTGAGATAGAGCCAAAGTCCATGAAAAAAGTCAACTAGCCCCTTTTACTGGACATGAGCAGTTCAATTTGAGTTGCTCTGATTTGACATCCGGTCAACTCCTCCGGTTTTCGCTTCTGCTGCTGGCAATCAAAACCTGACATTATGGGTGTCTGTGATGGCTACAAGGTCGCACCGAGGATGGTGGACCAAGCGTGACATAGCAAAAAATGGAGACCCGCTTCCAAGGATTTCTGAACAAGACATTGGATGTGGGCAGAGCTAATTCAATTGCTCATCTCTACTCCACATATGACGCTAATGATTTGCTGACATGGCAAAATATTTACTGTATCGATTATAAGCTAAAAATTTAAAACCTGGGACTACAGGTCAGAGATGAAAATAGGGATACTTAGTGAGTTGATACACATGGCATTTCTGAGATGGTGCACAAGTAGGATCCAAAACTGTCTTCCTCTAGTGTTAGGGTCGTGACCGACCCGTTTTAGGTTTTAAATGCATATAAATTCTACATACATTTGTTTATTGCATCAAGACTTTTTGACTTTTTCTGGAACTTATTTTTAAACAAAATACAATAAAATAAAACTATTTTACTAAATTGTAAAATGCTCTTATTAAAATTATAGCATTTGTGTTGTTGGGGTCAATTTCGACCCAGGTCTAATATAAGAGTAAAAAAACAATAATAAGTCCCAAAACTGAACTCATAAACACAATATAAACCAACAGCCCACAGCCAGCCCTACCTCCAACAACTTGAGTTAGGGACATGTCCAGGCATGTATGGCCAAATCAGCTTACAGTTGGTACTTTGCATAGTATACATCTTCAGTTTACACCATGCAACAATGAGGAGAAGATTAAATGCAAGCCAAATTCTGGATTATATCTTGGATGATAATGAATCAGAGGACACACAGCAGCAAACTGATACAGATGAACAGGTTTCTGAGGAGGAAGATGATGTGGAGTATCAACCGGAAGACACAGACAGTTCTGATCAGTCTGATGAGGAGGTCACCGGTGCTGAAGCTGCTCCCGCTGAAAGATTCAAATCCAAAAGTGGCAAGATTAGTTGGAGCTCAGTACCTCCAGATGTACATGGCAGGGCAGATGCTGCAAATGTCATAAAAATGACCCCTGGGATCACAAGGTTTGCTGTGACAAGAGTAAGTGACATCAAGACATGTTTTGATCTGTTTATGCCATTGTCAATAAAAAATGTCATTATTGCTATGACAAACCTTGAAGGAAAAAAAGCCCACGGCAACATGTGGAATGACCTTCATGATGATGACCTGGATGCCTACATTGGTGTTCTTCTCCTTGCTGGAGTGTACAAATCCTGCAATGAGGCCACTGATAGTCTCTGGGACGCATCGATAGGCAGGAATATTTCAACAATGTCACTGTAAAAGTTTCAAATGATATCAAGAGTCCTCAGATTTGACAACAGAGACACCAGAACAAAATCTGACAAACTTGCTCACATCAGGGATGTTTGGGAGAAATGGGTGCAGCTCCTTCCACTGATGTTCAACCCAGGTCCAGAGGTGACAGTAGACGAACGTTTTCTCCCTTGCCGCGGAAAAGGCCCCTTCCGGTAATACATGCCAAGTAAACCAGGCAAATACGGCATAAAAATCTGGGCAACCTGTGATGCAAAAACTAGCTATGCATGGAATCTACAGATTTACACAGGCAAGTCTGCAAGCGTCATCCCTGAAAAAAAAACAAGGAAAACGTGTAGTCCTCAATATGACTACTGGACTGCAGGGTCACAACATTACTTGTGACAATTTTTTTACCAGCTATGACCTTGGACAAGAACTTCTCAGGAGGAAAATCACCATGGTGGGCACAGTGAAAAAAAACAAACCTGAGCTGCCCGCTGAATTGTTGCAGATGAAGGACGGGGCTCCACATTCTTCAAAGTTTGTTTTTAGACACCACCACTGCTGTTTCATACTGCCCTAAAAAACGACGGAATGTGGTACTGATGTCCACACTTCACAAAGATGCACCTGTGTCATCAGGAAGTGACAAAAAGCCCAGAATCATCCTGGACTATAACAAAAACAAAGGAGGAGTGGACAACCTGGACAAGCTGACTGCCACCTACACTTGCCAGCGAATGACTAGGAGATGGCCAATGGTTGTATTTTCAAACATCCTTGATGTGTCAGCATACAATGAATTTGTGTTGTGGACCCACATTCAGCCAAGGATGGAATTCAAAGAAAAAAAACAAGCGGAGGACGTTTCTTGAGGAACTAGGAAGATCCCTTGTCAAGGCGCACGTCGACCAAAGGGAACGAGTGCCCCGAGACCCAGCCGCTGGAGCCTTGGTCCGACAACTCCAGAGCTCAACAAGTGCTTCGCCCACACCCACAGCAACACAAAGAGCATCATCACCAGCATCCTCCTCAACCAGCCCTGCCTCAACATCAACCACCACAGCCACAACCCCAGTGAGACCACCTGATTCTAAAAGAAAGAGGTGTCAGGTCTGCCCTAGCAATAAGGACAGAAAGACAAACACATTGTGCTTCGCCTGCAAAAAATACCTCTGCAGAGAACACACAAAAAGTGTCCCTTTTTGACACACATGCATCTAAATACTAATGCATCTAAAAACTAGTACTTGATTTCTGTTGATTTGATTTGCTTGATTGATTGTTGTTTGTTTGTTTGACCTAGAAAATCTACTTTTTATTATTATTGCTATTGATGTTAATATAATTTTCATCTTTTATTTGTATTAAAGTTCTATAAAAAAAAATCTGTTTTTTGCCTTTTTCATAAAGTAGTTAGATATGGGTCAAAATTGACTCGTAACACCATAGATGTTACTAGAGTTAATAATATAAAATATATATATGTATATTTTTTTTACATTTAAGAAATGTGTTCTAAAACCCTTCAGTAATAGTCAGATAATATAACAAACTTTTTTAAGTTTATATTATTCTCTTGAGGTTCATTTGACAATATTTTTATATTGAAAATGAAGGCTGTGCTCTCAAATGAAGGGCCCAGGGGGCCACAACAAATATATTAAAATCAATCCTTCCATGGATGAGAAACCCTAACAAGGTAACTAAGAGGTAAGAAACAAATTGGATCATAAATAACTGTTTTTAGGGTATCCTAGGGGTGATTTAAGACACGGGTCAAAACCGACCCGTTAACATAAGAAAAAGTAAAAGAAAGCTAACACAAGAGGAAGGTTAAGTAGATGTAGAAACTGGGCACTCAAGATCAATGTGAATAGTGGTTTTTATTGTGAAGAACTTGTAGGACCAGCACAAGCACAGACATTTCAGTCAAAAGTCCTTCAGTGTGTGTGCAGGGGGTCCTTAGAAAGTATAGTAGCGTAGCTGGGTATGACGTGGTTGTCCACTGTTGTCTATGTTGCACTCAGACAGATAGACAGCGGTGTACACCAGATCATATCCAACTACGCTGCTTGCCACGCTCTTATACTTTCTGAGGACCCTCTGCACGCAGAATGATGAAGGGCTTTTGACCGAAACGTCTGTGCTTGTGCTGGTCCTACAAGTTCTTCACAATAAAAATCACTATTCACGTTGATCTTGAGTGCCAAGCTTCTACATCTACTAGAGATGAAGATAGGGGCATCTTTGGGATGACAAAAATGTGAAGCCCTGGACTATCAGGTCGTCACAGGGTATTGTGCAATCTGCCCTTCTGTGCAATATCCACCTCCTCCTTGGTTATGGGTCCTCAACTACATGGTGTTGCTGACAACAGCTAATTAAAGTCCTAGGTACACTCTGCACCACACCCACCAAACACAACAGTGGGCGGCCTGAGTGGAATAGGGTCGCCCACCTGGAGGGTTGGTTAAGGGGAGGTCAGAAGTGTCAGGAGTAAGTCAGTGAAGTGTAGGAAGTGAAGGAGAGAGAAGGTAAGGAGCCAGGCTCCTTGGAAGCAACTAGGTAGTAAATGGTGGTCTGGGCCTAGTAGGAGCTGGACCCCCGGTCGCAGGGGATCGTGACAAGGGGCACGGAACTGTCAAGGAGGACAGCCGGCGGTCTTGTACCATCACCGGGCTGGGACCAGGGCACGACGGGGTACGTGGACCCTAGGTCAGGGAGTAGCTTCAGGCAACCTAACAATTTACCCGACGAGAACGGAGCCTTCAAGATCCGCTGTCCACCCTCTCCAAAATCGGGGTACTAGCGCAACGAGGGGGATAGGACTTTCCACAAAAACGGTCCAGAAAATCCCAAGCGTGAACCCTGAGAGCAATTACCCACAGTTAGCCATACTGGGGAGCAGGACTCGACTTGTTCTATACTACCGGGACCAACAAAGAAGTGAACTAAGTGCCAGGAGGAAGGTCACAGATCACCAGGCAGCACCATCGGGGACGGGACCCAAACTAGCTCCCCTAAGCAGCAGCGGTGCCCAGAACTTTGGTTTATTCAGCTGTCGGTGTCAGATCTTTGGACTGAGTGAGTACGCAAGTGACCCCTTCGCTTCCCATGGCACTCCCCGAACACCATTACCGAGTCCCGAGGCATTTCCCCCTACCCGTGGAGGGTTCTAACATCCGGCTGCCCCATTCCATCGTCCCCGGGTACTCCCAACTGCAGCGGTGGTACTCCACATTACCACACACCACGGGTGGCGTCATGAACTCTAATCACAATCCCCTGTAAATACCCCCTTTATTTGAGTGTCCGGACACCCCTCGAGCCACTGCGGATCTAAATCCGAGCAGCCCGGCTGCTGGCACGGGCGCGGCACAAAAATACCAGTAGTTTGTACTTATTTATATAAGATCATGGGTAAAAGATTCTTCGTAAAAGGAGGAGAAACTCTTTAAGGGAGAGCAGGGAGTAATAAATAAATTAAAAACAATTTAATGTCATGACATTTAATACATTTAATAATCGCTATTTGATCCATTGTGATTGTTTACGGCACCATGTCGACCACAGCGATAGATACACAGGAGATAAAAAAATAAGTTTCCTCAAAGCCACAAAAAAAAGAAAAAGAGACCAGACAAAAAAAATAGCCTAATGCGAAAACATATAAAACCCTTCTATTTGTTAATTCCGCTTCTATCATTTAGTAGCGTTCCTAATCCATTATCAAGTTTCCTTCCCTCGCCATCGACTGCGCCGAGTGAGAATGCCACCCTGACAGAAGTCATTTCATATGAGAGAAAATAAATAATCGGACTTGTCACGGCCGCTAAATATGAGTAAATTAACTATTATGCTGTGTGACTCTTACTGAATCACTCGGCCTTTTTTTTTTGGGAGGGGAATCGACAGCACAAACAAAATGATATTGTGAGGATGATTTATGTGACGGAGCGCGAGGCATTTTTCTTCTGACATAGTTTATTTGTAACATAAAAACATTAGCCTAAAATACGAGCCATCCGTCTTGTCGCATTTTTGTGTATCGTGGCATTTCGCAAAGCGATGATTAAGTAGGAAACGGCAAAATATGTCACAGACCAGACAGTTTTACACTGGTGCGATAACTAAGGCTCAGGAAACTAGGCCAAAACTCTTGTACATCATAATCTGCGGAAAGTCTTAACTCCAATTTATCCCAAAAATGTTTTCCAATTTAAGGCCCTGTGCGCACGCTGCGGATTTACCGCGGATTTTGCCTCGGATTTGCCGCGGAATTGCTGCAGTAAATGTGTCTAAAGCGGGCTTTACACGCTGCGACATCGCTAATGCGGAGTCGTTGGGGTCACGGAATTCGTGACGCACATCCGGCCGCATTAGCGATGCCGTTGCGTGTGACACCGATAAGCGATTTTGCATCGTTGCAAAAACGTGCAAAATCGCTAATCGGCGACACGGGGGTCCATTCTCAAATCTCGTTACTGCAGCAGTAACGAGGTTGTTCCTCGTTCCTGCGGCAGCACACATCGCTCCGTGTGACGCCGCAGGAACGAGGAAGCTCCCCTTACCTGCCTCCCGGCCGCTATGCGGAAGGAAGGAGGTGGGCGGGATGTTACGTCCCGCTCAGCTCCGCCCCTCCGCTGCTATTGGGCGGCGGTTCAGTGACGTCGCTGTGACGCCGCACGGACCGCCCCCTTAGAAAGGAGGCGGTTCGCCCGTCACAGCGACGTCGCTGGACAGGTATGTATGTGTGACGGCTGTTGTGCGACACGGGCAGCGAATTGCCCGTGTCGCGCAACAGATGGGGGCGGGTACCCACACTAGCGATATCGGGACCGATATCGCAGTGTGTAAAGTAGCCTTAACAGTGCTGCAGTCAATTCCCCAGCAAATCCTAGGCGTTTTTAAAAATACTGTGCACACGCTACATTTTTTTACACCCGCGGATTTTCCGCTGCGGAATTAATGTGCATGTCACTTCTTTTCCGCAGGTACCTGCGTTTTTTGCCATAGATAATAGTAAAAATCCGCAGGGACCAACTTGCGGTAAATCCGCGGCAAATCTGCAAAAAAAACGCGGCAATACCGCATGCGGATGTTGTTGTGGTTTTGGTGCGTTTTTTTACCGCGGGTGTAGAATTTTTTAAGAGAGTCCGCTTTTTTCTTAAGAAAATGGCACTTTCTAGTGCACACATGGCCTAAAGGGAACCATTCATCTGATTCATCCCGCTCAAACCACGAAGAGCGTGATCACAGACAGGCTGCACGATTGCAACGATCCAGAGAACATTTCTGGCCCTGATTCATTAAGAACCGTTCATGCTGGTCTTGTCGAGCAAGTGTGCTGCAGTCCGTCACGTTGGTTTCATTAACCCGGCGATTTTCAGTTTTTTGGGTTTTTCTGGCGCCCCTTCTTCCGAGAGCGATAACTTTTATACTTTTCTGTCAATTATGCTATACAAGGGCTCGTTTTTTACAAGACAAGTTGTACTTTTAAATGAAACCATAGGTTTTACTATATAGTGTACTGGGAAACGACAAAAAAACGACAATAAAATCCAAGTGAGAAAAAAGTGTGATTGCACGATTGTTTTGGGAGTATTTTATTTACCGTGTTCACTATATGGTGAAAGTGATGTGTCAGTGTGATGCCTCAGGTCAGTATGAGTTTGTAGACATCAAACATGTAAAGGTTTACTTTTATCTAAGGGGTTAAAAAAAATTCAGAATTTTGTCCCAAAAAAAGTGGCGCACTTTTTGAGACATTCTCCGCAACCCATAGCGTTCTCATTTTTTGGGATCTGGGGCTCATTGATGGCTTATTTTATACTTCTTGAGCTGATGTTTTTAATGGTACCATGTCTGCAGCAGATGCTACATTTTATTCGCCTGTTATTGCATTTTACGCAAAATTTGCGATGACCAAAAGAACGTAATTTTGGCGCTTGGAAATTGTTTCCGCTACGCTGTTTACCAATCAGATTAATTGATTTTTAAATTTTAATAGATTGGGCATTTCTGAACGCAGCAATACCAAATGTGTGCATTTTTTTTAACCTTTTAATTTTCAATGGAGCAAATGGGGATGATTTGAACTTTTAGTTTTTTTTTAATTTTTTTACAATTTTTGAAAACTTTTTTTTTACTTTTATTTTACTAGTACCCTTTGGGGGCTATAAGGATCAGCAGTCTGATGGCCGATTAATTTCTGTTGATCAGAGCAGCACAGCTCTGATCAGCAGAAATGTTGCTCTCCTATTACAGCTGATGCTCTGCCAGCTGTAACTAGAACTACGTCATGATAGCAACAGGAGTCATCACATGACCAGTCGCTACTATGGCACCTATGAGCACCGTAATTGTGTCATGGGGCCTCCGATGGCGGCAGAGAAAGGCGTGTTCCCTGCTCTGGCAATTTAAATTGTGCTGTCACATTTTGACAACGTGATTTAAGGGTGTGGGTGGATAGCGAATCCCCCAGCAGCTGATAGCCGCACATGTCTGCTGTTGAATGGAGCAGACATGTGCATGGATCGCTGCTGTCTCACCGCAGCAGCTGGAGGTGATTACCCCTTTGTGACTTAGGACATACCAATACGTCCTAAGTTGTGAAGGGGTTAAAATGCGTATGCTTATGCTTCTTAAAGGGAACCTGTCGGATAAAAAAACGCTATTAGGCTATATGCCCAGGTGGCTTTTTTTGCATTTTTTCATGCGTTTTGCTTTGCTTTTTTTAATCAATAAACGCAAGGAAAAACCATCCCCCAGTAAAGTCTATGAGAATCGAGACTTGCTGTGCACATGCTGCTTCTTTTTTCCTTGCAGATTTTGTTGCTGAAAAAAGAAGCAGCATGTCAATTTTTTTTTCTGCATTTTTTTTTGCGTTTCTATAATCCACTGCAATGCTTTTTCACTACAGTGAATTATAGGGGATAAAACCATTTAGGAGGTTAAACTGTCGTGACGGGCAGCGCTCCAGGCAGTGAGAGCGGGGTCCCGGCTGTAACATCAGCTGGAGACCTAGCGGCAATCGCAGGGGTACAGCGCCTGAACCCCCGCGACCGCCATGACTAAAAAAAAAACCACACAAAAAGAAGCAGGAAAATGCAAGGGAAGAAACGCGCAATCGCAATAACGCAAGAAGCACATAAAAAAGTAATGTAGGTGTGAAGCCCCACAGGTGTAGTGTCGGTGCATTACCTTCAGGGACTCCACTCGGCTGGATCCTGTCACAGGTAGGAGATCTTCTTCTTGTCGTGACGCCACTCTCAGTATTGCGGCCAGTAGGGACCGCCACTGCAGGTTGAGGGACGCCTGGGGCTGATGGTGAGTGCAGTTAGTTGGAATAGCCTCCTGAGAGTGAGGCAAGCCCCAGGGCCCTGTGTAGGTGCGTAGAACCACAAGGCGCAGAATAACTCCACACAGGCAGAATGTCTTTCAGGGTTTTTACTCACTTCAGGTGGCAGGGTGAGTAACCCGGGCGTAGCTGGGATGAACCAGGCAGGAACCAGGTATCCTTCAGGCTGACTTCTGATGGTGACTACCAACTCGCCTTCCTTAGCCCTTGGTGGTTTGGGGTAACCCCGACTTTTAGTCCCTATGGGGGTCACCCAGGGAAGTTGCTGAAGCCTCACTCCCCTTCGTTTGCCGTTTGCTTGTGGCCTGGACCAGCTCACTCCAGCTGCTTGCCTCCTGTGAGCTATGGGCCCTAACTGTGGCTACGTGGCTGCGGCTTTTGTGGTGTTGTGGTGTGGGCTTGGAGGGCCCCACACCGGCAGGTTTAGCAGGGAAAGGTGGATCTATCCCCGCTCCGGGATCTGCCGCCCGTTTGGGCCTGGTTCTCCCTAGCAGTCTCCTTACTTCCCACTCTGTGCTCTCTCTCTAGCTGGAGATGGGTTTCGGGTAGCACTCCTAGGTGACCGTTCTCCCCCGTCGGTAGCCACTGCGCGGACGCTGTCAGACTACAGCAGCCCAGGGGAAGGGGTCAGCTCTCCTCGGAGCTCCCTGGACTCTGCTCTGAACCGGCTCACATCTGGGACCTTCACTGCTGCTCCTGTCAGAGCTTCACTTTCCTGCTCCTCACTCCTCCACACTCTGCTGCAGACTGTAGACTGTTTACTCCTCCTTCTCTTCTCCCTTTTGTGCCTGCCTACGCCACCTAGCAACCAGATTCTCTTACCACACCCCTTGAGAGGAGATGGAGGCTTTTGGCCCCCTCCACTATTCCAGTGGAGGTGAAGGCTTTTCCCCCTCCTGGGATCCCCAGGGGTCCTCTCATAGGTACATGTGTGAGACCTGATCACTATGCGCCTGTGTAGTCACACCTCGGTCAGCTTTCTGGATTACCTGTATTGTACTGTCCCCAGCATGGGTGCAGTACTCAGTGGTGCCTGACCAGGTCAGGGGCGCCACATTGGCACATAGCCTTACCCTGCGATCTAAGGCTACCTGAGAGCTCTGCTGGGAGGAAATGAACTTTTCTCCTTGTGGTAGCTCCGGGTTTTTACTCCTAGGGGTATAGCTGCTCTATGGATATTGAGCAGCAGCTGTTACTGCGCCTCCATCATTGACTGACAGAATGGCCCTAGAAGCGCTTTTATGACCTGACATGTCCACTTTAATGACTCAAGTGCATCATAAAAGTGGCGTACACCTCCGTGCACCTCACAAAAAATCTTACAGCAATCAGAGACTAGAGTAAGATATTTCCACCACGGCTCAACATTATTTAGTTGACATGTGGCATCACTCCACCATTCTGCCCCAACCCCACTCAGGCAAAGGTGGACAAAGCTGATGTAAAAAATGCCAAACGCCGAAACATAGGTTAGAGTTGGGCAAACGTTTTGAGACTTTTCACAGTGGGTGAAGCTCTATTTCTGGTGAAAACATGAATGAATCGGGCTATAGTGTGAAGATCACTCCCTTTTCCTTCTTCTTCCAGCTCGGCTGGAAGGTCTCTCACTAATGAAGAGATCTGTCAATCTCTTGGAATGGCATTTTCTCTAAAACGTCAGAATTTCTCAGGGAAAAATATACCTGGTTGCCTCCAGGCTTTGATTCATGGTGCCCGTGGTATGAGCAGCCTGAATCAACTGACAGTTTCCCTTTCACACCCTTTTTTGGCTTTTTTTTTCAAGGGCCCCTAAGCTGAAACCAATAAATTATTAGATAGCAAGTATTGTGTTTGTCAGTGTAGGCTAGGAGTACCCGACACCAGTTTCGGTAGTCCCAAACTAGCAACTGGAGATAAAAAATGTAATTTAGCAGATTTGCTTGATCTCACCTGGAAAAATCAATTTCTATCGAAACAATTTGGTGCAATTAAAATCTGCAGAATATAAAGAACAAAACATACAAAAAAATTAAAGTCGCCTGTCCTTGGATGTCTCCGTACCTCTCCCATCTCTGCTGGCTGTTGTGCCTCCTCTGTCTGCTATTATGTGTCTTATATTTACCTTTCTTTTCTCCTGGGCCCACCTAAGTGCCACTGTTCTTGACTAGGCCCCATGTGGCCACATAGCCATCTACATCTATGATGTGCAACACTATCCAATGACCAATTGTGGCTCGAAGCTTGAATTAACATGGCATCCCTATATGGGGTGTTTGAACCCATCGCTTAGCCAGATACCTAATCCCTCTTTAGCCCTGCAAACACCCTGGCTAGGGAAATGGTCGGCATGAGACACTAGTCTTACCGCTGTACAACACGGACAGACAGGGGGATGAACCCAAGAATACAAACAGCAAACTTAACGGCAGCAGACAGATTCCAAAGTAGTAGTTGGATGGACACAAGAAAATTCCCCAGAAGTTCCTTCCACCAGGATGGCCAGAGTAGAATGAATTCTAACAACAGCAAGGACTACTGGGAAAACTCCACTATTTAATCCTAAATGAATGTGAGCTCAAAGGGCATCAAAACTGACATTAAGTCATGAGACACCAAAGGAAAGAAAACTCCATTTAAATGAGGAGTCTAGATGGAGACGGGAGGCTGCAGCCTAAGGTTGTCACTCCTCTCAAAACAGCATGGAGACGACAGTAACATTCATCAACTTTACATTTATGACATATCCCATCAATATGTCACAAACATATGAGACGGGAATACCTGTTTAGTTGAATCAAATGTTAATAATATAGCATGATGTGTAAACTGATAGTGCCCTTCAGTGTTCAAATATCCACCGTGTGAAAACAATTCAGCCATGAAGTACCCAAAGGATTCTGCCACAAAGGATACAGAGTAAATTCCACATGATACTGCTCAAATATCACCACCATACATAGTACTATGTAAACATTTTAGGCAAGCGTGGAACAGAATGTTGCAGAAAATGCTTTCAGCAATAGAAACGTTAATAGTTCATATTTATCAATTAACAAAATAAAAAAAAAAATGGATGAAGAGAAAGCTAAACCATCAATATTTGGTGATTCCAATTTGACTTCATCAATTCTTCTCGGTCACTTGCATGGTTTTTGAAGGAATTCAGTAGGAGGTTGTTCCAAATGTGGCGCCCTGGACAAGCCAGGGGCCACAGATAGCAACACACACACACACCCCCACCCCCAGCAGTTCACAGCAGACATCCCCAAAGTGACCTGCTTTCTTCCTCGGGCTCAGACAGACACACCAGGTGGGCGGAGTTAGGAGATGGAAACGCAATCCCAGGAGTTTGGCTGGCCTGAGGCAGGAAACGAGCCCAGTCAAGTTCAGGCAGAGGAAGAGGGAGGAGGTCTGCAGAGAGGCAGACATAGCCAGGGGCCTAGGTTAGAGCCTAGGGCCCTCGTACAGAAAGTCAGGCAGGCGGTAGTGGCCGTCTGCAGGGAGCCGGGGAGACAGTTGGTGGAACCGTAGGTAGCCGGGGCTGGGCGGTGGCCCACCGGTACTGAACCGGGGAGCCAGCTGGAAGCCGGAACGCAGGAGGAGTGTGCACGGAGGTGAAAGAAAGGACTTATACCACCAAACTGGGTCAGGGGAGAAACAACAACCGCAGTCGTCTGTGGGACCCGTCCATCCAGCCGTGTGTTTTACTGAGAACTGTGTCATCATCATTACCAGCTGAGTGAGTACCACCGTGCCGTGCGGCACCGCGCTGCCCCCGCGACCCTGCACCTCACCAGACCCCGTAACCCGCCTGCTACCCATCCACCTACCTCACCGGGCCCCGGGACAACCAACCCCCTACCCACGGAGGGGAGAACTAACATCTAGCTGCTCCATACCATCACTCCCGGGATCCCCGTCCAGAGCAGCGGTGGTGTTCCAATCACCACAACCGTGGGTGGCGTCACGGACAATATAAATCTCCCTTACCAAATCCCCTTTTACTGTGGAGCCTGGGATCACAGACCGGGTCACGCCACCGTGATACCCACAGAAGTGACCCCGTGGCCCGGATCTGAGTACCCCCTGATCCCCGGGCGACACATTTGGTGTCACGAACAGGATCCTACCGCTCTGCCGTTTGGTAGAGGTGCGCCTTGTTACCGCCGGAGGTGTCCGGCCGAAAGGTTTGCAAAGCCGCCATCTTGGGCGCGAAAAATTTCGCGCTCGAGCGTCTTCCCCGAGCAGGAAAGGCGCGAAAGTGGAGCCCCGCCCCCTGAAGAAGGAAGTGCTAAAAGAGGCTAAGGGGGACGGGATGGCGTCCGGCCGCATGTGAACCGCGGCTGTGGAAGCAGGGACACCAGGACTCTGCCAGTGTTTGGTTCCTGGAACACCGCTGCACGAGATGTCCCGTCCGTCCGGCACCGCTGAAACCTCAGTGCCCGCGGCCAACGCCCCGACCGACCCGTTACCCCTGTCACCGGTAGCGGAGCTTGCAGCGTCTGTGAGGGAGGGCCCAGGCCTTACCATCGTCACCGCCCTGCCACCGGTCCCGGCTTCCATCCCAGCCGCACCGCCGATGACGACGGCCCTGGCAATCCGCCCGGCCACGACGGAGATGACGACGGCTTCGGCAGTCCGCCCGGCCGCAACGGCAGCGAAGCACCCATCCCGTTAACTATCTGGGCAGCCTGGTTCTGGACTGGGGTCAAGGGGTGCTGCCCATTTCTTAGGGGCAGCATCAGGGCCAGGTTGTTTGGGTGGGTGACTAAAGGACCCGTTACGTTGCCATTATTAAAAGTGTTAATTGTTGTTGCAACGTTAAAGTAATGTGCATCCCGTTGTGGGAAGATTGAAAATGCATGTGTGAAAATGTTTAAAATGTTTTATTCTTGTTGCAGTTAAAAGAAAAATAAAACCGGTGATGGACGGGCAGCCCGCGGACCGTCTGCATTTTGCTAAGGGGGAATGTGGCACCCTGGACAAGCCAGGGGCCACAGATAGCAACACACACACCCCCACCCCCAGCAGTTCACAGAAGACATCCCCA
This sequence comes from Anomaloglossus baeobatrachus, assembly GCF_048569485.1. Taxonomy (NCBI): domain Eukaryota; kingdom Metazoa; phylum Chordata; class Amphibia; order Anura; family Aromobatidae; genus Anomaloglossus; species Anomaloglossus baeobatrachus. The sequence continues at coordinate 27,512,224 of NC_134358.1, read as the reverse complement.
AAGTGACCTGCTTTCTTCCTCGGGCTCAGACAGACACACCAGGTGGGCGGAGTCAGGAGATGGAGACGCCCACTCAGGAGTTTGGCTGGCCTGAGGCAGGAAACGAGCCCAGTCAAGTTCAGGCAGAGGAAGAGGGAGGAGGTCTGCAGAGAGGCAGACATAGCCAGGGGCCTAGGTTGGAGCCTAGGGCCCTCGTACAGAAAGTCAGGCAGGCGGTAGTGGCCGTCTGCAGGGAGCCGGGGAGACTGTTGGTGGAACTGTAGGTAGCCGGGGCTGGGCGGTGGCCCACCGGTACTGAGCCGGGGAGCCAGCTGGAAGGCGGAACACAGGAGGAGTGTGCACGGAGGTGAAAGAAAGGACTTATACCACCAAACTGGGTCAGGGGAGAAACAACAACCGCAGCCATCTGTGGGGCCCGTCCATCCAGCCGTGTGTTTTACTGAGAACTGTGTCATCATCATTACCGGCTGAGTGAGTACCACCGTGCCGTGCGGCACCGCGCTGCCCCCGCGACCCTGCACCTCACCAAGCCCCGTAACCCGCCTGCTACCCATCCACCTACCTCACCGGGCCCCGGGACAACCAACCCCCTACCCACGGAGGGGAGAACTAACATCTAGCTGCTCCATACCATCACCCCCGGGATCCCCGTCCAGAGCAGCGGTGGTGTTCCAATCACCACAACCGTGGGTGGCGTCACGGACAATATAAATCTCCCTTACCAAATCCCCTTTTACTGTGGAGCCTGGGATCACAGACCAGGTCACGCCACCGTGATACCCACAGAAGTGACCCCGTGGCCCGGATCTGAGTACCCCCTGATCCCCGGGCGACACACAAACATCTTGGACAACTGACCCAGATCTTCTGCGTATAGATCCTTCTGACTCTTGAACCCAGACAGACGGGATGATGTGAGATCAGGGCTCTGCGGGGGCCGGATCATCACCTCCAGGAATCCTTGTTCCTCTTAATGACATCGGCTCTATGTTCGGGGTTGTTGTTCTGCTGCATAATAATTTTGTAGCAAATTAGACGATACCCTGATGATATTACAAAACGGATAAGTATCTGCCTGGATTTCTCAGCGTTGAAGACACCATTAATCTTGACCAAATTTCCAACCTCAGGTGCTGAAATCCAACCTTAAACTAGCAAAGACCCCCCCCCACCATGCTTCACTGTTCCTGTTTCTCGACTCTAGTCCTCAAGACCCAACAACAGATCATATTTTCAAGTTTTCCTCAATATTAGACAGGGAATAATTCCATCACCTGTGCAACATTAAGGAAATCATGAAAACCTGATTGAGGAAAACCTGAAAACATGCTCTGTTGGTGGGTCTTGAGGACTGGAGTTCAGAAACACTGCTGTAGATCCTCATCATTGTGTCACTCTCTAGCACTTCAGGGAATAAAGTGTTCAAAATACCTGCTGCCATTTTTCTGAAGCCTGGTTCCGAAGTTTTCATGCATGGTTGAGTGGCTTTGTCTTGTTTTCATGTATACGGTTTTGTTTTTGACCTCTACTCTTTTTTGCAGACTACTTTTGGCCAGACGTCTCTGAAAAGTATATAGGTGTAGCTGGTCCCGCTGGTTGTTTCCAGTTCTTGGTTGGTGAACTGATGGATGTTTTCTAATTTAGAAGTGAAGTAAATTTGATCTGTCTTCCATCTGCTGCGCTAAGTTTCCTTGGCCAACCACTAACATTGCCCATTTCTTGGTGACCTCACTGCTACGAAAAAAAAAGGCAGACACTTATTCATAAAGGAATACCTTCAGGAAGATGATTGATTGGCTCGACATTTAATACCAAAAATAAATTTGGGAAAAATTACCAAAATACAAGACTGTCACTGGGAAATATACACACATAAAGGAATTAAAATAGTGAATTGTAAAGTAACCTTATCTAATTTAAAATGGAATATTGTAAGAAACACATTCCCTGTTTACAAGGGAGAACATGCTGCCAACAACAATGGTTTAATTATCTCCATGAACTATTTAATCAGCCAACAAAGGTATATTATGGTCGCTAAGGGGTACTTTGCACGCTGCGACATTGCTACTGCGATCTCGTCGGGGTCAAATCGAAAGTAACGACGTCGCAACGTGTAAAGCCTAGATGCGCCGATATACGAGTAGTGTCGGTCATTTTCATAATGTTGCACCAATAAGAGATACAATGTTGTTCCTCGAGGAACATCTCCTTACCTGCCTCTGTGAAGCCCCGCAGGTGCAGTGTCGGTGCATTACCTTCAGGGACTCCACTCGGCTGGATCCTGTCACAGGTAGGGAATCTTCTATTTGTCGTGACGCCACTCTCAGTATTGCGGTCAGTGGGGACCGCCACTGCAGGTTGAGGGACACCTGGGGCTGATGGTGAGTGCAGTTAGTTGGAATAGCCTCCTGAGAGTGAGGCAAGCCCCAGGGCCCTGTGTAGGTGCGTAGTACCACAAGGCGCAGAATAACTCCACACACGCAGGATGTCTTTCAGGGGTTTTACTCACTTCAGGTGGCAGGGTGAGTAACCCGGGCGTAGCTGGGATGAACCAGGCTGGAACCAGGTATCCTTCAGGCTGACTTCTGATGGTGACTACCAACTCGCCTTCCTTAGCCCTTGGTGGTTTGGGGTAACCCCGACTTTTAGTCCCTATGGGGGTCACCCAGGGAAGTTGCTGAAGCCTCTCTCCCCTTCGTTTGCCGTTTGCTTGTTGCCTGGGCCAGATCACTCCAGCTGCTTGCCTCCTGTGAACTATGGGCCCTAACTGTGGCTACGTGGCTGCGGCTTTTAGGTGTTGTGGTGTGGGCTTTGAGGGCCCCACACCGGCAGGTTTAGCAAAGAAAGGTGGATCTATCCCCGCTCCGGGATCTGCCGCCCGTTTGGGCCTGGTTCTCCCTAGCAGTCTCCTTACTTCCCACTCTGTGCTCTCTCTCTAGCTGGAGATGGGTTTCGGGTAGCCCTCCTAGGTGACCGTTCTCCCCCGTCGGTAGCCACTGCGCGGACGCTGTCAGACTACAGCAGCCCACGGGATCTGCTCCTCACTCGAGCTCCCTGGACTCTGCACTGAGCCGGCTCACTGCTCCTCCTCTCCTGTTCTTGCCTACGCCACCTAGCAACCAGGCTCTCTTACCACACCCCTTGAGAGGAGATGGAGGCTTTTGGCCCCCTCCACTATTCCAGTGGAGGTGAAGGCTTTTCCCCCTCCTGGGATCCCCAGGGGTCCTCTCATAGGTACATGTGTGAGACCTGATCACTATGCGCCTGTGTAGTCACACCTCGGTTAGCCTTCTGGATTACCTGTATTGTACTGTCCCCATCATGGGTGCAGTACTCAGTGGTGCCTGACCAGGTCAGGGGCGCCACATTCCCCCTTAGTTATCACCAGCACGTCCTCGGGCTGCAAGACAACATTTTAACATGCATAAAACATTAAAACATGTAAAACATTTTTAAAAGCACCAGGTACCATACATCACCACCCTCCACCCACAAGTCCGTTAACCCACCCAAACCCTTTCACGTTGGCCGCGCCTTCAGCCACTTCTGGCAGGATGTAGAGGCGGCTTTCATGGTCTGGTGGTTTCAGGGTATACCTGGCCTGGTGGATCCGCGCCTTCAGCCTCTTCTGGCAGGATGTAGAGGCGGCCTCCACAGTTGGTGCTGACCAGGTACCCTCTTTGTGGTGGAGAGCCAGGCCCCATAAACAGGCATGCTCTCTGGTTGCAGGTAAGCCAAGGCCCTATATACGGACGTGCTCCCCTGGTTGCAGACGAGCCAAGCCCCTAAACAGGCTGACTCTGGTGGTGGTGGTGCCCTCTGGTGTAACTATTTACACTGCGAGAGTTTGTGGCTATAGCCAGTTCATAGCCTTAAGGTTTATTTCTCACATCAGTTTATGTGGGCACATTCTTAAACTTGTAAAACGTTGCAAAACAAACTTTTCAAACTGGTAACTTGCTTTACTTTACATGAACTTATGCAGACTCCTCTTCACCAGGGCTTGGGCCTGTAGGGCTGCGGCACCTGTTGCTTCCTTGACCTTTTTCTTCATCTGTGGTAGTCTCGTCAGTAGGTCCTTTGTCTTTTCTTTCTTTATCGCTGTCTTTCCTTTCTTCTTCTTTAGGACATGGTGCTACATCTAGCGCGTACCACCCTCTTTCTCCTTGATGCATGGTAAATTGTACGGAGTCTCCCATCTTTAAGTTTCTTCCAGGATGTCCTCTGGGCAAGTGGGCTCTGACGTCTCGTCTATTGACAAAAATGCCCTCTTTCATACCTGATGCCACTATAAAGCCGTATCCGCTCTTCAAGTTAAAGTCTTCCACAATTCCTCTACAAAGGGGTCCTCTGACCTGTGCTTTGGCTCTTCTCAGGAACCGTTTTTCTTCTAGGTCTCTGGCCGTTATTTCATCTCTCTGCTCTGGGGATGGCGGTGCAGGGAAAGACTGGGTTCTGCTACGGCGCCGTGTCTTGCGGACTGGATTCTGCGAGGTACAGCTTACCAGCTCCCAGGTGAGGCTCTTAGGCAAATCTTCTTCAGCAGACGGTGTCAGGTCTTCCTCATCCCAGCGGGAATATGGCAACATCTCTGGCTCTGGGCATGGATCCACTGCTGGTGGCTCCTGAGTCAGCTCCTCAGCTTCCTGGCCTCCCCTCCCCCTTAGTTCTTCTGAGCACTCCTTTGGTGGCAGTGCTGGGGATGGACTTTCTTCAGCAGGCCCAGGCGGGGGACTCTTTGGCGTAGTTGCTGCAGGGGTTGCCGGAATCCTCTTGGGGGTGTGCGGAGGGAGCATGTACTGATCCACCATCTCCTGTGGGAACTTGGCCTCCATGTCAGCCTTCAGCTGCCACTATGCGGAGTCTTCACCTATCAGAGATTTCCTTGCAGGGACCTCCTTGGGCTGGGGAGCGGTGTTTGCTCTGGCCTTGCAGGCCGGGGTAAACAGAGGTACATTCTTGTCTTGGCGGGCCGCGCCTGACATGGCGGCGGCCTGGTCTTGGCGGGCCGCGCCCTGCATGGCGGCGGCCTGGATCAGCGTCGCTGTCGCAGCTGCGATGGGATCTGTGCAGGCTGGGCTGGGCGTCGCTGCAGCGATCGGAGCTTGGCGGGCCGCACCTGGCGTGGCTGCGGCCTGGTTCAGCACCTCGCCTGCGGCGTGGATGAGCGTCGCTGCTGCGGTGGGGTCTTGGCGGGCCGGGCCTAGCATGGCGGCGGCCTGGGTCAGCGTCACACCTGCGGCGTGGATGAGGGTCGCGGTGGCAGCCGGATCTTTGCGGGCCGGACTTGGCGTTACTGCAGGGACCGGGTCTTGGTGGGCCGAGCAGGGCATCGCTGCAGCGGCCTGGGCTTGGCGGGCCGCACCTGGCGTGGCTGCGGCCTGGCTCAGCGTCGCTGCGCCGGGCGCCTCTTCAGGGACCGCGGGCGTGGCAGCAGGGGTCGGGGCACTCGCGCTGGCAGGGGCAACACTGTACTCACCCATCGGTGGCACCATCGGGGTCTGAGTCGTCGCCGCTCGGTCTGGCACTCGTCGCGTGGCTCTCCCCTCGTAGGCCTGAACCGCTGCAGCCATCTCCAGAAGCTCCATGCGTTCCTCTCTGATCTGCTCTACGACCCGGGTCTCCAGTCGGTCGCAGAACTGGGCAAGCTCCCGATACCACCAGGCAGCGGAGCCTGGCTCTGGGTTTCTGCGTTCAGACGCCATTTCCTCTGCGCCGTCTTCTGCACGATTTCCCAGCAGTGGACTCGTCGCTGCCTCCAGTAGCAGGCTCTTCAGTTTCTGCTCTGCCTCTTCCAGCAGCAGGCTTCTGGCTCCCTTTCTGTCCCGACGTCTCTGAACGCCTCCGCTCTCTTCACTTGCGAGGTCAGGACTCTGCAGGGGATCTCTGGGTAGCCACACCTCTTCGTGGGCGGTAACTTCTCCCAGCGCGGGCTGCTGTTGTTTTTCAGCGCGCTTTTCATGGTGGCAATATGGCGGCGCTTCCAATTTTCCAAGCGGACCGCCCAGGCACATGGTCACCTGTCTGAACAGGTCTAGTCCTTATCCTGTTCGTGACGCCAGATGTGAAGCCCCGCAGGTGCAGTGTCGGTGCATTACCTTCAGGGACTCCACTCGGCTGGATCCTGTCACAGGTAGGGAATCTTCTATTTGTCGTGACGCCACTCTCAGTATTGCGGTCAGTGGGGACCGCCACTGCAGGTTGAGGGACACCTGGGGCTGATGGTGAGTGCAGTTAGTTGGAATAGCCTCCTGAGAGTGAGGCAAGCCCCAGGGCCCTGTGTAGGTGCGTAGTACCACAAGGCGCAGAATAACTCCACACACGCAGGATGTCTTTCAGGGGTTTTACTCACTTCAGGTGGCAGGGTGAGTAACCCGGGCGTAGCTGGGATGAACCAGGCTGGAACCAGGTATCCTTCAGGCTGACTTCTCATGGTGACTACCAACTCGCCTTCCTTAGCCCTTGGTGGTTTGGGGTAACCCCGACTTTTAGTCCCTATGGGGGTCACCCAGGGAAGTTGCTGAAGCCTCTCTCCCCTTCGTTTGCCGTTTGCTTGTTGCCTGGGCCAGATCACTCCAGCTGCTTGCCTCCTGTGAACTATGGGCCCTAACTGTGGCTACGTGGCTGCGGCTTTTAGGTGTTGTGGTGTGGGCTTTGAGGGCCCCACACCGGCAGGTTTAGCAAGGAAAGGTGGATCTATCCCCGCTCCGGGATCTGCCGCCCGTTTGGGCCTGGTTCTCCCTAGCAGTCTCCTTACTTCCCACTCTGTGCTCTCTCTCTAGCTGGAGATGGGTTTCGGGTAGCCCTCCTAGGTGACCGTTCTCCCCCGTCGGTAGCCACTGCGCGGACGCTGTCAGACTACAGCAGCCCACGGGATCTGCTCCTCACTCGAGCTCCCTGGACTCTGCACTGAGCCGGCTCACTGCTCCTCCTCTCCTGTTCTTGCCTACGCCACCTAGCAACCAGGCTCTCTTACCACACCCCTTGAGAGGAGATGGAGGCTTTTGGCCCCCTCCACTATTCCAGTGGAGGTGAAGGCTTTCCCCCTCCTGGGATCCCCAGGGGTCCTCTCATAGGTACATGTGTGAGACCTGATCACTATGCGCCTGTGTAGTCACACCTCGGTCAGCCTTCTGGATTACCTGTATTGTACTGTCCCCATCATGGGTGCAGTACTCAGTGGTGCTTGACCAGGTCAGGGGCGCCACACCTCCACCGGCTATGCGGAAGAAAGGAGGTGGGCGGGATGTTTACGTCTCGCTCATCTCCGCCCCTCCGCTTCTATTGGCCGCCTGCCGTGTGACATCGCTGTGACGCCACACGACCCGCCCCCTTATGAAGGAGGCGGGTCGCCGGCCAGAGCGACATCGCAGGGCAGGTAAGTGCGTGTGAAGCTGCCGTAGCGATAACGTTCGCTACGGCAGCTATCACAAGATGTTGCATGTGCGACGGGGGCGGGTACTATCGCGCTCGGCATCGCAAGCATCGGAAACCCTTAGTTTGTCATCTAGTCGGCTGTATTTTGGATCGGACAATATTCAATAATAGGTTTTCATGAACTCCTACCATCAGCCAGTGAATATGAGCCTCAAGTCAAAGCTCCTGACTGTGTATATAGTGTTCAAGCATCATTGTATATCATGCACAGTCTATAAAGTAGGCAACTGATGTAAGCGCTACAGAATATGTTGGCGCTATAGAAATAAAACTTATTATTATTATTATGTAGGCATATCCATCAAGGAAGGAGATGTAAGGCTTCTCCTGTGAGTGAAATAAACTCCTTCTATGCCTCTGGAACTCCAAATTAATAAGATTAGTTTTACAAGCTCTCGGGAAATCAATACAGCACACACATGCTTTTTCTATTTTATTAGTACATGTGACCAGTTTATATAAGGTCACAGACAAAGGAAGAAATGTGTTGTGAATGTCAGTTATTCTTTTGCTGCTGTGAGGCTCCCTCTTGTGGCCAGGAATGGTTTGGACAGAGACCAGGTGTGCTGGAGCAATGGGCGTTTCCATTGCTAACTTTCTGCCTATTTAAACCTTGGTCTGCTAGCAGTCTGAGCCGGTTGTCATTTGTTCTTTAGTTTACCAGCCTTCTCATCTTGCTCCAGACCACATCTACCCCAGATAAGTGCTTTGTTCTTTCTTATGTTGTTTTGTTCTTTTTGTTTTTATCTGGGTTTTCATTTACTGTGGTTATTGTCAGTTCATTTGCATGCAGGAATCTTCCCTCTCTGTTGCTTAGCTGGGAAGCTCCCTGCAGCTATGTTTGGAGTATTGCTCCTATAAGTCCATGTGTTTGTTGCTTCTTGAATTTGTAATTGTTCCTGCTTTCTGTTCATTGGTTTGACAAGAGCGCCTGGTATAGGACGGAGTTTAGATCGTGCGATCTGAGGACTTTTTGTACTATCAGGTATTTGGATTTTTGTAGGGTTTTTCTCTGGCCACCATCAGCCTCTTTCCTATTTTTTCCTATTTAGTCAATGGGGCCTCACCTTTGCTAATCCTATCATCCATCTGTGTGTTGTGTTTTCCTATATCACCGTAGTCTTTGAATGTGGGGGGCTTGCTATACCTTTGCGGTCTATTTCTGAGGCAGAGAGTTATTCATCCTTCCTTCCTTTCCTTCCTTTAGGATAGCTAGTTCTCTGGCTGGGTTCGCGGTGCATAGGATGTAGGTTCACCCCTCAGCTACTTCTAGTGTTGATGGTTAGTAAGGGGATGGCAGCCAGATTAGTTGCCAATGCTCTTGTCACCTTTTTTGCCTTTGGCTGAATTTGCCCTTAACAATAGGGCTAGCTCTACCACATTGGTGTCCCCATTTTTCTGCAATTTTGGGTATCACCCCAGGTCCTTCTCGTGGCAGCTTGAGGCATCTTACTGTCCGGGGGTGGATTCTGTGGTAAACAGAATGCAGCAGATTTGGGGGCAGGTAGTGGATAATTGTTTCAATCCCAAGAAACTACCCAAAAGTTTGCCAATCGGCGTCAAACTCTTGGTCCCCGGTTTAAAGTGGGGGACATGGTGTGGTTGTCCTCTAAAATATTCATATGAGACTTCCATCTCCTAAATTTAAATCCAGATTTATTGGACCTTATATAATTTTGGAGATTATCAACCCTGTATCTTTCCGTTTGACTCTGCCTGTGTCATTTAAGATTCACAATGTCTTCCATAAGTCCTTGTTGAAGAGACATGTGGAGCCAACAGTTCCTGCAGCAGCGCCTCCTGACCCTGTTTTGGTACAAGGGGATCTGGAGTATGAGGTTGAAAAAATTCTGGATTCCAGTCGCTGTAGGCGGAAGCTTCAGTACCTTCTGAAATGGAAGGGTTATGGGCAGGAGGATAACTCTTGGGTTGTGGCTTCTGACATTCATGCGGACAGGTTGGTTCGCGCCTTCCATCATGCTCATCCTGAGCGTCCCAGTGGCATTGGTGAGGGTTCGGTGACCCCTCCTCAATGGGGGGGGGAGGTACTGTTGTGAATGTCAGTTATGCTTTTGCTGCTGTGAGGCTCCCTCTTGTGCTCAGGAATGGTTTGGACAGAGACCAGGTGTGCTGGAGCAATGGGCGTTTCCATTGTTAACGCTCTGCCTATTTAAACCTTAGTCTGCTAGCAGTCTGAGCCGGTTGTCATTTGTTCTTTAGTTTACCAGCCTTCTCATCTTGCTCCAGACCACATCTACCCCAGATAAGTGCTTTGTTCTTTCTTATGTTGTTTTGTTCTTTTTGTTTTTATCTGGGTTTGTCATTTACTGTGGTTATTGTCAGTTCATTAGCATGCAGGAATCTTCCCTCTGTTGCTTAGCTGGGAAGCTCCCTGCATCTATGTTTGGAGTATTGCTCCTATAAGTCCATGTTTTTGTTGCTTCTTGAATTTGTAATTGTTCCTGCTTTCTGTTCATTGGTTTGACAAGAGCGCCTGATATAGGATGGAGTTCAGATCGTGCGATCTGAGGACTTTTTGTACTATCAGGTATTTGGATTTTTGTAGGGTTTTTCTTTGGCCAACATCAGCCCCTTTCCTATCCTTTCCTTTTTAGTCAATGGGGCCTCACCTTTGCTAATCCTATCATCCATCTGTGTATTGTGTTTTCCTATATCACCGTAGTCTTTGAATGTGGTGGGCTTGCTATACCTTTGCGGTCTATTTATGAGGCAGAGCGTTATTCATCTTTCCTTCCTTTAGGATAGATAGTTCTCTGGCTGGATTCATGGTGCATAGGATGTTAGTTCAAACCTCAGCTACTTCTAGTGTTGATGGTTAGTAAGGGGATGGCGGCCAGATAAGTTGCTAATGCTCTTGTCACCTTTTTTGCCAATGATCTATTGTGATCTTCCATGGTTCCGGATCATAACAGAAATGGGTCCAACTTATGAGCTAGCAGAAACAAAAGGAGCATGAACAGAAATGTGAAACTTCCCTATCCATTCAGTATTATTCGATCACACTTTGATGTCAGAATTGAGTACAAGATGGATACAAGAGAGAACAAAATGGATTCTATTCTCTCACACTCCCATTATCAGAGAGAATGAAGCTATGCACTCAGATCTATAGTTCAGACACCACTCGGTGCCATTACTTTACTTCTTCATTCAAACATTTCCTATTTTAACCCCTTAGTGACCACCAATTGGACTTTTTACTGACCTTAGATATAAGTGAGTAGTATCCTCTGACGCGTGAAAATGCAGCAGCTGTCAGCTGTACACTATAGCTGGTACTCTACTGAATAAACCACAGTCAATGTTGGCATCGACCATGGCCATTTAACTACTTAGATCAAGGGTTTGTAACTTGGCTGGGTATGTGGGTCGCACTCAAAAAATTTGAATTTGTGGGGCCACATTCATTACAGGATAAAGTGAAATTTTTAATTATTAGTAATGATGAGCGAGTGCTACTATGCTCGGGAACTTGTTACTCATTAAAAACAATTGGATGCTCAGATCTTGTATTAATGCCCCATCCTGGTTTATTCTTGTTGTAATATCATAAACTTGGTGCACATCTTGTAATGATGTTCCCATCCTGGTACCTATCTTGTAGTAATGTGGTCATTCTGGTCCTAGTCATGTAGTAAAGTGCTCATCCTTAACCCCTTCTTGTAGTAATGTGCCCATCCTTGTCCCATCTTGTAGTAATGTAGCCATCCTTTTCCCCATCTTCTAGTAGTATCTCCATCCGTGTCCCCATCTTTTAGTAATGTCCCCATCCTGGTCGCTATCTTGTAGTAATTTGTCCCTTCAGGTCCTAATCTTGTGTTAATGTGCCTATCCTTGTAGTAATGTGTCCATCCTTGTCCCCATCTTGTAGTAATGTGCCCATCTTTGTCCCCATCTTGTATGAATGCACCATCCTGGTTCCCTTCTTGTAATATCCTCATTCTGGTCCATCTTGTAGTAATCTCCTCATCCTGGTACTCCATTCTATCAGCATCAGATATATTAAATGTAATATCCTCTCTTAGCCCTTTTCAAATTGAACTAATTTGCCCAATTCAAATCTAATTTTGTTCAAGACTGAGCAAAAATTGTGGAAAACTGAAATAAGGGTGTGTGCACACAATGCCTGGAATCAGCCTAAAAAAGCACCTCAAAAGGGCTGCTTAAAAATGAGATAATGCATATGCCATTGCTGTGCACATGTACATGAAAATATGGAAACAGTTAAGATGAGTAGTACGTGCATTCTTCAAACAGCTCCTGCTAGGAAAGCCACTAGCTTCAGGGAAAAGACTTTCGGGGTTTTCCTGAAGCGGCTTTGCCTAGAGAAACACTTGGCTGCTCTACTGCTGAAAAAAAGACATTGACCCTGTGTATGCTCACCGGGTGAGTAGAGGATTAGTGGACTCACTGGGCCACAACACACAGAAAACCAAGAGGGGCTTGACTGCAGAACCACACCTGGTTTTCTCCAGAGCCCCTAATACTGAGGGTGTTATGCTGCAGGTGTGAGACCGGGTGCCACTCGGGAAGGCTGGTGCTGTGACGGCTGGCCCCAGGGGTACGGGAAAAGAAGTCTCTGATGGTGAATAACAGCAGCCGCAGGTGTAGAGGTTTCAAGCTGGGATGGATTTATCAACACTGGCAATTTTCTCTCCAGTCTTGATGAGGGGCTGTGGCGGAATCAGACACTCCTGATTCATGAAGGTACACGCCTCATCAAAAATCAAGAGAATCTGACTAGCAAAGTGTGTCAATGTGTTCCACGCTACAAATCTTGCCTAGTCCCTGACTGGAATAAGATTTTTTATGTATAGAACACTACAGCTAGTCATTATGAATTAGACAAGCCATGGTGTCCCCCCCCTGCGTGCCCTGTCACACCCCTGCTTCACCCAGCTCTTTCCATTTGGGCATAGTTAAGAGAATTTGGCTTGAAAAGTTAAAAAAGTTGTAAAATCTTTGCGCAATTTTAAAGTGTTGTGGATTTTCAAAGCAATTTACACCCAAACTCTTGCTTTCATGAATCGATACCATTGTGTGCATCTACCTAAAAAGTGGCTTTCTCTATCAGGGCATTGTTTCCTGCCACTCTAACAGAATTGCAATGTTCAACGTCGCTACTGTTGGGTTCAAACTATTGGTGTCACGCGAGTAACAATGGAAGTATATTGCACAATGCAACACACTACAACAGAAGGGATACACCAGGGACACTTTAACAGTGGTGGGCCCTAAGATTAGTGAGGGGATACATGGGACACCTAATTCACTCACCTGTAGCTGTACCCTACTTTCATAGCCAGTCGCTATACAGGTTGCGCACCAGTCACCGAATAGGATACCTGATTCCATGACAGGCCTTGTATTAACCTTAAAAAACAGGAAAGCCAGCAAAAACTGTGCACTGCACTAAAAATTCCAAACTGTGCTTTTTATTAAAATTTTTGGCAAAAAATTGCAATTTCTTGAGCTACCCTGCCACGTCACGGCAAATTTCTTTCGGGCAGTCCTACTCTAAAATATTCTTATTTAAAATGTGCCTTATGGCCTCACATATGAAAAAGTAGAACTGTTTATAGCAGCACTTACCTGGTGTTTTTCAATCTTGTACCCATGACTGAATCATGGCTGTGGGCGGGACAGGTCCAAGCAAATGCTGCCTAAAGTAAATAGCTTGCGGACAGAGCTTGGTGACTGAATGTGAACAGCCATCAATTGCCAAAATCAAAAACCCTGTCCACAGGCTATTTATTTCAAGCAGCATTTGCTTGGGCCTGGCCCGCCCACAGCCATGATTTAGTCATGGGTATGGGATTGAAAAGCACCAGGTAAGTGCTGCCATACACAGTTCTACTTTTTCATATGTGAGGCCGTATGGCACATTTTAAATAAGAATATTTTAGAGTAGGACTGCCCTAAAAAGATTTCACATGACGTGGCGGGGTAACTCAAGAAATTGCAATTTTTTGCCAAACATCTCAAATTTTAAAATAGTGCAATTCGGAATTTTTAGTGCAGTGCACATCGTATAATACATGGCCTTTTTGAGTTGAACTGGCTTGCTTGTTTTTCTTCCCTGTATTAACCTTGGCTAGTGAGTTGGCAGGTGAGGAATGCTAGCCCTACCGCTGCAATAATAAAATACCAAGAGAAGAAAAGACAGACCGAGGAAAACACAACAACAGACAGCTGCAGTCAGCATCAAGACTGCAGTCAACACAGCAACTTGCAGAGAGGGCTCCACCAGCTCCTTCCACCTCCAGGCCAAGCATCCAAATGAGTTAGTGAATAACCGACACCCTTTACTGGGAGCAGAGGGTATATATAGGGACTGGAAGTGGTCCAAACCAGAAACACCGGGGAAAGTAATGGAATGCTTGCTGGCAAGGAATACGGACATTAACCCTTTTGTTGCCAAGGGAAAGGGCATACATTTAGTGTGCAGAATCTCAAAGCAAAGAGACTCTGGCCCAGCACCTGTCACTAGTCTCTACAAGAGAGACAATCATGACAATTGGACTACTTATCTAATTTGCTAGATTTTGCCCCAAATTACTTCATTCATGGTTTTGAATTCACAGGTTTTCTTCTGATTTTGAAGTGGGAGAGCAAGAAACCATGGGATAAAGCCACCGAAGCAGCACTGGAAAAAATTCTTAGAGGGGCCGATGCTGAAAAATGAAGTGGAACGTAAGGATGAATGAGAACCCAATTTTTTTTATTTGACCCTCATAGTCTTGTAAAACTTTCAAAATGTACATTTTGTAAATTGTTTTGCCAAAATGTTCCACTTTTACTGTCGTAGGCAAAAAAATATTTGTTTTGGATCTGGGCCTGGTACATAAGTTTCTTACTTTGCACATTCTGCTTTATGGTGCTTTGTATTAACACTTTTAAAGAACATCATTATCCCAAGAATTCCATAGAGAACCCAAAGGTCTCAATAAAGCTTTAATGAGGTCATTTGGCTACAAAGACATTGGTCAATGCATCAATTATTCAGCGTTCTTCAAAGTTATTTACTGAAAACTCCTCAAGTTTTGGCGACCGGACAACATTGCAGAAAATGATATTATGAATTCATAGTTATAGGAGAAATGTATATACATTTACAAGATATTTCAGTCTGGTGGGCAGTTTAGATGAGAGAATGTAAGTTTTACTTTATTCAGTTAAATACTACTTAGATAAAGTTTGTTATGCTCACCGAGGAGCGGCGAGCGTCCGGAGGTGAACCCACTGGACCGTGCACCGGACTCCCCTGAGTAGGCGACCAGCAGCGAACCCCTATACAGGGACTGTGCGGCGCCTCCCCAGAAGGCCTAAATGCACGGCAGCCAGGAACCGGTAGTAGGAGTCTCTGTAAGGTCAGGTGTAGCAAGGTTGTGACGTCCGCAGCCGGCAGAACACGGGAATGGCACCGGAGATGTTCACAGCAGGTGGCGTCCACAGTAGGTACGGCACAGATAATGTCCATGGCAGGTAGGGCACGGTGACGTCCACTGTAGGTATGAGTGGTGACGTCCACAGCCGGAATGGTACAGATGGCACTACGGTGAGACAAAGGATTAGAACCAGGTATCAAATGCACAGATATCAGATAAGAGCACAAACGGGTCTGGACACTGGCAAAGCTCTAATAGAAGCGTTGCTCGGGCACCTGCTGCCGGGGGAGGTGAACCTAAATACCCATTAGGTAACAGGTGACCTCTGAGGTCACTTCCAGAAAACGGGGCATACCGCTTTAAGAAAGGGGGCGTGGCCTCGCGCGCAGCCTAGAGTCACTTACTGCAATTCTGTGTGAGGACGGGAGACAGGAAGAGGCTGCAGCAGACCTGGGAGCAGGACGTACAGCAGGACCCGGACCAGGGGCAGCGCCTGCAGAGCCATGGGACCGGTAAGAGGAAGGCCGTCGCTGCCTGGGGCTGGGACCAGGAGTGCACGTGGGAGCCATGCTGGGACTGGGCAGATGTGAGGGAGAGCGCCCCCCACGGGGTCTGGCAGGACCGGGCGTTACAAAGTTGAAGAAGTTTCTATATTTTCAAATTTTACACATTTTTTTTTTTTAAAAGAAATAGTGAATATATTCCAAGACTGTGTTCTTAGCCTAAATATGAAGATGTACAGTTATAAAAAGATAAATTAGCAAGAAAAAAAATTACAATATGCCATATACAGTATGGTAATTTGATAATGGCGATTGTAATGCATCTTACTTCAACTATTAAAAGTAACAAAAAAATGAAAAGTATTGTAATATGAAACCTATATGGAAACTAATTAATTGGTTTTGGAGCCCAAAAATATCAAACACAAAAAATGAAAAAACAAAAAATTGGATAGCTACTACAGATCAAGGCATAAAGATTGTAAGCCACTCCTGTAAGTTGTAAATCACTTTGTATACAGAGGACTACAGTTATGTCTTATGGGGTCATACCCTTCGTTGTTAGGTAGGGTGGAATACCTTAGGATCTTCTAGGGTACCCCTTAGCCTTTTTATCTCTATCCCATATACGTTTATATTAACAATTTCAGCTCACTTTTTGTTATTTTGTCTGTTTGATTTTGCATAACATTTCTAGGCTATTCTATATTAGCAGGGACAGGCTAAGGGTAAGCCGACGTGGAATGGGGGGCCCAAATACTTATGGTGTCATACCCTCCATTGTTAGGAAAGGCTAAACCCCCTGGGGGCTCGTAGAGCAGCCCTTAAGGCCGCTTTACACGCTACGATTTATCTGACGATCTCAGTAGCGATGTGACACGCCCAGATCATAGTTATGATTTGCCGAGATCGCACATAGGTCGTTTAGTAGCGGTCACACGTACACATCTTGTCAAGGGAGGAATTTGCGTTGAAGACTGCTAATGGAGTCTTCATTTGGGATATCCAGAGACGGTGCCATATTAGCTGTATATCAGTGCCAATATATCAATGTATATAAGACAAAGAACACAGACATGCTCTCTCTCAGCCAGCGTCATCAACTGAGCTAGTTTAATTCGATAGATCCAATTATACAGTAAGTAAGCATGAATAACCTTGAAGCTAACAAGGAGTGCTTTCACTCCCCTATTTCTCACATCCCATTGCCTGCCTCCCGTACATTCCTTCTATGTGAACATTACTGATAACACTGTTACAGCTTCACATTCTGGCTTCATCATCTTTGATTAACTCCTTCATGATTATACAACTTTGAATTATACTATGGGTCTATGCGATGGCTACATAGAAAGACAGATAATTATACAACTACATCTACATTTTGATTATTCATATATACAGATATTCTTATTATGTTAGAACAAACAAGCTATAGCTCAGGCGACCTCCACAATCTCACAAACAACGCAACATCTTTCAGCGATATATTGTTTGACCCAAGCGGTTGTGTGGATGTTGTTCGTCGTTGGCAGGGTGTCAAACGTAGCAATATGTCTGCTGCGTTCCAAACGACGAACAATATTTTGAAACTGAACGACCTGTCAACGCTCAACGATTTTACACCTATTTGCGATCGTTCGGAGTCGCATGTAGGTGTCACATGCAACGACGTCGCTAACGATGACGGAAGTGCATTACGTAAATCGTGACCCCGACAACATATCGTCAGATAAATCGTAGCATGTAACGGGGCCTTTAGCCTCTCTATCTTTCTCCCGGATACATTGTGTGTTCTTTCTGTTTTTGCTGTTTTTTTATACATCTTTTTGATTGTGTTAGGTGTGTATTGTCACGATTTTAAATATAAACTAATAAAGAGTGTTCTTATAAGAGAATTGAGTTTTTTTCGTAAATATAAAATACACTGATATACTTTACTTTGTCAAACCTGATTTTCAACCCACTGTAGGAGTTTCAGCTCTCTTGTAGCTGCTTGTATACGCATGGGTACAGGATTTTAATATCTAATACAAAATAAAGTTTATTGTCTTTCATTAACCTGTCAACTCAAAATGGAAACAGTTTTCTTCAGCATATATGGATAAACAAAAAAAAAGTCCTTTCTCTATGTAAGGCAAAATAAATCAGTCTCACCAACTTTGTCAAATGAGCCTCTTAGGCTATAGCATAGAGTATTCACCAGCTCCGTCTTTCTCCATCTTTAGCACACTGCCCATCAATTTGAGTTGGTCCAGCTGCCTTTTATTAGGACAGTAAGGGGTACTTTGCACACTGCGACATCGCTAGCCGATGCTAGCAATTCCGAGCGCGATAGTACCCACCCCCACCGCACATGCGATATCTTGTGATAGGCGCCGTACCGGACATTATCGCTACGGCAGCTTCACACGCACTTACCTGCCCTGCGACATCGCTCTGACCAGCGACCCGCCTTCTTCCTAAGGGGGCGGGTCATGCGGTGTCACAGCAACGTCACACGGCAGCCAGCCAATAGCAGAGGGGCGGAGATGAGTGGGACGTAAACATCCCGCCCACCTCCTTCCTTCCGCATAGCCGGTGGAGGCAGGTAAGGAGATGTTCCTCGCTCCCGCGGCTTCACACACAGCGATGTGTGCTGCCGCAGGAACGAGAAACAACATCGTATCTCCTATTGGTGCGACATTATAAAAATGTCCAACACTACACAGATCACCGATTTACGACGCTTTTGCGATCGTTTATCTGCGCATCTAGGCTTTACACGTTGCGACATCGTTACTGGATGTGCGTCACTTTTGATTTGATCCCGACGATATCTCAGTAGCGATGTCACAACGTGCAAAGCACCCTTAAGGCCTGAACTGGAGTAGAGGAGTGACATTTTCCCACTAAGGCTCTTTTGTCACTCCTAAAATTCAGACCCAAAATCTAGTCATAAATAAACTACTCAGTAATAAAGATGAGCGATCCTGCCAAGGATTCAGTATCACCAAGCCCACCTGAGATAGTATAGGGGGGCTGTAAAAGAAAGAAAATAAAAAAGGGTAGTATGTACTTACTGAGTCTCCCCATAGGTGCAGTGCTACTTCCGTGGCCAATAATTATCCCTCCTACATATTCACTGCTTTCCCCTCACACCGGCATCTCTGATTGGCTGCTGTTCGACCATGCCCTCATCCTCTGAGACAGCGTCTGTGATTGCTTGGAATCTCAAAAGCTGTTTGTGTCCTTATGCTAGTGATAAATGAATAAATAATAAAATGGCATAAGGTCCCTCCATGTATTGAAACCAGCATAGATAAAGCCACGGCTACAGGCTGCGTATAAAAATAAAAGGAACCACATGTGTGGCGCCCCTGAGGCTTCAGTCGCCACAGGGTACTGCAACTGACTTAAGGTGCGGTACTCATCCTGCATCCAGAGGAGGTCGGTGCCACTTACACCACATACAACTCATTCACACAACCAGGTAGCCCTCCCCACTGGGGACTGGGCTAGGGTTGGGTTTCTAAGGCAGTCACCAAACATGGGTGGCAGCCACCCACTAGTGACAGAGACTCGAGGGAGGAGCAGCCACCAGGAGTCAGGAGCCAACACAACAGTTAGTAAGTTCTCCAGCAGGAGAGGAAAGGAGCAGACGGTCTAACCGGTGGCTCTGGTGGGACACAGGTATAACGACAGTCGCCGAGGGGAGAGCTTCATTGCTCCCTCGGGACCAACACAGCTCAGGGTGCAGAATCCTAGGGTGAACCATACTTCAGCTTGGATCATCAGAATCTGCAGGACAGGGGGATTGCATGTACCTCTGGCCACCACAGTTCCCGGAGCACAGTGCTACATAGGGTCTGGAGCCATAATCTGAGTCTGGCCCCACAGCGGACCCGCGGAACCTGCATACGGGACGGGAGACAACAAGTCAAGAGCAGGGGTCCCCAAGTAGCTTCAGGCCATTGGGATCCATTTCAACAGGCGTAAGCAGGAAGGGCTGACCGACCACTGCACCGGGTCTAACCTCCAATGGATCCGGGATCAACTGGGGCCCAGCACAGCAGTGGCCAGTACTTCAGCGGCAGCAACCAGGTTACCAAAAGAACTGTGAGTAAAACACCTGGAACCTGCAGAGACTGTGTCTGCCTGTTCTTGCTGGTGCTGTCGCACCGCGCTTTGGTGCCTGCCATTACTACTTCCCTCATCATCCTCCCTGGGGCCCACTCCACCTGTAGGGAGCAGAAACAGCTCGGCTGCTACTACCATCCACCCCGCAGGACAGCGACAGCATCGGCAGCTAATTCCCTGGCCGCATACCACAGGTGGTGTCACGAAATCAAACCTCCATCACAACCCTCTTCTTTCTTGTACACCTGGAGGCCACGAAACGGGACACAAGGGCTACCCAGTGACATTCCCAGGCCCGACATCATCGGCCTGGTGACAAGTATTTAACCCTTGCCCCGTGGGTGCTACACATGCAGATTTTTTTTTATAAATAAAAAAAAACTAAAAAAAACCATAGACCCTCCCTATTACTAAACTAGGGCTTTGTGACAGCTGTGGGCTAGCATTAACCCCCTTATCACCCCGATTGCCATCGCACCAGACCAATTGGGAACAGCCGGGTAAAGTTCCAGGATTGTCAAATCTAATGGAGGCTAGCTGCAGGCTGCTATTTTTAGGCTGGGGGGCCCAATAAACATGGGTCTCTGCAGCCTGAGAATACCATCCCCCAGCTGTTGGGTTTTATCTTGGCGGTTCCTCTTATTTTGATATACAGCTAAAATACGCGCACAGCTGAGGGCTGCAGCCTGTAACCCTATGCTTTATTTGTGCTGGTATTGTGACGCCCTGGCAAAACCAGGTAGTCACAGTTAGGCCCCCGCATTACACCTTTCCCACACTAGGAAACAAACATCCAACCATTAGACCCTAGTCACCCCCCTTAGGGACAGTTAGACACACCAGTGGGCGTGGCCAGGCGGTTGGTGCACGCCCACCCAGGGGTTTAGACTGCCCAGGGCGGGAAAAGCATCAGATCAGTGCAGTTTGAGAGTTGAGTAGTGGAGGTCAGGCCTGTGTGTCAGGCCTGAAGCAGACTGACAGGTACCAGGGTAGGAGCCCTGGTGCCACTGGCTAGGAGGCAGACGGTGGTCTCCATCGACAGGAGACGGGAAGACGGCTCGGTGGAACTGAGGTGGACCGGGCCATGGTTGTAGCCCGCCGGTACCAACACGGGGAACTGACCCGGAAACCGTAGCACAAAAGGGGGTACTCGGACCCTGAAGCCAGGAACCAGAACCTACTGGAACTGGTTAAATAACCGATTGAGGCCAGGACTAGAGGTCCTGTCCCACCCAAAGTTCCTCATAAAAGACAACAACCCACCAATTAGGGATAAGAGGTCACCACCAAGGCCCATAGATTCCTCGGGCCAGCGCCTGCGGGCACGGCTCCTTAGGTCACAACCAGAAGGGAGCTGACTCCTACGTTTCATACAAGGAAGTCTTTTCTACTAAAAAGGTGCAGGACAAGGATAGAGACCACCAGCCGGATGGGGGTTCCCGAACGCAACCGGCCGCGGCAGCGGCCACCACCATCTTGGTTTACCAGAGACTTGTGTGTTTCCTTCAGAGTGAGTACACCAACACCCCCTGCGGTCTTCATTCCCCCTGCACCAGAGCCATTGGGTCCCGAGGCCACCATCCCGGCCCCCGGAGGGGTTAACATCTTGCTGCACGACATCTCCCCCGGGTGCCCCATAACAGCAGCGGTGGTGTCCCACCTCACCACACACCATGGGTGGCGTCTCGAACCTATTACGGCCTAGCCCGTACTTCTACGTCCCCCATTTTATTCGGCGTGTCTGCGAGACCCCCGAGTCCAGAGACCCTCGAGCCACAACCCCTGAAGGTCCGGATCCGAGCAGCGGCGGCTGCTGGCACGGGGGCGACATACCCCCAATATAAAAAGGAATCGCAAAGCATTTTTTTTAATGTTTTTAATTATTTTACACCACCAGTATAATCTTGTCAGAGAGGGTGGGGGGCATATATATGAATATGTATAAGGGATAATTATCGGCCTCGGAAGTAGTGCTGCAACTGCAGGGAGACTCGGTGTGTACTGCTTTAACCCTTCTGCTTCCTTTTATTCAGAGTAGGCAATCACAGCCATGCCAATACTTGACATGGCTGTGATGGCCAGGGAGAGGATGGTCTTTACCATACAAACATTTACCGATCGTTGGCAAGATCACCAACTATTGTAGTAAATGTTTGCATGTCCGATTCCGTTTTGATCTGGCCAAGGATCTTACAATTTTATCATTTTCTGATCAGGATCACTCATCTCTACTCAGTAACCTAGTGTTACTGGTACTGACCTCCGGGTATTTACTTCACAGGTGTCAGCTTCTTCGTTGACACATACTCGCTGTCGACCACTTTATGTAACGCCTTCTTACATCTTGCCAAAATGCATGTAATAGGAGACCATAAAGTACATGTAATACAGATAGCGAGCGGTATAATACAAGCAGTAAACAAGAAGAGTACCACAAGTGGAAAACCATAGAGTACATGTAGTATGTATAAAAAGTAAAACTGTATATGAGATACTGGAATAGAGCGGTATAGGTCATGTAGAGGAGAGAACAGTACATGTAGTACAGGTAGAGAAGTAGAACCATATAGATGGCATAATTAGAAAAAAGTATAGTAATAAACCCAAAGATTACAGGACATAGTGATCTACTGACACTAAGCATTATTTACAATTAAGGCCGCTTTACACGCTGCGACATCGCTCAAGCGATCTCGTTGGGGTCACGGAATTTGTGACGCACATCCGGCCGCTTTAGCGATGTCGTTGTGTGTGACTCCTATGAGCGATTTTGAATCGTCGCAAAAACGTTCAAAATCGCTCATCGGTGACATGCCCCCCCTATTCTCGATTATAGTTGCTGCTGCATCTAGCGATGTAGTTCCTCGTTGCTGCGGCAGCACACATCGCTACGTGTGACACCGCAGGAACGAGGAACCTCACCTTACCTGCGTCCACCCGCAATGAGGAAGTAAGGAGGTGGGCCGGATGTTACATCCCGCTCATCTCCGCCCCTCCGCTTCTATTAAGCGGCGGTTCAGTGACGCTGCTGTGACATCGCTGTGACACTGAACGAACAACCCCCTTAGAAAGGAGGCAGTTCACCGGTCACAGCGACGTTGCTAGGCAGATAAGTAGTGTGACGAGTCTGCGCGATGTTGTGCGCCACGGGCACGGGGAGGGGGGGGGTACGCTTGCTAGCGATATCGGTCACGATATCGCAGCATGTAAAGCGGCCTTAAGGAACAGTAGGTATTTAGTTAATATTTTGATAAAAATGTATAAGCCTACAACCATGTCACAGTGACCACTTTATATGAGTTGCTACTCCAAAATCCAAAGGGGCTCAACAGCATCCCTGCGACCCGGAAATTGCCCTTTGGTATCACATTGCCCTTTCCTTTGGGCAATGTGATACCGTAGACCCAGCACCCCAGCAACCATGGCCAACAGACTGAGCTAACGTAACACAAAGTCAACTTATTTAGAGGCCACTATGAGAGGATAGTGAGCTGATACATTTTGATCACCTTTTGTTGTCATGCAGTGCTGCATTAATAATTGTTTTTCCAAAATCATAACTCATCCGCTCTCCATGACCTGAGGATTGACTTGCAGAAAGATTGGGATCTGACCTTCGGAGCCTCCGCTGATCCTAAGAACTGGACAATGCATGCCCCTGTAGCACCGGCATCTCTGGAAAGATGCCGACTTACAGCGCCAGCCGTGTTATGTCCTCCCTTGCACCGCTGGTCGTCCACATGAGCTGCTGCCTTCTATCCCCCGGTTCCTGTGCACGCCGCACAGGCTCCCTGGGAATGCGCTTATGGCATGCGCGTGCACCCAGGCCCTCCTCTGAAAGGGTCAGTATGCCTTTTTCCCAGAAATACCTCTCAGCCTATGGCCTATCGCTGAGAGGCACTCTATACTTAAGGCACCCTATCATTAGGGGAGGTGCCTGTGCATCACCTTAGTCAGTTTACCAGTCTGCCTAGTTAGTTGTCAGGTCTTGCGCTCCTGTCCGATTATCCCTTTGTCTGTCACCTCCTCCTGAGTCTGCCTTCTCATACCTATCTGTCCCTGCCATGCCCACCATACCTTTCCATACCCGCCTGCCTGTCTGCCTCAGCCACTTCACCTGTACCTGCCCACATTTGTGTCCATACTCAAGTCCGACTCCTCTCCTGGGGGTCAGCTGCCACAGTCCCAATCACTGCCCTGAGAGTGGAACCTGGCATCTGCCTCGTGGTAGGCACTTAGTTAAGGCTCTCCCACTAAAGAGTAATCTTGTTTCCCCTTTTTGGTCAATTGAGTCCACTCGCTGCTCCTACACCGGCTGTGAGCGTTACAGCCCCTTTTTGAATGATTTGGAAATGTGCATGTTTAGGCTATGGGACTGACGGAGTAAGCCAAGAATATAACTTGGCTAATAACTGGCAATTCCTAAGAGAGTTTTAAGTTTTGGGTTACAAAATTAGTATTATTTGTCTATATGAATTTCATGTACGGTAAATGTTTAACATGATACCACCGATCCGCGGCATCTATTGCAATTCTAAATGTTTGTTTGTTTGGTTTGTTTTTTATGAAATGTAATTATTATTTTACTTCGCTTGACAGAAAAAAAATTCACTTGACATATTTCTTAAATCAATCATTTATTCTGTCGTGGTCTCTCAGGACCCAGGATCTCAGCTTGTGTTGGGAAAACTGGAGGACAGATGGTGCTTACATTTGAATATAGAAATCTTTATCCAAATGGCTTTAAGCAAAGTTCTACCATGTATCTAAATTTTACAAGTGACTTTTGCAGATTTTATTTTAATGCTAAACGGAATTACAGGCTTAGTTATTCCGCCTAAAAGAAGCGGCTACGGGGAGAGGATAATTCTTGCTTAACTTCTATCCACTTGTTTAGATTTTGTTGCAATAAATGCTTTAAATATCTCCCAAAAGAGCAGAAAAAGAGAATAAACGTTACGTTTGGCTGTGCTGTACACATCGTAAGGAGTCTGAAAACCAACTTTAGTTTAAGGTAAAATACTTTAGTTATTTCAAACCACTATGTAAAATTTTTATTTGTTGAGATCCAGTAAAGTCATTTTACGCCTTTGTTTCCTTTGACATTCAGGTTATTTTTGAAAAATTATACAGGTCGACATGTCAAAAAAAAAAATCTGCTGACCTAAGTATTATTGATGTTTCTACCGAAATGAAAGGTTCTGATTCCAGATATTAACCCCATCATGATTGAGGATCCATGATCCACCCGCGCGCTTATATTGCGCTGTCAAAATGTGACAGCACAATTTACATTGCCAAGGCGGGGAGATCGCCTTTCCCCACCGCCGTCACAGGGCCCCATGACGTGATTGTAGAGGAGTGCAGCTCCTACTAAGGATGTTGCTTCACTGTACTTTCAGATTGTGTTGTACTGTTGCTTTAAGAGACTCTCTCAAAAGCAGAACATAATGGTATGGCCCAGATCTCCCCCTGCTGCTGGAGCTGATTTGGTCTGATCGGAGAGAAGTGGAGAAAAAAGCAGGAAGTGGAACAGTGGTGATTTCAGGATGTGCTGAGGGATGGAGATATAGGAGAGTCGGCATCCGGCCTAGCAGAGTTCCTTGCCTGAGCAGCCCAGCTGTCCAACAAAATTGGGGAAAGAAGTCCTGCATCGCCCTCCTGGACTGAAGTGCCCACCACTGTACCGACAAGCCCCAGAGTGGACCGGTCCTGTGGACGGAGCCTCGAGTGAGTGCCCGGGTATGAAGGTGAAAAAAACAGTATAGGCCTCCATAATGGCGGTGCGGTATCCGCACGGTTCCGTTAGAGGAGACCAGCCAGGTTAGTGTATAGAGTATTTTTGATTAATGTTGTACATCTGCATATCGTTGTATTGCTATTTGAACTTGTATTTTTCCTTTCTGCCCCTATCCCGCCGCTGCACTGCAGCTTACATTGGTTTAAGTCTGTTTTATACCGTGACTTGCTCTGCAGAGCAGAGGCCCTTGTCCATCGCTTCACGATCACGGGAGACGATGGTTGTCATGGTAGTGACGTGTCATGTGATGACTCCTGTCGCTATCATGACATAGGTCCTGTTATAGCTGGTAGAGCAGCAACATTTTTGCTAATCAGAGCTGTGTAGCTCTGATCAACAGAAATGAATCAGCGATCAGACTGCTGATCCTTATAGCTCCCTAGGAGGACTAATAAAAAAAATGTAAAAAAAAGTTTTAAAAAGTTAAAAAACCTT